>NC_067400.1:558868101-559183101 GCF_016432865.1 Antechinus flavipes
TGATTTTCTCATTTCTTCAACTTTGGTTGTTGAATTAGGGTTATAAGCCAGGATCACCCTCCACATCCGGACCAGCCTCCACATCCAGACATCCTTTTAGATAGGTTGGTTGGCCTTGCTTATTCTTACCTAGATGTTTGGCATTCCTCTGATTACTTCTACCTCCCAGGGTTAGACTCTTCTGGATCTATGAAATAGTACTATGGAGTGTTATGTCTCCGGGGCTCTCTTTGGAATCTCAGGATTGAGTATAGAGACTTGAATGTCTCTGAGCCTAGGGTATCCTTCTCTGAGCACTGGTCAGCTGGTCAGTACCATGGGAGTTGCTTCTTCCTATATTTCCCCAAGGCTCACTCTGAGGCTTTCTCAGGGAAACCATTCACTCTTGCTGTTTCTAGACATTGTGCTTTGTAGACTACATGTTTTTAGTCTCTGGTTGTTCCAGCATTCTCATTGTTTAAGGGACTCTGTTCCTATTGTGACAATAAATTACGTTTGACTTTTTTGAGGACAGAAGATGTCATTTATTCTAATTGAATTTCCTGATCATTATTTGGTCTAATTAGAATTTCAGATTTTGGTGGGAGCAGGTTTTAGGGAGCAAGGCAGCCTGAATCCAATTTATAAAGGTCACAGTTCTTGGTAACAAGTTCCAGTATTCTTTCTATTATCCCACATTGCTTCTTTTAAAATTCTGTTAACTTGAATTTTTGGTCTATGCATTATGCTTCTCTACTCCCAAGCAAGCATATGGACAGCCTTATTAACAGAGCAGAAAGTACAGTTTACCTGTATCAGGGAACTTGAAAGGTCAGCCAGGAATAAACTGCTTTTGATCTCCCAGATTAGATGAGGGCAGCCTGATTGCAAAAACTGATACTGTTGCTGCAAGAACAATTCCCAGAGTGACAGACCTAAAATATTTCCTTAAGGGCAAGCCTGAGAACAGATGCAAAAAGTGACAGAGTACAAGGGTACTCATAAAGATCAGACACACAGAAGATGAGATTGTACATTTGATTGTAGTCATCTATTTTGATGAACTTATATTGCAAAGTGCGTAAGAGCCTTAAGTGTTTCTATTTGAGCTGTGTTTTCAGATTACCCTGATGGCCATCTTTATTTGCCTTTAATGTTAGACACAAGATGCATTCTTTGTGAATGCCATGCTTGCTTGTTTAAGAGAAGGTGACAGAATTTCAATATTCTCTTTAGTTTTATACAACATTCCTATAGCCATGGGCCACAAGAGTCCAAATTAAGTTCCAATTCCTTTGAAGGATATTCAAATTCCTCTAACATCAGTGCCTACCTCCCTTTGTATATTACTATTCTATTTCATTGGATTAGTCATGGGACAAGTGCACTAAATATGTCCTTTAACTCGCTGCTCTTATTTACATAACTCTGTGATACTCTCCCCTTCTATTTCTGCCTGTTTAAATGTAATCCAACCTTTAAGATTCAGCTCAGCTGTCACCTCCTCCAGGAAAACTTTCCTGATCTTAGCAGCAAACAGTGATTTCTTCTTTCTTACAACTCTCACAGGACTTTAACCATTCATGCATTTGTCACATTTTATTTTACATTTTAATTATTTATGCACATTTTAAGGGTAAGAAGTCATGCCTTAATTATCTAGGTATCCCCTGCATTGTCTATCACAGTAAATATTTGTTTCCTTCTTGATTTAATAAATAAATTCTCTAGAATAGCTATCAATTTAGTATTGCTTTGAAAGAACCAGACAGCTGTGTAAAGAACTACTTCTAAGACAAACTAATTGCCATTGACCAACTGAAAGACAAGAAGTCTGCACACCATCTAGTGGTTGAACTGGCTACCAACAAGCTGACCAGTTGTGTTACCTAAACCTTTAATTAATTTTATCTGTTTGAATAAAATATTAAAAGAACAAGCAAAAAGTATCCTTAATTTCTGCTGCTTTATCTCCCTCCAAAATAGGGCTTACTGAAATAGACTTCTCTTTATGTTGCAACAAGATGACTGACATCTGACAAACAGACAACCAAGCACAATTATCCCCAAAGACCTTAGCATTCGCTGAAAGCTCTTGATATAGATCCCTGGCTCTACTAATTCTTCTAGAAAGAGAGGGGTTTTTTTTGTTTGCTGTTGTTGGAATGCTTTTGTACGCATTTTGAGTTTTTTCATTTGTTTTTAATGTTCATATACTGGTTTTGGAGTTCAAGGTTCATTCATATCCTGGTTCTATTCCTTCCTATCAAGAAGGAAAATCAAGTGGTCCAGTAGCTAAAATGCTGGATTGTAGGAAGACTCGAGTTCAAATCTGGTTCATTCAGGGCCATCTCCAGTTGTCCTGGTCTACATCTGGTCACCGGACCCAGATGGCTCTGGAGGGAGCCTTCCCTCACTTAAATACAATTTCCTTGCATGTCATGTCATCACCTCCTTGATGTCATGGTTGTCTTTGAGAATGAAGGACAAACAATGATGATAATTAGCAAGATTGTTTGATATCTTTTTGGATGGTGAAGCCAGAATATAGTCCTATATAAAATACTATGTGCTATTGAAAGGAATTCTTGTGGATGTCAGATTGGACAATGTAATGGATAGAAGATCGGAATATTTGATGTGAAATCAAGAGACATTAAATTCAAATTGTGCCCCAGAGGGCAACTAAATGGTACAGTGGATAGAGCATCATCCCTGAAGTCAGGAAGCCCTAAATTAAAATCTGGCCTCAGTTGCTTAACACTAGCTCTGTGACCCTGAGCAAGTCACATAACCCCAATTGCCTAGAATACAATACAAACAAGAAAAAAAACAAATCATACCTCAGACATTTACTAGTTGCAAGATCATATAGTAAATCACTTAAAGATTGCTTTAAGAGCCTTAGTTTTTCTTCATTTTACTCAGTATATTTTAATATAGTAACAATTTCAAACAAAAATGCTATAAACAACTTGGCCTAAATAATTTGCTTTGTTTTTGCTACATTTAAATATTTTAGGATTTGAAATAATTTTTCTCTATTAATCGGTATTATATAATGTAATAATGTAATAACAATAAGAATTCATAACATGCTTATTGTGTACATAGTTATGTGCTTTGTGCTTGAGATATAACAACAGTGGTAATTCTGGCTCTGCTCTTGAGAATTTTAAAATTTGAGGGAGACATAAAGGAGGGAAGATGAATACAAAAGTAACTATTGTACAAGTTAGAGAGATAAGTGCAAAAGACAGATATGGGCAAAGTGTTTCTAGCATTTTTAAGAGGGAGAGATCCATTTCATAAAATTTGAGGGGAGACAAGTCCTTAAATTAGGGTCCTAAAGAAAAAGAACTTCAACAGATAGAAATAAAGAAGGAGTATATTCTAGACAAAGGGGATGGCTTTTCTGAATGTAGTGGCAGGAGAGAATGACAATGAAGAACCATGGTCTAAAGATACTTGGCTGGAACACAGAGTGCATTAATGAAGAATAATGGGAATGAAAGGAAGCAAGGTAAGTGTTTAGAAGTCAAATGGTAAAGGACCTTAAATGACACCTAAGGAATCTGTATTTTATTCTATTGCAAAAGGATCAAAATCTGTAAATTATTAAAATAATTTTGGAAGCTATGTAAAAGTAAAGGTTAGATTAGAGAGGGTAGACATTTCATATAGGTAGACTAATTAGGAGGTTATTGCAATAGTTCAAGTGACAGGTGATGAGGGCCTGAAGTAGAGTGATGGTAGTAGGAATAGAAAGTAAGGAATTGATGTGAGTAAAATTATAATATAATTATGTAATATTCCATGTGGGAGAGGGAATCATGATATCAATTATTTTGAAGAAGTGAGTGGACTGTCTGACTCAAGCAAAGTCTTATTAAAAGAATAGAATCATAGCTGAAAGAAGTTCTGACTCTGATTTGATAAGAGAATTCAGTAGCTGCAGTTTTATGGAAATGTGAAAATGTGTAGGGACTAATTAGCAGAGTGGCTGCATGAAGACCTCACTTCTAGGGGCAAGATGCCACCTCTTTATGGTAGCAGCTATATTAGCACAGGAAGCCAAAACATGGTTCTGATTTGTAAGTTCAGACTAAGAAGACTGTAAGATAAAAATCCTGGGCTCTACAAATCCATTATTTTGTATTCTAAATTAACCGCTTGATACTTGTTCCCTCTTTTCCTGAATTGCTAATGAAAACCTTTTTTAAATCATTATTTTTTCTGTTGTTGAATGAGTTCAGAATAAGTGGGAACAAAGCTAGGAGATTCAGTGAATAGCATACTGGACTTGGAGTCAGGAAAACTCAACTTTTTGAGTTCAAATCTGACCTCAAACACTTACTATGTGACCCAGGGCAAGTCACTTAAACCTGTTTGCCTTATTTTCCAAGTCTGTAAAAAATGAGTTAGAGAAGAAATTGGTGAGGCACTCTGGTATCTCTATCAAGAAAACCCCAAAAGGAAGTCAGACATGACTAAAACACTTGAATAACAACAATAAAATAAAGCAACAAGGTTCAGGAACAGACTAACTGGTGGCAGGAGGAAGAAAGAACTGAACATGATTATATTACTACAGCTTTGAGAGAGACGTGATAATATAGTGGAAATAGTATTGGACTTTGAATCAGAAGATACTTGGATTTCAGTTCAACTTCCAAGATTAAGTAGTTTTGGTTCTATGGGTAAATCATTTAACTTTTCATCAATTTCCTCATTTCTACACTTTTGTATTTGTGCCTCATGGGACTTTGGGGAAAATCATGTGACAGGATTCCCATAAAGTATTTTGTGAAACTCTATGCTCTCCCTACACATCAACAATTATTATCTTTCTTTGGAGGGGGTTCAAGTCAATAATGATAGCATTAGTAGTCACAGAAGATATGAGCTTCAAAGAGAACTTCTGAGTTTGCAATGGCCAAATTCCTTCTGTAAGTAGCATTTACCTTCTAAACTGGAAGTATGGGGAGTAAAAGAAGTTGAAGCATTTTCCATGTGAATGGCAGTGTGATGGAAGTGATAAGTGAACTTTTTAGAGTTTAGAATCTTGTTTTTACAAACTGTTCAAAGTCTTGTGCATTAACATTGGAAACAATCAAGCTGGTTTCCTCAAAAAACACACCTGTTTATTCCTATCTCCTTATCTTTGTTCAAACCATACTACAACCTAGAATATTTATCCCCTTCTAAGAAAGTTTATATGAATTACAGATTAGCTCACAGAACTTCTCTTTCCTCTGACTTCCTATATACTTGTACTATCTTTGCATTTATTATATATTACTTTGTTCTTTCTGATATATATATATATGTGTGTGTGTGTGTGTGTGTGTGTGTGTGTGTGTGTGATCTGTGGTTCCTCATGTTAGAATGAAAGTTCCTTAACAACAGAGACTGTTTTTGCTTTATTTAGTAACTGTTTAATGCCTATTGATTAATTAATATTACTATCTCGAAGGAGACTCTTCTTTCCATGTTTCCTACAATGTTCAGCACAGAGATGAAAAAAATAGTAAACTACCATTAAGGATGTATTAAAGAATATGACATCTACCAAAACCTGAATGTTTAAATTTTTCTTAATTTGATTCTTGTTCCCTTAAATCCTTAATTTACTACCTAGGGATATACTGCTTTACTGAAGTTTCTACACTAGAAAGAACTACCTGATTCACAGAGAGGTTCTAATATCTTACACCTGGAGTCCATTAATAAAAAAAAATTATTTCTTATAGAAAAGTTCTATAAGACCTGGAGTCATGTCTTTTCTAAACTATTCTAGTTCCCCTCATGCAAAGACCAATGCTCTTCAATAAGCTCTTAATCAACATTTATTGCATTCAGTTTTGGAAACAAAACTTTTCAATGTGCTTTAGTTCTTCCCTAGCACCTTTTTAAATAAGCTATAATTATCAAAGTGAGCTATTCTTTAGCCTTGGCACAACTTATAAATTGTTTCCCATTCAATGGGCAAAGAAATATATACTTAGTTAGAAACCCCATTCTTTCCTTGTAAATGAGAACAGTTCTACACAGAGCCCGAGCACTGGCTCTTTCCATATATGGAAATATTCGTAGTCAGAATGATGCTGAATCGTAAACCAACATAACTTAAAACTCATCTCAAATGAATAAATGCTATTTGAAACATTGTTTTATATTCAAAACCTCTTAATTTTAAGTCATTTCTCAATCCCTTATTAGATTTCTTAAAATATTTTAACTTCTCTTTTCAAAACACATTCATAACTAGGCTTTCCTTTTACTCTGACAACAATTTTGAATGAGGCCGATGAAGCATGTATTATTTGCCCATTTAACAGATAAGCAAATATGATTAAAAGGTTTGCACAAAGTCACAGAATGACATTTGCAGATCTGGGACCTAAAACCAGACTTTATGACATCCTGTCCAGGGTTCTGAACAAAGGAGGACACAAAGTCTTTGACTCCATAAGACTTACCAAAGCCCACAGGCAGTGTGATCCTCCAGGAGCAATCCATGTTGCTGGGGTAGTTTCCTGGAAATCCAGGGCTCAGGATAACCCCTTCCATTTCCTCAACAGTTCCCCCACACTGAGCTGTGAAAATATAACAAGGGAAGAAGCATTAATAGAAACTGGGAACATGTTATCTAACCATGACAGTTTGAGTGTAGAGAAACCTGAATAAATCCAAGGGAAAAAACACCATTGCCAATGTAGGGGGCTGGGAGGACCACCTGTGCAGCACTTTGACATTAGAGCAGCTCTCAGATCACTTCTACTCCTTCAGGAAGCCTTCTCAATTTGAAGAAATTTTACTCCTTCAGAAAGTTTACTCAGTTTGAACAAAAGAGAACCGGTAGATAATGTGTTTTCTCTCTTGGTTTTGAACATGAAATTTCCTTTACTACTGCTTCTGATTCCATCGTTCAAATTTTGCAGTTAACATTATCTCCTAATACTCATAAAATATACTTACTTCTGCATTGAATTTTATGTAAAACCCAGGTCATGTGGGCATGAAAGCACACACATGTTAACAGCCTATCTCAGTCTGTATTCCCTAAAAGCTGAATCTGTGTTAAAATTATACTATATTAAAATGATATGTATGGGTCAAGGTATATGAATAGGCAGATTTCTAAGAAAATTAACAAAACTATTAAGAGTCCTATGAAAGAAAATATTCCAAATCACTAATAATTAGAGAAAAGCAAATAAAAAATAACTCCAAGATTACACTTCACAGTCAGATTATCAAAGTTTATAAGAAAAGAAAATAATGTATGTTGCTAAGGTTTAAAGAAAAAAGATATAGTAATATAGAGATTAGTGAAGAAATGAACTAGTTCAACCATTCTGTTCTATTATTGTTAGTGAATAAATTGTTCCTGTTCTGTTCATGTCAAAAAGAACAATTTGTTCAGTAACAACAACAGTGTAAAGACAACATTGAAAGACCTAACATTGCTCAATGTAGCAATCAACCATGATTCAAGAGGATAGATGATAACCAATGAAGAGAGTTGTTTTGCTTGTCATTGCATATTTGTTACAAAAGGACTATATTTCTTTTCCTTAACAATGAGCAAGAAGAATTGAAAGGAAGAAAAATAATAATATTTTTACTAAGGAAAATATTAAACTATAAAAATCATGTACTTAACCAAGGTTTATTAACCAATAAATAATTAAATAGTTTACTGAATATTTATAGTATATATCCCTAGTTTTTATTGGGATTACAATTAATTGCAAAATTATGGTGCCAATATTGTGATTGAGAAGTAAAAAATAAGATGTGGGTATATAATATTTCTGAAATTCTTACTTTATTATATTTATGCAGGGTCCATTATTTAAACAGTAGGCATTCTTCTTCTCTTTGCTGCCACTCTCATTTCCTAATATATGATGTCTCCATATCTACTGTGACCAAAGCATTTCAAACTTTCTGGCAATGACTTCTCTGAATTTAGCTTGGTCAATCTTAAAGCGCTCTCTCTCTCTCTCTCTCTCTCTCTCTCTCTCTCTCTCTCTCTCTCTCTCTCTCTCTCTCTCTCTCTCTCTCTCTTCTCTCTCTCTCTCTCTCTCTCTCTCTCTCTCTCTCTCTCTCTCTGTGTGTGTGTGTGTGTGTGTGTGTGTGTGTGTGTTCAGATGTAAATCTCAAAACAACTATATGGCCTAAAAAAAATGTTGAATCTGGAGTTAGGAAGACCTGAATTCAAATCTAGTTTTTGACACTTTCTAATGGTGTGATTCTAGAAAAGTCACTTAATTTCAGTTTCCTTATCTGTAAAATGCAAGATAATAATAGCATCTACCTCACATGGCTATTATGAGGTTCAAACAAATGAAATGAAATTTATAAAATTTTTCAAATGTTAGAGTACTATATAAACATTAGCTATTATATGAACATACAAATAAAGAGATAGGGAGATAGGTAAAGAGAGAGATAGCTAGAAAGACATGTAATAGCCAGGTCACTATTCCAACACTTTCTTATATAAATATTTATAATCCTTCTAAACCCAATCACTGATAGTGGATTGAAGTTCCCCAAAGGGAGGGTTGGTTCAAAATCAGAGTGAGTAGCTATACTCCTACTAAATAGCTCATAAGCTTCTAGAGGGAAATGTATTTCTATTTACAAATCAGCCAGTTAACTCAATTAACTATTTTTTTTAATTTTCAAAATTTAATTTTAAATTGTTTTTTTCAGTTTCACCTCTCTACCACCCATTAAGAACATATTAATTATATAGATATGAAGTCATATTTCCACATCAGCCATGTTAAGAAAGAAATACAAAAGAAGAAAAACATACAAAAAGAAAAAAAGTGTAAGAAAAAATGCTTTAATCTGTATTCAAGAGTTTGTAAATTCTCTCTCTGAAACTGTTGAGAATTTTTTTGTCATGGATCATTGTGTTTATCAAAATAGCTAAGTCTTTTACAGTTAATTGTTACGATAAAACAGTATTGCTATTATAGTGTACAATGTTCTGGTAATGCTCACTTCACTTTGTATCAACTCATACAAGTCTTCTCAGGTTTTGTTTTTGAAGTTTATATTCTCATCTCTTATAGCACAATAACATTCTATCACAATCTCATATGAAAACTTGTTCAACCATCCCCAAATGAATGAATATGTCTTCTTTTTCTAATTCTTTGCTTCCATAAAGAGAGATATTATGTTTTTGTACATGAGTCCTTTTCCTTTTTCTTTGATCTTTTTGAGAAACATACTTTGTAACTTTTGAGATACAAAAGAACTTTGACCTAGTTCTTTGTGGTCAAGAAATAAGATCTATTAGTTAGAGACCCAATTTGTTTAATACTGACCTCAGAGCCTACTTTATGCTGAATAGAAACCTACACAGATCTGATTTTTTAAAGATTATTTTGAAGTTTTCTCCCACTCTACATCTCAAGCAACCCATATGTCTTATAAGAAAACTGTCTCTGCTAGACAATCAACTACTGATTCCTTGTTCCTTTGTTTGAATCCTACATAATATGCAATTTACAGACACTTGGGGAGTGAGACATCTCTTTTTGGCTCTCCCTCTGCTGAATGACTTAATAAGATTCAAATTATTTCAGTTTAAGGTTTTGTTCTCAGCTAAAGAATTGGTGAGGATCACAGACAGTTGATCCAAGATGTGGAATTCAAACCAGAGAGGATCAACTGGATGTTTGGAACCCCTTTGGTTCAAAAACAATACAATCAAGTACCCCTAACCTCAGATCAGGATTAGGATGGAGGACTTCAGGTATTGAGAAAGTTATGAAACTGGGTGCCAGCTTGACTGGAGGAATTACTCAAAGAGGGTTAGAACTAACCTATTTACTCTGACTGGCAAATGAATAGTCATCTTAGATTGATCAAGCAAGAGGTTTTGGGAGGGACAGATCTGCTATCTGATCTTTCTCCTTTTTCTCCATTTCTCTTCCTGTTCTTCTCTAATCTTCTCATGACTATTAGAAAATAAATTAGACACCTGATCTGTGACTGTATGCTATGGTAGCAAAGGCTGTCATTTAAACCCTGCAACCTACAATCAGGGAATCTTTTATCAAGTTAGTTGATTGAGTGACCACATTCAATCACTTCTACAGTCATTCATTTAGGATGACCACAGATTAATGAAGAAGGCTTGTATGTGTGTTGGTCTAATAAACTTTTGTCCAGGATTGAATTTTTGATGGGCTGAATATTCATGTTCCAACAGTAAGGATCCTACTTCTCCTTCTCTCTCTCTCTCTCTCTCTCTCTCTCTCTCTCTCTCTCTCTCTCTCTCTTTCTCTCTCTCTCTCTCTCTCTCTCTCTCTCTCTCTCTCTCTCTCTCTCTCCCCCCTTCCTTTACCTATTATTTTCACAGGAAAATCTTTGCCTTGTGCTGTGTTTGTTGTTGTTGATAATTTCTGGTATTTTGGAAGATTTGTAAGGGGAATCCCTCGCATAAAGACTTCTATGTTTAAAAAATGTAGCCAGTTAATTTAGAGTGCTAGGGAAGATTAAGAAAGTTTCATACTTGAAACACTTCTCCCAGCTTTCTGGAACCTCATGATAAATTCTCCAATCAAGTAAGTAGGGACTTACTCCTTTCAATTTTCCTCAGGAGATAAGATTTTAGGAAGAAGAAAAACTAAAAACAAAACCCCTAAATATTATTTTCTGCTATTTCAGTGGTAACCAGTGTAGGATTATAGAAATTAAGTCAGACAAACAAAAGAAAACTTTTTACTGGTCAATTAAAATACATGGCAATATAAACTAATTAGAGACTAAATTTGTAATTGAAATATAGTTCCCTTGTCATAAAATGCCAAATTATGGCTTGAAGATTTTTGTAAATACTGAAATATTTTAAGAAGAAGGAGAATGTGAAACTACCACTATGAACTTTTGAAATGGAGTTAGCTGAAAGCAGTGGGTTCTATAATTTGAGTTGCTGACAGCACATGGTCCTTGGGAAAACAGATTTTTAATGATACTTTTTATGATTGCAAATCCAGATTTAACTGAGTTTATTTCAAAATTAAATTATGTGGTCTCAATTAAAGTGAGACGTTCTTCTCTCACTATCCTATTGTGTTGTTTGACTCTTTATAGGTATATCAGATCTTACTGGAAAATGTATTTGATATTTGGCAAATGTACTTGATATTTGTTATTAAGGTAATATATTTAGAAATTGCTTGAATAAGAATTAAAAGTGCGATTGTTCTATTTTGGTTTTTTGAAAGTGATTAGTATAGAATGTCAAATTGATAAATGGGTAAAGCGATTTTCTATGTAATAAAATTTGGACATGTATTCAGCCAAATTAATGTTATTTGCTGGCAAAAAAAAGTTTTGTTGTATTTTTTTAAAAACACAATATTGTTAGCTTCTACTTTTGTTTTTGTAATTATTTGGAAAAATCGTTGGAACAATCAAAATGCTGTTAAGTTGAAATGTGATACCCAGATTATGACACAATTATCAAGATTTTAGTTGGGTATATTTTGCTTAAAATTCATAATAATTATTTAGGATTAGGCAAAGTACCACAGACATTGTAAATATCTGAAGTGAAAATCTGGAAATTCCCAAAGGTATATCTATATATCTATCTATATCTATTTCTCTCTCTCTGTACACACACACACACACACACACACACACACACACACACACACACACTGATAGTATATGTGATAATGTGTATATGTGATAGCATGATAGTGAAAATATATATATGTGTATAGCTTTAAATATTTCTATTAAGAATAATGACAATAGAACAAGTATTAGGCTAGTTTCATAAGGCTTGAATTGGTTTTTACTATATTAGCTATTTATTGAAAAATCAAATTTAGTGGAAGCATTTCTTTAAATTGCCTTGGAAATGAGGCATATTCCAGAATTTCAAAGGGAAAATTTTTGCAGGTATCAGACGGCTACATGAAACAGCTAAAATAAGAGATAAAATAAATTAAATGTAACAATCTTTAACTTGACTTAATTTTTCCTTAAGAAATATATAATGTATATGTTTAAATAAATTTGTTCAACTTTTATGACATTGAAGGAATCATGAGATTTTGAATGTCTTTTTTAACTTTTATAATATATGTGGTCATTTGTGCTCTTCCAATGTCTCAGAAATCTTGTATTGTATAGTGAACCTGATACAAGTCTAAATCCCCTGATTTACAGTCCTCATGCTTATCCAATTTTATCCAACTCATAGTTGCTACCAATCTGGTCCCTATTACTTCTTAAATTCTATCAAGTTCTTGATAAGATGAGCAGTGAAGGATATGCTTCCACTGATTCAGGTTATTTTAAACCTTTACCTAGCTATCTACTTCTGTAATTGTGTTTCTCCTAGGATAGGAATGTTGGGCTTTAAGTCCAAAGCAGAGGAAACAATAAGAAAACTATTTCATTGTTTGACCCTACCCATTCATGGTTGAGAAACAAAGTCTATCACTTAGCAATCAGATTTATTTAATGCTCACTACAGAATTTAAGTTATACTAAATAGAAACCCAGCCAGAACAAAGATTAATGTAAGGCATTTTCCCCTAACATTCATCTCAAGCAACCAAATATGTCTTATTTGGAAATTGCCTCAACACTGGCCAATCAACTACTGTTTCCTTGTTCCTTCATTTGAAACTTGCATAGTGTGTAACTTACAGACACTCAGTAGGGTGTAATTCTTTTTCAGCTCTTCCCTCTAGTGGATGACTTAATAAACTTATTTCTAAATTATTCAATTTAAGGGTTTGATCTCAGCTAATGAGTCCTAGTAGTAGTATAGCTATCTCACTGGGTATGCAGAGTTATATACAGTGCCCTTTGGGCAAGTTATTCTTTAAAATAGTTGAATTGTTTCACAATTCCACCAAAAGTTCCACATTCCCTCTAGTATTTGTGATTTTGCTTTTCTGTCAGATTAATAAATCTGATGGGTGCAATGTGGTTTTCTCTGATTATTAGTAATTTAGAGCATTTTTTCATGGGATTATTGATAGATTTGACTTCTTGGGCTAAAAAACTGTCTGTTCATATACTTTGACCATTAAGCAATTGGGAAATGACTCATCAATTAAATTTAAAAAGGAGGTTAGAACAAGAAAAAGCAATGATTACTTAATGTTACACCACTATGCAAGCCTGGGGCACACTCCTCCACACAGTGTTCTTGGGAACAAGTGGGCATCATATAAACAAGAGGCAGGTGAAGGAGCAAGGCTGGCTATGGCTGCTTAGAACTCTGGAACTGGGGCTGTTGCAGAAACAACTTCCTGTCAGTTTTTGGAGGATGGTCCTCATATAATTCTCTAAGTCTCTTAGATTCTGTGGCCCTTTCACTATACTAGATGGACAAAGTCGGAAGGAGGGAACCTCCAAACATATAAATAGCCAGATTTATACTGATCTTCATAAGTAAATACAAAGCAAATATAAATCACCCCCTAGGAGAGGAATCCAGTTTGCTGGTCTACTCTGTTTTCTTCCTGCAGCAGAGTCAGAGAAGCTTCTGTAAAACTGAGAGACCCACAGGGGCAGATATCTGAAGCTGGGGCTTTAGGGCACTGCAGAACTGTCAGAACAAGAATAGGAACAGCCAAGATGCAGGACAGAGAAAGGGCAATGGAACTAACTGATGGTTACCATGAAAATACCCAGTCATAGTGAGACAAATGAAAGGTGGTGCCAACCTCTGCCAAATTGCCCATTTCTTTCAAGTGCTTCTGAGTTCTGAACCTGAAACCTTGTCCTTAATCATCCCCCCAGAGAGAGTGAAGAGCTGGATGATAAGAGCAGAGTCTATAAATCATTTACAGCTACTTTACTTTTCAATACATCACATTCCCCCAAAAGCAAATCATCTAAGTCCTATAAATAAGGTAAATTGGCTGTAAGAGGCTTCTGTAGGATGGAAACTCAGACCTCATTGGAAAGACTTGTCTATGTTTAACATGTTCTGAATTCTATCTCTAGATAAACAGAGAAATAAAACCAGTCAGGTTGCCCACTCTTGAAAAAAAGTCAGAGAGAAAAGTAGTTTCAGTTGGGGACACCTGCTTTTGAGTACAAATAAAACCTACTTCCTGCACTGACTACTCTCCAGTATAGCCAGTGGGCCAGCAATATAAGGGTAGTGTCAACTAGTGACCACCTAGCTAATTAATTAATTAGTTAGTTATGTCATGCCAGAGAAAGAAGAGAAGAACTAAACTTCCTCTGTGAGGTAGCTAGTGATGCAGTATAAAGCATATGGGGCATATAGGCAAGAAGACTTGAATTTAAATCCAGCTTCTAACACTACCTGTATGATACTAGGCAAGTGACTTCATCTCTAATGGGCTTGGTTTCCTCCACTGAAAAACAGGTAAAATAACAGCAACTATATCACAGGTTTGTTGTGAGGAGCAAATGAGATAATATAAAGTGTTTAGCACAGTGCCTGGCATTTAAAAGACTAAAAGTGCTTGTTTTCTTATTAATTTGACTCAAGATTTTTCAATTAAACTTCATTTCATGTAAATGGATATTTAATTCCTGTTTTATCTTCCTTTTAACAGAAATCTTATGTAAGAATACACAAAAGAAGTAGATTCTGTCCAATTTCAGACTCCCTAACAAATTAGGAGGTCTTTGTTTCCCCTCCCCTGAAACAACAAATTGTTCCAAGGTAAGAAGCCTTCAAGTGGTAAACCCAACATGACTGTATGTATACAGAAAGTACTTGTGGGAAATGGCTCACATTCAGAGGTCTACTAGCCCCACAGAGACTTCAGTTCCCATCTCAATGTGCCAATTGATTCTTTCTTCTATCTTTGTTTAGAACTATGGATCAAATAAAACATTTTGCTGATTTTTATTCTATATTGTAAACAGGGGGTTTTCTTACCACAACAGTTACTTGGTTAAAGTAATATCCTATTTCTCTTGAAGCTGCATACATAAATCAGGGGAATAAAATAGATTTCATGAGTTACAGCTTCCACACCACAAACAAATGCATATTGAGCCTACACTATAAACCCCATATCAGGTACATATGAATAGAATACATATATGTATATGTGTGTGTGTGTGTGTGTGTGTGTGTGTGTGTATATATATATATATCATATCTGTATTAATCTTTATGTATCTAGCTATGTAAGCTCTATCTTTTAGTATGTGGGCCAGTTATGGATCTGTATCTGTTGTTCACTGACCTAACTAAATATGGAGAGCGTGATAGAATTTCTAAATAGAAAGGATTGATAAATTGATTGATTAGTTAGATAATGAATAGTTTTAACTAACATCATGAATGATACCTCTGCAATAAGAAACTGGGGTAAGGTATTTGTAATTTATTTTAGTGATTACCCACATCAGTAAAATCATGAATCATTTGAAATATCTATGCCTTTATCTAAAATAATTATACATGTAATCTTAGAATCAGAATCCTCTCTGTAGCATCTCTGACAGGTATTCATCCAACTAGCCTTGGAATAAATAATTCAAGTGAAAACTACTTTTCAAAGCCGACCATCCTTCAACTAGAGAACATAATTATCAAAATGTTCTTCCTTATAGTGAGTTAAAATTGTCCTCTCTTTGGTTCTCAATCTTCTCTTTTAATAGCTAATTCCAATTTTGATTTCTTGCTTTCTCAACATGGGAAGTTAAGAGATGATAGGTGGAGAAGGATAAAGAAAGTAGAAATAGGAGTAATAAGAGTAAGGATCTAAAAATAAAATTGAATTTTAAAAATGAACCCCAAATTTCTTCAAAAGTTCCTCTTATGGCATAAATAAAAAATATTAACCCTAGAAAAATTATACATTGAATTTAAATTTACTCTCATTTCTGAGGTGAATTATCAAGTTTCCTTTTAAAATCTTGGTATGTCTAATAATCATTAATAATCAGTTAAATATACTACATATTATGAAAAGTATGTCCAAAGAAAAACAGTATATTAGTCTGTAGATTACAGTTGGCAATATGGGTCAGTCTGCAAGGACAGTGAGGATGATATTAAATCAATGATAACAACAGTTCAGGAACTCATTAGGTATTTGACTCATTTTTGCTCACCTATTTATTTAAGAGTAATATTGGAATAGAGTAGGGAGGAAAGAGAGGCAGGTCCCCAAGTTCTTATATGCAAATAAACTTCACAGAATCCTGGAAGGATCTTGTTCAATCTTTATCCAAGAAAAATCCTCACAATGACATATTCAACATGGTTATCCAATCACTGATTGAAATCTTGCAGTGAGGAAGAAATTAACATCTTCTGAGGTAACCTATCACACTGGACATTTTCCTGTAGTTGTTATGTTTTTCTTTGACATAACCTAAATATATCTCTACAACTTTCCTACTTTGGTCCTATTTTTGCCTACTGGGGCTAAACAGAACAAGCCTAGACTTTATCAAGATAGTTCTTCAGTTGTTTGATTATATCTCCCCCTAGGTCTATCCTACCCAAGACTTTCTCTAATCATTTAATTGATTCTTATCATGTGTCCTTACCATGTTGGATATTCTCCAATTTAGCACTGTCTTTCTTAAACTATGGTATCTATCTGGATAATAGTTGGAGTGATTGTTAAAGGTTGGGACTGCATAGTAATAAATAATCTCAGCTATTCTTCTGGCAGCCCATTTACAGATTATTATGAACCTGACATACATAAATATCTCTCCTAAATAAAGAAGAGTTTTGGAACCTTCCTTGTTAGCAAGCCCAGGACTCACCTCTTCCTATTCTTATAACATAGATATTGAAATAAATTATTATTTTATTATTATGTTAAAAACCAATTATAAAATTAAGATTATCTCCTCATTTCCTCTATTTTGCTCCTGTTGATCAGTTAGTAGTCTCTGAAGGATATGATTCATAGAGGAAATTGTCCTAATTCTTGGGGTATAGGCTTCTTGATCTTGGACAGGACCCATCCAAGTAGGAGACCTTATATCTGTTTGAAGTATAAGTAGAATCTAATGTAGGTGAATCCTTACCCCTAGGGTATTAGCCCATGTCTTTGAACCTCTTCACTGGAATTCAGGGTAATCCAGCTTATAAAGGATAAAACTTATCAGAGTGGTCTGGAGGAGAATGGAATTCTCTAACCAGATTTCTGAGTCTCATGATCAAGCCCCATTTTCCAGAAGAGGAGCTGAAGGCTTTTTAGCTCACCTTTAGACACCACTGTCATTAACAGTTCACCAATCATAGTTGTTTTTCACCTATCAGGTATATCCTCTTTTCCAAAATTACATTAAGGTTTCCAGTCTCTATGTCTTGGTTTTTTGGTTACCAAAAGAATTTACTAACCATTAATTTATTATTAGCTAGTTTAATTAATAAATTATTAATAGCCCCAGACTTTTGTGTATCAGGTTTTTCATTCATCACACAAACGTCTTCTTGTTCATTTTAATAGACAAAGTCCTCTAAACCATTTGACAAAATACTTGTTCAATATTTTAATTATCTTAAAAGTAAATTATATTAGTTTTAACAGTAGAGCCCAGATTTCAGTAGCCAAGAACTAATACTACTAAATGTAATTATATCTCCTTCAGATCTGGGAGAGAATCACTAGAGAGGCAAAACAGAGTAATACAAAGAGTTCTGAATATAGGTTTGTAAAACCTGAGATCAAATCTTGGCCCTGTCACTTGTGTGACTTTGGGCATAATCTCTCTCATAATAGTTTCCTCATTTGCAAAAAATGAATAGCTGGAGCTAGCTTTTATATCATGTTTTAGGTTTACAAAATGCTTTACAAATATCTCATTTTATATTCCTGAAATTCCTAAAAAGTAGAAAAATTATGATAAGTTTACAGATGAAAAAAATTGAGATGCAGCTATACTCTTTGAGAATTTAAAAAAATCTATCAAAGTCTGAATCTCTCTATGTAAATGACCAAATTTATAACAAGTCTCCATATTTGTGACCAGGTTAATTAACTCTTGGCAGCCACTGTTTTTCCTTTACTTTAAGACTCTCAGCTGCTTGCCACTTCTAAATGCCAATAATACTAGTCCAATGAAATACATTATAGTTAACTGATACTTTATTATTCACTAATAGAAACATATAGAAAACAACTGAGGTGACACTTTCATCCTTTCTGCTGGTCAATTTAAAACTAGATTTATATAATTAAAGGCATGATTTTGAAGTACTTGGGGTACTAAAGCTAAGAACCAACATGAATTCATCATCCAAATTTATCAAATTAATTTTATTTTTCTGACAAGGTAATTAATCATACTAGTACATTATCATATATATGCAAGGGATTGTGCTATGCATTGTATAAATATTATTTCTTTGATCCTCGCAACAAAACTAGAGGATAGATGCTATTGTTAACCACATTTTACAGATGAGGAAACTGAGGCAAGCCTTAGTTAAGTAATATTTTCAGGAACACAGAGCTATTGAGGGTCTGAGATCACACTTTAACTGCGATTTTCTTGATTCCAGGTTCAGTACTTTATCCACTAAGATATCTAGTTGCCCTAATTACTATGAAGCATCTGACAAAATTTCAGTCTATTGTGGATAAAATGTAAAAATATAGTTGGATTCAATTACGTGAACTCAGAACTGATTGAATAACTAGTCAAGATGATGCCTCTTTCTTGTGTGGACATTTTCTTCTTTGAAAGAGGCAGATAAAGGATATTCATGTGGGAGAAGCAATTTAAGAGAATTCTAAGTCTGAGAAAGAACATCTCCACAGAGAAATATGGGGGGACTTGACTGAAATACGGTCAGGGGTAAAAGCAATGATTAATGGAAAGATAGTTTCAGTTCATTGTTTCCCAAGGGAAGATTTGAATATGATATGCAGGATTTTGATATTTAATGCTGAGAAACTTGGCATCAAAGAATTTGGGGCAGTGGGACTATTTATTATTGCCATTATATGTAATAGAAATGTGGACTTAATATTTCTCCTTCTGAGAGTTAAGGAAGTTCTGATATAAGCCATTGAAGCCAGAGAATAAAAGCTGAAAGCATAAGTCAAATAAAAAGATAAGACAAGAAAAAGCAGTAGGCAGAAGGGGAAAGGCACAGAATCTAGAACAAACACAACAAGACTGATGAACAGCAGCTGAACTGAGAGCTGAGGAAAGGACTTAGAGCCTTTGACTAGCTGAGAAAGTATGACACTTTGCTGCTATGAACTAATTAGGAGTAAGGGTGAAGTAAGAATATGATGCTGGGACCTGACTGGAGAAAACATGTTTCACCCATCTGAAGTGGGTGAAAGCTGGCTAACTTGACATCCTTTCTCTTTGGCACCATCTACATTTGGAGAGTGGAGAAACTCCTAAGAGACATGACTGCATTGCCTTCCATTGTCCTTTTTGTCTGGAAAGGAAAAAATCCACAGCTCAAAGAGCAGACTTAAATGATTCTTCTAACTACAGATTTAAAGGAACTACTTATACTAAATAAGTATCGTGTTGCTGTTTTACTAAAAGGGCTGAACACTTGTCATAACCCAAGTGCAGTAGCAAAGTGATTTTATTCAACAGGACAGTAGAGAGGTCTAGAGAAGGAATTCCACCTAACTGATGACATGCTGTTAGAACATTAACACTTGCAAGCCGGATTTGTCAGTTACCCCAGGAGCACATGGTATTCCCTACTCAAGCCTCATTACTAGTTTTCTGTAAGTTTATGTGCACTCTCTATGTTGGATGTATTGGTGGGCAAATATGATTCAGGTTTATGAGAGAATTGCTAAGTTTTTATTATTAACTGCTTTTGATTTTCTTTGAACAAATGTTATAATATCTTGCTTTTTTCTTCTTGTACTGAATTAATGTTTCATATCTGAGTCAATGAAGTATCACTATGACTGGATTTATGTAAATGGGAAGCAACCAATTGAGGATTCATGAGTTATAGTTATGAGTAGTAGGAGAGTGTATCCATCTCATAGGAGGGTTATTCTTCATACTCTCTAAGAGGTCAGTGGCAAATAAGTGGTTGCTAATAGTTGCTCCTACCCTCAGGACAGCTCCTCTGGCCTGGCAATGTGAGTTTAAATTTCTGTGAGTCAGTCCAGAGAGAGAAAGGGAAGTTGGTTAATAGTGGTAGTATATATCTATTACAACTTGAGCTAAAAAATTACATTAAAGTCTTGATATCAATTTCAGAGAGGCTTTGGATAGAATATCCCAATGATTTCTCTTTGGTCTTGTATGATTCAACATTGTCAAAAATGACTTTAGCAAAATTATAAATGGCTGGCTTGTCAAACTTGCAAAATAACCAAAGATGAATAAGATGGCTAATGCATTAGATTACAGAATCAAGAGGTGGGATGTAAGATGTAAGATGAAATGTAATAATGATAAAAGTAAGTTTCTACATTGGGCTTCAAATAATCAATTTCATATGTACAGGCTGGACTCCTCCAAGAAGCTAGCTAGATCATAGTTCCTGTAAAAACAATTTTTGGAGGAGTTAGTGAACTTGAAGTTAAAATGAAGTTTAAAGTGGAACAGAAGTCAAAAAGCTAATGTCAATCTAGATTAGAAAGAAACATGATAGTCCAGAATAAAGAAAGTGATGGCTTCATTGTATTCTGCCCCAGTCAAATCATATTGAACATACTGTGATCAGTTCTTTGTGCTATAGGTAAGGAAACACAATGGAATGCATCTAAAGAAGAGTGATCCACATTTTGGGAGAAGGATGGGATTAGAGACAATATGAAATAAGGTTATAATAAAGGAATTGAGGATTCATAAAAACAAAAGAAGTGAAATACAATAAGTAATTATGAAGGGCTAACATGGAAAAATGACTAGATTTGATTGACTTCGCTGGGCAGAATAAGAAGCTATTTAAGAGACATATGATATGAGGAAGAACTTCTTAGCAAAGAGAGCAAACTAAAAATGACCTGCCTTCACATTGAGCAGTCATGTGTTTCCTACTTGGGAAGCTTCAAGCAGAGTCTGGATGAAACCCATATTGGGAGATAAGTTGCCATTATCTTCACAGTGATCTTTTTGCTTGTGCTCATCACAGTGAGATGATCAAAAATCCCATGAAATGAGGTTTCCTCTTGCCTTTGGGCACATAATAAAACCAATTCTGTCAGTTCTTTTATTTATTGCTGCAAGAAATTGTGTGTTGTGTTTCAATTTAGTTGCTATTTCTTTGTCTTCTGATTTCATTTATGATGAAATTACCAGTATGGTTATAGTTCAGCTCCTCTAGTATTATGTCAACTTATTTGTTAGACAAAGATTTAGATATTATCAAGGGTTAATATTTGTAAAATACAAGAACTGTGTAATTTTTGGTGTATTATTTTCCATTTTCTATACTCTACCAGCAACACTGTGGCAGTAGAATACATGAAGCAAGACTATCGCCTATTTCTGTCTACAATCAGGAATAATTATGCTCAATATATTTTAGTATTTGGTGACAAACCTTGTGACAAGCCTTCCCATATTTAATCAGGCTGGTCCTAAGATAGCCATGCTTGAAGACTTTCTACCTTATTAGATAGAGTCTGCTATATCTGTGTTCTATTACCTTAGGGGGAATTCTTGGAATAATCTGCATATTATAATGAGGCACTGGAGTCTGACTCTGGAACATACCTTCTTTAATCTGATGATTCTGGATGGATGTTACCAAGATGATAGCACTAAGAGCTAAAGGTTACAGTCAAGAACTACTGGATTGGAACAACATAGAAAGAGCAAAGTATCTTTGCATTGATCCAGAAGTCAATTGTTATTTCCTTTGATTTGATTTCCCAGTGAATAACCCATCACAAAATGTAAATATCCCAAGTATCTTACCTATACAGAGTGGAGGTGGATAATTCCATCGCCGCACAGTTCCTGGCATGCAGGAAATATGAGAATGACCCTACAAAAAAAAAAAAAAAAAAGGAAACACAGACAGAAGTGCTACTTAATAACTTCAGATTTAGTCCCTGGAGGAATCTTGAACATCACCTAATTTATCCCTCTCACAAAAGAAATAGGTCCTTTATCCAAGATCACACAGGGAATAAATAGTAAAGCTAAGGTTTTGTTTTTTTTTTTTATCCCAATATTTCTAAGTACCACAATCATATAATCTAGGCTGAAAAGGAGAATAGGTAAACAGGTGAGTCTTACTTACAGAGAAACAGAGAGAGAGATAGAGAGACAGAGAAAAAGAGAGAGAGAGACAGAGACAGAGACAGAGAGACAGACAAAGAGAGAAAAAGAGAGAGAGACCCACAGAGAGAGAGAGAGAGAGAGACAGAGAGAGAGAGACAGAGAGAGAAAAAGATAGAGAGAAATAGATGGAAGGAGAGAGAGGGAGGGAGGGAAAGAAGGGGGAAGATTTAAATTAGGAAGAAATAAATGGGGGAGTTAGTGATTAATTGATAATAACTATTATAAAAGGACATTTCCTTTTCCTGGAGGATTCACTGGCATATCCTTTTAATTAACAAGTTCTCTCAGAGTCCTTAAATAAAGATCTTGTGTTATAAACAAGATTTTCAGAGCCCAGAAAAGGCAATATTGAACCCAAAGAAATAAAACTATAGTAGTAGAATTTTAATCATTGCAAACAGGTGAATAAGGGAGATAATTTTGTCCAGGCTTACTTAAATTCCACTCAATAAACTTCTTCTCCCTCTGTAGAAGGCTGGACCTGTACAGATTTCTTATATAAAGGGTCACACAAAGAGGTTTCTGTTCTAGTCATATCATAGAACAATACCTGAAGCGCATATCCAGGCTCACATTGAAAAGAGACCACATCATTCACAAGGTATCGCTCTCCAATCTTCATCCCATTACTGGGCACAGTGGGTTCTGGACAGCTAGACAAGCCCACAGCTAAAGAAAAAGAAAGAAAAAAGATGGCAGCAGGGCCAAGGCCCCAGAATATTAAGCATGATCATAATGTCTCAGAGGGGGTACCAAAATGAAGGGGAATGAACAAAGTTCAGGAAGTGGGAAGGCTCTGACCCAAAGACAAGTGTGACTGTTGAGATGTGCAGAAGAGACACAAAGTCTTATATCCATTCTCTCTCTTCTCTTAGCCTTTAGAACAAAGTCAAGGTTGTCAATCTTTTAAATGATACTCAGTAAAACCCAATTGGACCATTGGAGGAAACAGGCATGGTAGAAACCCTACCATCTGGACTAAAAGGTTTCTTCTCCTTTCCCAAGTTATTTCCATCACTTCCCACTGTATGCTTGCCTTTCATTCTCTTGCATCAATTTCCTCTGTCCCCCTACCTCTTTAATACTTTTTCATTCCCCAATTCTCCCAGGACATTACTCTCATGGAAGAAGGCTTGGAAAAGGAAAGGTATTAAGGGATGAATAGCCTACGATAACATACCATACTATATTATTTGACTTGTTAAATCTGTGTATCACATTGTTTCAAATTTCCTGAATCTTTGCCATAAGGGCAAACCTTCTGTCATAAAACCTATTGACTCTTACCTCACATACCTTACCATTCCCTCATATCTCCTTATATTGGAAATTCCTTGATCATTTAGGAAATCAAGTTCTTATTACCTCATACCAGGATTCTAGTTTCTAAGTGATCTCTCCATTTTTAGTTTTCCCTTCACTTTAAAATTCATTAGACAGCATTTTAAACTTGAGTTCTCCTTTAAATAAATAATGATTTTAATGGTTCCACACTGTATCGAACCTAAACCTGGCACTCCAGCACTCAAAGCACTTATAATCTGTCAACAATTAAATCTTCTGGCCACATATATCATACATCATTCCATATTCTCTGTTTCAATGAGGCTGGTTTCTTTATTAACACTTGAGCTCTCTAAACTAAAATGTAGCTCTCTGAACTGAATACAAATTTCCAAATGTGGTTAGAACAAGACAGAGTTTAGTGAAATTGTTACCACATTCATTCATTACACTTCATCCTAGAATAGTATTTATCAGTGTTGTAGCTTGCAGTTCTTCAAAACCCATATCCCTTTCATAGAAATTGTTCTCTAGCTGTAGGTACACATTCTCTGATTTGTGAAGTTGAATTTTTAATACAAGTATCAAACTTTGTTTACTTTTAGCAAATATCTTGTTTGATTTAGCTCATCCTTCTAGTCCTGAGATGCCAAAGATGTGACTTTCTAGGTATAAAACTCTATTCCATCAAGTACCAGAGTAAGATGTAATTTAAAAATATTTAACAAAATAAATAGAAATACAATAAACATGATAATGCTAATATATTATTTTCTAAACCAATTAGCAACCTATTGTTCCCCCTTTCTTTTTGAGTTTGACACCACTGTTATAACCTATAGAAATCTTATTGGATCCTGTCAGCATTTTAATTATCCTTTCCATCACTATAGCATCTGCCCATTTGAAAAATATTTTTTCTTAATCCAAGTCATCAAAGTGTTCTGCATTTGAGACCAAAGGTAAATCTCTTTCATGCTATCATCTTATATAACTTTTCCCTTTCATAGTCAAACCCTTACACTCTTTGCTGCAGTTTCTTCACTTTCCAAAGACTTCTCAATCATAATAATCTAGCTTTTGACCCCTTTCTTTCAACCTCCATTTAAATGAAACTGTCATAGTCACCAATAATCTCTTTTAATTATTTTTTATTAAAAGCCATTTATTTTCTTTTCCCTCTCTCCCTATCCCTAGTGGAAAAAAAGAAAAAAAACTTAATAAATGTACATAATCAAGCAAAATAAATTTCTAAAATGTCATATCCAAATACATACATACATGTATATATGTATATATACACATATACTTATAACTTTGCTGATAACCAATACTCTAATACTGCTAAATTCATTCATTTTCTCAATTTTTAGTCTTTTTAACCTTTCTGAAACTTCTGACATTGTTGACATTGCTCCCCTTCTCTAGAGCATTCATCTCCCATAGCTTCCATGCCAATAATTTTTTTTATTTTCTTCATACCTTTATGATCCTCCTTTTCAATATTTTTTGCTAAAACATCATGATCCTCCTATCCAGTATGTGTGAATGGATCATAAGTATTTGTCCTTAGTATTTTTATACTCTTTCTTAAGATTAGTACACTGGCTCCCATGGGTTTAATTGTCCTCTCTAATGCACAAGACATCCAAATTACATCTAAAACTAATCTTTCTCCTGAATTCATTATATTTTTTCCCAAACCCACCACTCTTCCTTGGGAATTTTGCATCAGAGGAAAGAGACGAATCCAGAGGCAAGGAAATAGGTGGTAAGGAGCTGAGTTATGGTAGAGACTGAATAAACAGAAGCAGATGCACACAAGAAATACTATGTAGATAGCATGCCTTAGACTTGGCAAGTGACTGACTATATGAAGGGTTTGAGAGGGAATAACCAAGGATGATTCTAGGTTCAGGAGCTTTGGCACTGAATGAATAATGATACTATAAAAAGAAATGGGGAAGTTTGGAGGAGTGATAGATTTTGGAAGAAATGTAATGAGTTCCATTTTGAATAGATTGTGTTTGAAATGCCTACAGAAGTTCAGATAGTGATATTAAGCACAAAGCTGCTTAAACTTTTTCCACTCACTACTCCTTTTAGCCTAGCTTACACAGTGTTTGCTACATGGTTAATGCTTAATAATAATAATACACATGATACTATAATACAAAATATATTCATATTATTAATACATTAAGATAACAAATCCTTCTTTTTTTTCCTTCCATCCATGTTATTTTTGTTACTTATTACTCAAATTGACCAGTTAAAATATCCTTCTATCTTCTGCCTTTATGCCTTTCCACAAATGATCTCCCATGTGTGAAACATGTTACCTCTTCACCTCTGAACAGAATCCTGAGCTTTCTTCAAAGCACAATTAAGAAGATATCTCTTATATAAGATAGTTTCTGATCCCAGACATTATTTGCACTCTTTGTCTTTCTTGTTATGACTTTGATTCATTTGTATATATTTTCATTGATTTACTTTCTTATTTGCCAAAACCTCCTTCCTCCATTAAGTAGTTATAAGTTTTTGAGGGCAGGAACTTCATTTTTTGCTTTGAATCCTCTGTATCTGTTTTTATGTCTTGTACATAGGAGACATTTACTAAATTTTTATTTAATGAATTGAGCCATATTGCTTCCATTTTGAAGTATTCACAAGCCATTCACTTAACAATAATTCAAGAATTTTGCCAGAAATTGCCACTAATCTCAGTGGCCTAGAGATTGCAGATTTATCCATGATATTTGCTTTCTGTAGCCTTATGACTCATCTATACCTTCCTGAAATCTTCTGCATCTATTAAGTGTTTTCAGTAATCTCCATTGTACCATTCCAGGGCTAGCTACCTGAACACAATGAAGTTTAAAGTCTGTATGATTTAGTTTCATAAATTAAGGAAGGGTTATATGAAGGTGATGAGGTAAGTAGAAAGACCATTGTATTCAGGAACAAAAATAACTGTAATTCCATTAATGACTATCTCTATACTATGTGACCCTGGTTATGTCACAACTTCAAGTCTCTAGAAGCATCTATAAAATGAGGGAGTTAGGCTACATGATCTGTGAGGTTTCTTCCAGCTCAAAAAATCCTATAATTCTGTATCTTCTAAAAGGTAGTGTAATTAATTCAGATATTTCTGAAAATAAATGATAATAAAATAAATAAAAATAAACAACAAATAAAAAATAAAGCACCTAGATGGCCATTCTACTTGCCTTTAAACCATAAATAAATAATAATCCCTTCTACCTCTTGCATCCTTTAGGATACTGAAAATCAGGATAAAAACAACAGATAGCCTTTCCAACTCTTCCTTTTCTCATAAAAACTTAAAATTGTGTTAGGCTGGTTCACAGAAGGCATCAACTCATTTAGACTTCAACTAAAACCCACAAAGCTGACAGGTGATTCCAAGCCACAGTGATAGCACACTTTGTCCTACGTGTTTTGTAGCTTCTCCCTTAGCCTCCAATCTTTTTTTCCATTCTTGAAGCCCAGGGTTCCTTCTCATCTCTGATTGTCATCCCTGACATTTTGAATAACAAAATTGTATGCCTGAAATCCAAGTCTTTGGTTGGATTTTTGCCCAAAATCTGAACATTTGAAGTAAGCCCTCGAGCCCCTCAGAACCAGATATTACAGTATAATATAGAACCCCTACTGAAAATTGAGACATTCAGTCTCAGCTGCCATCTCATGCCTTCCCCTAGATGCAGATGACAACTCTGCATGTCTTTTGTATGACTATCAATGCTATAAGCAATATAACAATCTATTTTTATTAGATATACTTTATAACTAGTAAAGAATATCTAAAAGAAAAGAAGGAGAGAAAAAGGTAAAGAGAAAACAGGTACAAAGAAAATAAAATTCTAACATTTCTTTCCCTGAACAACCTGATTTTAAATCAAATTATGGCAGTAAGGGAAGATTAATTTTTGCAAAATTCAATGTATCCCTTTTAGAGATCTATTCTTACATTTCTTTCACCTCTTTAAATTCACTTGTCATTTTATGTGAGTGCAAATAATAGTCATAACGTGTCTTAGTTTTAGTATATCTCAATTACCCCTTGTCTCTACAGTTACAGTGAACTTTCATTTTTCCTTTTAGTGAATTATCCATAATGTCTTAGTAGATTATCCACTGTGATAATCATCATGATCCTTAGTCACCTTATTCTAATCTTATTTAAGTTTAGGGAGAAAATGACTTAAATAATGGGTTTAAGATATGACAAACAAATTTATTGCCAACTCCAAAATAATTTAATATTTACTACAGAGGCAAATTTGAATGCCCCTTGTTTTCTTTCCCTTTTAGACTGTTCATGTTTTGGATTCACCCAGACCTTTGAGTTGGACGACAGCTGTCATTAATATGGAGCTAGCCTTGTACTTGAGCAACAAGCTTTAAATCCAAATTTCTGGCATTTCTCAGAACACCAGCTGAGCCCCAAAGGAGATGCTGTTTGCAACTGTTTTATGCTTTCTCTAATTCCTACTTCTCTTTCTTTCTATGGCTATCATAAAGAAATATTCTTCAGCCTCATTCCAAGGGCTCAGACACAGAAGCCAACCTCCATATTCCCTCCCTTCTCCAAAATTAAAGCCTTATAGCTTCATGGTTCTCTCAGAAGTGAATTTGATCAAGAACATGTGTCTCCTTTCAAAGTGATATAGCTGAGAGCATGACTTCTCCAGCAGAAAACAGCGACAACAGATAATCATTTGATACTAAGTCTTTTTTTGATTCTGTAGCAGGTTAGGCTCAGGTCAGAGAAAAAAAAAAACTGAGTTGATAAAACAACAAAATAAATAAGAAGCAAAAGTCAGGCTGTTCCATTCAGAAAAGATAAATAAGGATCACAGCTGTTTCCAATAGCTTCCCTCAAACCATCTTATCATAGAGGCCAAACTAAGAAGCCAAATTCCAGGAGCATTTGGTCCTGGGGAAAAGATCATCCACTACCTCTTCCCAATCCTATTCCCAACTCACTTTCTATAGGGGGAATCCCTATTTATGAGGTTGATAGGAAAATTACAGTGGCTGGGTTGCTATAGGACAAAAGGTGGAGGGGCATTAAGAAAATCAAGAAGGAAAAACTCAAATTCTTAACATATAATTATAAAGAGACGATTTAAATTCATTGAGAACCTATATCATTTCTAATTTTTATATTTCCAATGCTGAGCACAGTGCCTTCAATCTGAGATTATTTAACAAGTGATAGTCGAATTCTATTACTAGCTACCAATGGTTATAGGTTAGTCCAAGAATAAGTTAGAAGCCTCTTATTCCAAAGTGTCTTTGAAGAGAGAGAGAGAGAAGAGAGAGAGAGAGAGAGAGAGAGAGAGAGAGAGAGAGAGAGAGAGAGAGAGAGAGAGAGAGAGAGAGAGAGTATACACTCGCATATGGCTATCTGCTTGTCTATTGGGTGGGGACAAGATGAAGTACTTCCTCATATTTACTGGCATTTAGGATGTATTTTACTTCCATACTCTTCTATTTGACAGCTGATCAATGTCCAATATACCATTTTAAGGGAATGTACATTTCTATGACTTAGAAAGATACAAAAAGAAAATGAGTATAGAGAAGGGATGATCTTAGATCATCATTTCCTATAGTCCATAATGAACCAGAGAATCGTTTCCGACATTCTGTTGTATCATCCTTTGTTTATCTATACTCCTTTCCTTCAATTACATTAAAAGTGTTAAAGATGATGACGAAGTGAATTAATCAAGCATTGCATTCTACTCGAAGGAATTAATATATTTCATCCCAGATATTTTTATAAGGTAAGAACATCTCTGATGAATAAATTCCCCAACCAAAGGCAGTAAACTAAAGTATGGACCTATCATCCCTGTGATTCTATGCAATTGCAAGTCAATTGAAAACAAAGAATGGATCTGACAATTTAGAGAAGATAGAAATTCCAGCCAAGTCCCTTCTTCTGAGAGAAAATGGGGATGGGAGTGGGATAGATGGAAGAGAAAGGGAAGACTGGAGCTTTTTCTTTTCTTCTCTTTAAACCTGACCAATGGAATTTGAACTTCTTCTGGGAGATCAGCATCATAGTCCTGTCCTAAGAATGGCAATGACTGACATCAGAAACTCACTGAGGAAAGGCAGTTTCAGATTTCTATGAAGAGTCCAAAAGAAAATTAAAGCATGCCTTTGGAGAATTTCATGAGCACTCTATGAAAGGAAAACGATTTCAAATAATCAAGGTCTGGGAGTGTATCCTTTTGCTACCTGAGATCTATAAATCTGAGTCTACTTTCTACTGGAATCTGAGTGTACTTGTGGGAGAATGTGTCACAGACTTGTGAGAAATTTTTTGGCATTAATGTGTTTTTTACTATAGCATCCTAGTTAATGAGAGTTTGTAAAATTAATTAAATTGTGCTGGCTCACTGATGTCAATGATCATCAGTGAGGGAAGCACACCAATGAAGGAGTAAGTAAGCTATAGCAACAGAAAAATATTACCCACCTCACAACATTCTTCTCTTGCTCAAAGACTTCAACAATGTTGACAGCCAAGTGCAAATTTCTGCCAGATATGAAACTATTCTCTCATCTCCTCAAACTTCCACTTTCATTCTAAACTAATTCAGCACCACTCTTCAACATATGACCTGAGCCCCTGTCTTGGAGCATGGAAATCAAGAAGAACTGTACCCACAATTTGGAAATTAGTAAAGCCATTAAGTGTCTCACATAAATTTGGAGGATAACTCTCTGCCTTTATATGCTGACACCTAAGGTTCTTGAGAAAATAATGATGATTCATTACTGCAGGAAAGTGAGAATCAAGCACAAATGAATGGAACTCCTTCAAAACTCAGAGAACTCTAGTCAAGATAGTCTGGATTATGATGTACATGAAAATGGTCATATTTTGATCTTACCATCAGCCATCAATATATCACCTCTACATCCCTTATCTGACCAAATCTTATTGACTTTTCATCTCTCCCTCTGTCTTACTTTATAAAACCCTATTCTCCATCCCCACTTGACATCTCTAATTCCTCGACCCCCTCAATTCTCTTCCAGATCATCTCCCTTGCATTAGCCAGTTGCTTTTCCTTTCCCTATCTTGACCTCCTGAGGAACTATGTAATGTTATGTTGTCTTCTTTTGACTCCCTTGCCCCCTTGTCGTATCACCAATTATGGCTTACCAAGTTTCTGCCATGAATCATTCCCACCATTCTCCTAAACATTCTACAATAGTCTGCTGCCATCATCCTACAAACATGAAGCAGAATGAAGGACTGAACTCAATCTGGAATTTAGCCTCTTCCCTAGTGAAGCTATTTATTGTATTTCCCAACCTTCGCTCATTTCAGCTTGCCTACTTTCTGACTTTTCGTGCATAACCTAAAGCCAGTATCCAGTAGCCCTGTTCATCTAATCTTTATACTGTTTTATGTCCATATCATCACCACTTAAATACTTTATTTCAAACTTGCATTATTCTATAGTTCCCATTTACTAAAGAGACCAGGAGCTTCCCGAGGACAAGAGCCATAGTTTTTATTTCTCCTGTATGCTTAAAACACAAGACTGGTTTCAATATTGATTGTCTTGACATTAGAAATGAAAGAAAGGAGTTAAGGGAGAAGGAAAAATGGGAAGGCAAGAAGGAATGATGAGGGATTCTTAAAATTCTTATACAGAGAAGGAAATAGAGGTTTAGCAAAAGGCTGAATTATTCAAGTCCTCTGCCAGCCATTCCACATTCTTTTAACTTAATTGGAGAACTTCCAAAACGAATAGAGAGTGAAGTCTCACGCCCTGCTGAAATAGAGATCAAATTAAGGGACAAGTCACAATGTTAAATTTCAACCCAGAATCTATGATTCAAAGTGGAGAGACAACCAGCACTAGAATCAGGAAGACCTAGATTCAAATCTTATCTCTGACACATAAAGAGTATGTAAACCCTAGACAAATCACTTAATCTTTATATTTCTTAGTCATTCTCTAGGATTACAACTTAAGTTGTAGGTATTGATCTGCATTGGTAGAGGGACTTTCCTTACTGAGAGTTCTCTATTCCAAAATTCATCACAAGTCTAATCTCTCCCCACCCCTAAAATCCTAAAAACAAAATCTCTATGGTGAATCCAGGAGATCAGAGAAGGCATAAGAAAAAAGGGCAATGGAACATCCTAGATAGAACCTAAGTAAGTGGTAAGATATATAAATGGACAAGGACCATACCAATTCCCACCATGCACAAAGAGTTAGTAGGGGAGGAAATCTACAAAAGTGGGCAACTCACTTTTATACTCCAGGTGGAAGCCAGCAGCAGATACACTGATGTCTGAGTAGAAATGCAGATAGAGATGATTGGATGTGCTGTTCAGAAGGGCAGGCACTGTTGTTCCTATGGAAAAGAAAACAAGTATGCAAAAGTACTTGTGTTGTTTCCTTCCCTTCATATCTTCTCTACTCCATCCATAGACCTTAATCCTAAAACTTTGCTCTAAACCACCGGTAAAATTTATCTTTCAAAGCTTTTTCTTGCTTTCAAGTCCCCGAAAGATCTCCAGTTCTCAAAGCATTTGTTTAGAATTGGATTAGCAAAAGCTCACCAGAAATTTTCCTTTAACTACCTGGAATATTTGCTTACTCTGATCAGACAAGTGCAAATAATGATCTCTAGGTGAATTTCTAACAAGACTGATGAGCTTAGTTGTGATTCAACCCTTTCAGTTGAGCTTCAACTGAATAATATGAAACCTGAAAGTTTTATATAAACAAAGTTAACACAGTAAATTATTTGAGAAATGTTTAAATGTTCTCCAAATGAACTGTTAAAGTTGAGTTTGGGGATCCTAATTGTTTAATTTATAGACTGTGATTAAATTTGCACTCAATCCAAGGTTTCTACCAACTTTCAAGATCAGCGTTTCTTGCCCTCCTCCCACAGATCACCTTACCTGAGAAGCTCCCCAGCATGGTCACAGTGTTGTCTGCACCATCAAAAACCTCAAGCGAATCCCAATTCTGCTCAGTGACAAAACTGATGACTTGAATCTAAGAAAACGAAAGGAGAAATTTTTCATTGTCTCAGGCTAAAAGTGGTAATCAAGAGATATAACACCTTTTCCTTAAAACCCATGTTTGTTGTTTTTAAAATTAAGAAGATAGGTCTTTTCTCCCAGATATTTTGTCAAAAATCTAATTCTCTTTACTATATATACACATTTTCTATCCCACAGATGGAAATGATAATGAAAACCATAATGCAAGTTACATGTACAGCTTTTGGACACTTAATTATGAATTCCTTTCTCCCTACAGTCTGTCCAGTCTTTGTCCTGTAAAATGATCCTTTAAAACAGAGAGTAAGAACCTGGTCAAGAAGAGAGATGTGACCACAAAAGACACTTGGGGAAAAAAATGTAGGTTATGTCCAATGGACTTTAAAATCATGCATATACTTTGACCAAACAATACTACCACAAGGCATGAATTCCAAAAGAGATTTTAAAAAGGAAAAGGAGCAACATGTACAAAAACTATTTATAGCAGCTCTCTTCTAAAGAAGTGGAAATTTGAGGGGATGCCCATTAATTGGGGATTGGCTGAATAAATTGTGATGATGAAATAATATGTTCTATAAGAAATGATGAGCAGGATGTTCTCAGAAAAACCTGGAAAGTCCTCCATGAACTTAAGCAAAATAAAATATACTGTTGTGGGATGATCAGCTGTGAATGATTTTGCTATTTTCAACAATAAAATGATCCAAGACTACTATGAAGAACTTATGATGAAAAAGACTGTCCATACCCAGAGAAAGAAGTGATTGTGTCAGAATACGATTGAAACATGCTTTTTTTTCCTGAGATTTTGTTGTTGTTGTTGTTGGATTTTTGTGGGGGATAGATGGAGAGATCCATGTTTTCTTTCATAACACAACTTTTATGGAAATGTTTTGCATAACTTCATCTGTACCTTCTCAATGGAGGGAGTGAAAAGGAAAGGAGAGATTCTGGAATTTAAAATTTTAAAAACAATGTTTGGAAAAATTTTTAAATGAAACAAAAAAGAAAAATCAATTTAAAAGGTGGCAAGGAGATTGAATAAGGAATAATTATTTACAACTAATAGTATGAAAAAGCTTTTTATTGCTTTCTTATTGATCTTTTAAAGATACTTGTTATTCTCTGGAGACTGAATCATGGTAAGGTGAAAACTTTCTTAGGCTTAGTTGAGTCAGAATACTTAAAGAAAATCCAGAGTTCCCAAGAAGAAAGCAATATCAGCAATTGAAGTCTTGTTCTCTATCTTTTGCAGGACACAAGTTCCCACATTTTTTTCAATAGCTCAGAAAGGTTTGTGAAACAGATCATTGGAATTGTCTTCCTACCATTCTGAAGTGTTCTTTTATAGAAAGGCTCCAAATACCATCAACTTGGATCCTGAACCGCTTCTGAGGTTTCAAAAAACATTAAATTTCTAATCCAGCTCACTTGCCAAAAGCCCGGGTTTGTGCTGGCCTCAGTAACTCCCTCCTACTCCTGCCTTTAAGAAGTATATGAATAAGGAAAAATTTAGTCTGATCTATATTGACTAAGAAAGATTTTTTTTTTAATCTCCATAGGAAGTGTTCATCCAGATTTCACTTAAAGATCTCTTGGAAAGTTATCTCCTACCTCTCAAAGCAGTCCATTCTACTCAAGCATAATTCTAACTTTGATAAGTTAGAATTCCTTATATTAAGACAAAATCTGCTTCCCTACAATTTATATTCACTGTTTATCCTTCTGCCCCCCGAAGCCAAGTAAATTCAAAAACTCATGAAAGTCCTTTAAAATACCTGAAGCTTATTATTATGTCACACCCCAATGCCTTTTTTCTACATATTAAATTTCAAGGAAGATTCATAGATGCTTGGTTTTGAGGCCCTTCCAAATCCCTGTGGGATATTGGGCAGTTTATGAATATTCTTCCTAAAATATGGCACCTAGGTCTGAACACCAAAGTCCAAATATGTCTAACAAGAACAGAGAGCAACAGGACTATCATTTCCCTCACTCTGTACCTTTTTTGCTGTTGTTCAGTCATTTCAGTTGTATCCAACTCTTCCTGACCCCATATGGTGTTTTCATGGCAAAATTTCTAGGTGATTTACCATTTCCTTTTCCAGCTCATTTTACACATGAGGAAACTGAGGCAAACAGGGGTAAGTGATTTGCCCAGAGCCACATATCTAGAAAGTGTTTGAGACTGGATTTAAGTTTAGGAAAATGAGTCTTTCTGACTCTAAGCCTGGCACTCTATCCACTATCCACTATCATATATTTGTGCCTCTTTAAATATTTCCTTGCGTCACATTAGCTTTTTAAAATTACCTCATCAGTCCCATAGTAACTTTGCAGTCCAATATAATCCTTAGAATTTTTCAGATATATTCCAGATATAATTAGCACTTATGAAATTGATATTTTAACATAAACTTCACGTTATCCTTATTATATAACATTGTATTAAGCCAGTTTGGATCTTTCTAGATCCTTACTCTTATACAAAAGTATCTCACAATTTGTTCACATGGAAATTGTTTTGGTGACGAAATACGATTGAGTGATTTGCTCGAGATCACAGAGCTAGGAATTGTCAGTTCTCTCACTTAGGATCTTCTGACTCCAAGTCCAGCACTACATTCACTCTATAACCTAGCTTCTCCTGTCACATGGCAATTTAATAAGCATGTCTACAAAGCTTTTATTCAAGTCATTGAAAAATCATTAAAAATATATTAATTAACACAGGAGTAAGAAAAGATCCCTGTGGGCTGTATTGCAGATCTCAGTATAAATTGACACTGAGTAATTAATGATCATCCTTTGGGTTCCATCCTGTTATTCATACACTTTGAAATCTACCTCACTGACTTCTCCATCTTGTCCACAAAGAAAGTATAAGAAAAAACCTGGTTAAATATTTTGCTAAAATCTTTCTATATTATAGCACTACCCAGTCAAGTAGGTTAATGTGAGCTGTTCTTAATAAAGCCACTCTATCCCACAGTAATTCTGTAACTTGAAGGAAAAGAAAAGAAAGCTTTGTGAAGGAAAGAGGGGAGCATCATTAACTTTCAAACAAACTCCCAAAATAAAGACATTGTGGTATTTAGGTTAATATACATATGAATTACAAAATGAAGTAATATATGAATAAACTTATTGGCTGAAGTATTTAGGATGTCCACATACAAACAATATGGAGCAGTTTTTTTTTTTAAAACTATGGAATTTACTCTAAAAAATATTTTCCTCATGGCTAGTATTGGAAAATCAATGAAGTATTAATAGGCTAAAAATCTTAATTTCTAGCTTCTAAAATATTTTGATTCAAAATTCCTTTTGACTAATCAAATAATATTATAGAGACACTGCAACCAGAGCCAGAAGAGTGCTGTCTAGATAGCATGAATGGCCTCATGTCATGATCAGACTGACCAAAGCAATATAGCAAAAGAGATTTAATTACCATGAAGACATCTCTCATCTCCTACATGGAACATACTTTGTAATGAGTTTTCTTATGAAGTGTAAATATCCTGGCTTGAGCGGGTAAAACAGTTTGTAGAGGGATTGGGATATATTAGCTTGACTCCATTTTGGACTCTGATGGAGTTCTTAGTGGTAGTAATGGTATTTATTTATGGTTGCAGTGTACTTTTAATTTTTTGTAAGTGATATCACATCTTTCATCTCATTATATGTATACCACACCTTGCTTAAGATAGGAAATTCATTCATAACCTGGAGCATTTACAGAGGAGAATGACCCAAATGGTGAAGATCAGCAAAAGGAATTGTGGATTTTTAACACAGAAAAGACTTGGATGAGAGTAGCATGTGAACATAATCACTAACTTCAAGAATTTGAAGGCTAGTCATGTAAAAAAGAGATTAAATGTGTTCTGCTAGATCCCAGATGGCAGAACTGGGAACAATGAACAGAAGCTCTGGAGAAGCAAATTTTTAGCTCAATGTAAGGAAAATCATCTTGACAAACAGAATTATCTATGGAAGGAAAGGACTGACTCAAGGAGTAGTGGGTTCCCTATTAATGAATGTCTTCAGGCATTATTAGAAATATTATAGAGTAAGATTAAATGATTCTTGAGGATCATAGGTATTGTATATTTTTAAATGAGGAAAATGAAGCCAAAAAACAATTTATAGTCAGAGAAATATGCAAGATGAAGTCCCAAAGTATCTCTTACTCAGAGTGTATTTATATCCCCTGCCCTGGACACAGTTGAAATCTGTCCCCCAGTTTGAACAAATGAAAACTTTTTGTTTGTCTTAGAGCTATGTTCTGGCCCTTTATATATCCTCAACTATCCAATCAACTGGTTTAATCTCTGCTGTCAATCTATGTGGCAGGACCAAAAGATCTTGGAGAATGAAACCTACAGTCTACTTTTAATCAGGGAATACATTTAAAGTTGAATGGTAGAAGCCACAAGCAATTTAACTTAAAAGATGACAAAATCTAACTCATTTTGAGCTTAAATCTTGTTCTGACTGGAGAGGCAAGAAGACTTTAAAAAATTGTTCCTCATATTCAGTTGAAAATTGCTGTTTTGAAAGTTACTCCTCTTTCTGACCTATAGCAGAGCAGAACAATGTTAATACCTGATTTACATGACAACTGTCCTTCAAATACTTAAAAAGCAATCATGTTCCTCCTAAATCTTTTGACTTCACATCTCAGTTCCTTTAGTAGAAATACAGAAATAAACCTTGCTCAGATAGCATATCTTAAAGGATTCTTCTTGTCTGCCCTATTAACAGGACAGATTTTTTATGGATCCTAATTCTATCACATCTCTTACTTACCCAAAAGACTTTCAACATTTTAAAAATGAAGTCCTTAGGACTGAACCTAATATTCCAGGTTCCTCAGACATTTGTGTCTGAGGAAGACAGATAAATAATAAGATTATTGTATCCCTTGTTTTAGAGACCAGAAATACCAATATAATTTAAGACTGCATGGACTCTCTTGGTTGCTTTGTCCCACTGCTAATGCACATTATTTTTTCAGCCTCCAAAAGCTCTCAAGGATTATTTACAAAAACTTTTGTTTAGCTCTTATCTTCACTATCCAGTAAATACTTCTAAAAGAGAAGCAGCACAGTACATTACATTAAGAGCTCAATGTGGATCAGAGGATCTTAATTGTTGCTCTTTGTATGTAATTATGTGACCTTGATCAAGCCTCAAAACTCTTTGAGTCTTAATTAGCTTATCAGTAAAATGGGGACCTGGGAGCACAACTTAAAAATCAGTCAGATCATTTCCAGTTATACATTATGTTGTGATTATGTGCTTTTTAAACCAAATAGAAGACTTTCCAGTTATCTCTATTATATTTTATCTTACAAGAAACAGTCCATTGATCAGATTTAGTGAGATTTTTCTGAATCCCAATTCTATCACTCATCATGTTATATTTTCTCTTATGTTTGTGTAATATACAAATTTTACAAGTATATTATTTATGCTTTCAGTTAAGTAAATTATAAAAATCAAACAGAACAGATATCCATTATAGGCAGTCATCTGGTTTCTGGTTGAACATTCCTGTGACAGCTAAATTTACTACCTAATTAAGGAACCTATTCCATTTTTTGAACTGATGTATTGTTAAATGAAATACTACACATTTGTCTAGAAAATTCTATAATTTAGCCAACTGTATCTACTCTTCTCCATGTATTAACAGCAGTAGCCATCGTCTTTATGTAAAAGAAAGGGAATAAACATTTATACAGCTCATGCTATATGCCAGGCATAATGCTAAGCACTTTTAAAAATATGTCATTTGTAGAAAATTTGTCTGTTTCTGAGATGTACAAAGAATTACTGTCTTTGATACAAGATAACCTCTCCCCCTTTAATCTAGTGAAGCTGCCTTCCTGAAGCAAGGCCAAAGGATAAAAATTTCAGGGCTTAAGCCCTTTCTACAGTGTCTTCCTGTTATGAGGAAAGTATTTTTACATAGTAGTCTTCTTCAAGGAGACATACTGTAATATTCTGGAAAGTTAGCTCATCATAATTATTTGCTCCCTTCTACGGACTATGCAGTAAACCTTGTTAAAGTACCAATGTCATCCTATCACTCTCTTACTTAAAAGCTTCAATAGTTCCCAACTATCTGCAGGATGAAGTCTAATCTTTAGCCTAACATTCAAAGGTTTGCTAAATCTGACCCTAATGTGACTTTCTAGTTTAGTGTTACAATCACTCTCTTTTCAGTGTTTTAGAGTACTTACACACTATTTGTCTAAACGGACCATTATATGGGCTTCTAGGTGGTGCAGGGGATAAAATACTAGGCCTGGAATCAAGAAAATTCATCTTCCTGAGTTCAAATCCAGACTCAGACACTTCCTAGCTGTGTGACTCTGGGCAAATCACTTAATCTTGTTTGCTCAGTTTTCTCATCTGTAAAATGATCTGGAAAAAGACATGGCAAACTTCTCCAGGATCTGCTAAAAATTCCAAATGGATCATAAAGAGTTGGACACAACTGAAATGATTAAACAACAAGCACAAAATAGCATTTATAAGCAGTTAGGTCCTTTTCTTCACTGCCTACAAAATAAATCTACTGGTAGGTATAAAATTTCCTACCACTATGGCTCTGCTCCTTGTCAGTCTCTTTGCCTAGAAGTACCACAGAAGTCTATCTCCATTTCTTTATGAAATATATTTTAATTAAAAGTATTGAAACTAGAACTGAAAACATGAAAAATTCCTTAATGATCTCAATTGTATGTATTCTTTAAAATCTAACTTAAATTCCATATCTCCATGACACCTTTACTGACTACCCTGACCCACAGTGATCTCCTTCACCAGACCTCATAGGACTTTATTATCTATAATCTTCATTTGGTTCTTACTGCATACAACCCCGAATTAATGATTAATTATTTTTCTAAGTATCTGTGACCTATGTCCCCTGTGAAACTGGCAGGTAGAGATTGTGTTATATATAGTTTTGTATTGCCTAGAGCAGCCTAACCTAAGATTTTTCAAAGAACAGGTGTTTGGAAGGTGGATATTGACAAAATGATTGACTAACAATGTACTCTGATATTCCTACCTGTATACCAGCCCCCTCTGGGACGGTGATCTTCCATACACAGTTGAGACTATTCAGGTAGGGCTCTGGGAAGCCTGGAGAAAGAATTGTTCCTTTGCGCTCTGTGAGGTTCCCTCCACAAGGCACTGCAAAAAACAAATACCAGTTCTTCTAAGGAATTTATTCTGCAATATAAATTATACCCATGATCTTGCTGGTTCACATATCTAGGTTCTGTTCTAGAATTAGGAAAAACTGATACCCTGAAACAGTTTGTCTACTTACATAACTAATCGACCTCTAACATTTTAAGGTTCTTTGGTGTTTAGATTTATTATTGTATGCAGAGAATTGGCCTTCTGGGAGCAGTTATAAATGTAGCCTCGTTTTCCCATGGCTAGGCAAAATGAAGCAGACTGGTAACATTAAGGCAGACCAAAGAGATCACATGTTTTCTTGTATCCTTTGTGTATGAATGAGTATGTCTGCTAAATTGGTTTTTATGTTGGTTGCTGTGAATTATCAATAAATTCTGTAGTGAGATCAAAGATGAAGCTTGTATATGTTGAAACTATGAACTAGAATAACACTTCTCTTGATCTTATTATCCCCATGAACAACTAGTCCATTCACCTTCTTCACAGCCAAACTTCTTGAGTGAGCATCCTATATTTATTCATCACTTATTTCCCAACCTTCTACCATAAAGTTTCTACCCCTACCACTTTATTAAAATTTCTCTTTGAAATGACTTCTTAATCTCTCAATTCAATAACCTTTTTTCTGTTCTCATATTATTATAAAAGCATCCAGAATTTGATAGCCATTAACCATTAACTTTCTTGTGCACACCATTCTCTTTTTTTCCTTGAATCCCTCAACTTTGCACTTTCCTGGTCCTCTTGTTTCTTTTCTTTCAATTTCAAAGAATGATCTTTATATTCCCACCTATTAAACATAGGCATACTCCTAAAGCCATATATGTGGATATTTTCTCTTCTCTTCCTGTACTCATTTCCTTGTTAGTTTCATATATAATCTCTATATAGAGAACTCCCAAATCTTATCTCCTGATCTTTCTGCCAAGCTCCAGAATCACCTGTATAAGGGCCTACTGGAAATCTCCACATAAATATTTCATTAATAATTCAAATCAAAAAGACCAAAATCAAACTCATCTCCTCAAACCAGTTATCCTTCCTAGCTTCTGTCAATGATACCACCATTCTTTCATTCACCTACACAGGAAATATTAGAGACATCTTTGATTTCCTCTCATTTTTATATCTGATCTGAAATAAGCTGTCAATCCTTTTTGCTTCTATCTTTGCAGTATTCCTTGATATTTTCACTGTCATCACCTTTTTCATGTACTATTATAATAGGCTCTAACAGGGAGCCTCCAGTCTTTCCCAATAATTATTCAACCCTCACAGTGATATATATTATTCATACCAATGCATAATTTTGTATAAGCATATTACTTCACTGTTCAAAATATTAAACTAAATCCAGAAATACTTATTAAGCATTGGGTGTAAACTACTATGCTAAGTGTTGAGGGAGATACACAGTTCAATTAACACATCCTTCTCCTTATGGATATTACAGCTTAGCAGTGAAGTATATCATATAGTCTACATGCTGATGCATCTGTGATCTCATTATTGTGAATATTCTCTCATACAATGCAGATCCCAACTCCTTCTAAGTGCACTTTTATCCATGTCCTTCTATATCCCAAGAGGCTCTCCCCATTATCGCTGGATTATCTCTTTCTCTTTCCCCATGTTGCATTTCTCTTTGTTTCCAAAAACAAAAAATCAAATGGCTGGTTTACTGATAATGAACCTCTCTTCACCAAACAAGGATAATCCTTATAAAGACATAATCTGTAACAAAAAGCATACATGAGACCTTTATAGTATGGTAGAACCTGTCAGTTTGTAGACTTTCTCATCTGATCTAGCTGAAACTTAGAACCTAAGATTTTTATTAACAATCTACAAATAAAATACAAATCTCATCTACAAGATTCCTTAAAGATGTCAATCTCTTCTTGAAAATCTCATAGAATCAAAACTATAGAGCCACAGGAATCTTAAGAGATATTTATACAGACTCTACCTTAACGAAAACTTACTGTTTCTCACAGTAGCACATTCTAGTTGTTTCTTTTTACAATTCTACTTTTTAAAAAAATTTCCTTTACAGAGTAGAAATAGGCCTCTTTATAATTTCCTAGTTCTATCTTCCTCCTTTCAATTATTTACTCCCTGTACCAAGGATTCTATGTTCCAAACAAACCAGATAATTTCTGTTCCTTGAATTAATCACCCACTCTCTAGCCATTATACTTTGTTTGTAGTTTCCTCTGCTTGGATTGTACTTCTCCTCTCCTATCAACATCTATAGCAATAATAATGACAAAAAGAAAGAAGAAGATGATAAGATAATAGAAGTTAGCCTTTATATATATATATTTAGGAGAATGCTTTAAAATGTTACATCATTTTATCCTCATAACAATCTTTGGAGATAAGATACTACTGTTAGCTTCATTTTACAATTCAAGGGATATGGAGAAAGGTAAACCCTGTAATTTCCTTAGAACCACATAAATGGTAAGTTTCTGAGTTTGAATTTAAGTCCTGAATTTTCCTGATTTCAAGTCCAACACATTATGTATTGCGAACCCTAGCTGACTATCATTCAAAGCCCAAATCAAATGGCATATTTACTTTGAAATCTTCCTTTATGTACTGCGTGTTAATGATTTCATGTTATTATTTGCTCTCATAACTATTTCTTTGAATTCATTTTATGCATTTATATTCCATTTGTATCATAGTTATTTGTGTACATATGGTCTCATTCCAATTAGATGAAAAACTTTTTGAAGGTAGAAACAATTAAAAAATGTTATCTCCCTGAGTAGCTAAAACAATATAAGAATAAATGAATGAATGAATGAAAAAGATCCAGAAATCTAACCCTTTAAAGTGTAGTGGCTTTTGATCTGACATACTCAATTCTCCATTAATAGAAGAATAGAATAGAAGAAAGAGAGAATCAGGAGAGAATTCCAAACCCTAATTTTAAATCATAATAGACAGTGTTTTACACATTTGTTTGGGGATTCAGGATCATGACACAAAAAGTAATTTCATTCATGCTAATGGACAGGAATCATTTATTGTTGATCACTAAAAGGACTTAATTCCCACTCAATTTACTTATTGGTGATTTTTCTTGTGCATTCCCTACCGCCTCCAAACTGGAACTTTCATGGGAGTTTTTTGCAAACCTGTATTCCACACTGGCATCTGGTCCCCTCCAGTCCAGCCCATCTCCAAATACTCACCTACACAGATGGGAACGGAAACATTCCACTGAGCGAGGGCCCCAGGCACTGTAAGGCACTCAATATGACGGGAGCCCTGTAGGGAATATCCAGAGTTGCACTCAAAGCGGATGACAGCCCCTACTGAGAAATCACTTCCAATCCTCCTGCCATATCGGGGTTCAGGCACAGAGCTACACTGTGTGGCGCTAGTTCGAGGTACCGCTGTATGGAAAAGAGTGATAAAAAGAGAGTTTGCTGACCTGCCATTGCACCATAATGAATGTCCTTTATTGTTATCCAGAACTAAAGTCTAAAAACAGACTGGTTCAAATAAGGTCTTATTACTTCTACCTGAGATTTCTACATATCCTCGTAAAAAAATCCATGCTGCTTTGCAGAGAGAACAAATAAACTATGTTTTGCCCAAATTTATTTAATGAGTTGGGGCGATGGACACAGAAATCCTATTCAATACTGTGAATAATAGGGCAAAAAGGTACTCTGGGTAAAGAGACAAAAAGTACGTTCCTACTTCATGAAAGAAGTTCACTCTATTAGCACTTCTTGATGCAGTGTTACAGATAGGGGCATTGGGTCTTTCCTTGATCAGCATGGCCTAACCACAGTGGGAAGTGGTCAATAGAAGGTATGTAGTAATAATTTAAATAAAGAGCTGAGATAATCTAAGAGAAAGTGTCACTGGCATCATAAGTTGTGTTAAAGCTCCATGGTTTTTCCCCTTATGTCTTCATTGTGATAATTATGGATATTTCTATAGGTCCAAGGTCTAAAGTATACAGCTCCGAAGACTATCAGTAACATACATCAGGAGAGAAGGAGAAAGTACCAAGGAAGCCATGTTCCAGATACAGTCAGAACGTAGGCATTCCTATTTGCTTATCCCAGTCCTTTGAATCAAGATAATATAGGGGCTTTCTCTGACATTTCATAATAGCATGTTAGTCCTATCATAATGAGAACTTGGGCATTAGCCTAACGCAGTTTCAGAGTTCACCAAATTAATAAAAATTAACCTTTTTTAAAGGGAAACTAAAGTTATAAAATCAGGTTCTTGATGAATCTATTACTTTTTCAGGGGGATATTGACTTTGCCTACTGTTATTCTATTGGCTCAAATCCCTAATCAATCTTAAGTCCAATGCTTGCAAGGTTAGTAAAACCTGCTCAATTTTGCCTAGACCCAGGCTAAGCCCCACTCCAGCATTCTGGTCTCCTCTCTTCATAAACCATTGCTTCCATACAAGATATTTCTGAATACAAAATTTGGCCTTTCTTTTTTTTAATTATTGGAGCTATTTTTAAAAAGATTATTGATTTATACAGGGAAGCTAAAACTACTATACATAGCATACAAGAGAACTTTCTGTAAGTCGTAAGTCATCGTCTGGGGAATGGGAAAAATATCAGAGACATGGCTAATTGCTTTATAACCTTCAAAAGAACAATTGAATATTCTAGGAAAGCAGAACTGGCTTAAAACATAAGCAGATCTTCTTATATAATCAAAGAAGAGATAACTACTACACAGGTCCAAATAACCAGAATGGCATAATAGTTTCTTCCCCTTTCCTCACTCCCTTCCATATTGGAATTCCAATCATGAGAACTATTTATGAGTCAAACAACTGAAGTGGGATCTTTATTTTCAAAGTGTTTCTATGAGATATATATGCAAAAAGTTCCCAGAATTCTGGAAAACAGAATGCAACTATGCTATAATATAGACAGTAATAAAGTCCCAACAGTCTTTAGTGAATGCTAAGGATAAGGTGGTTAAGTTCCTGAGCAAAGTACCAGTGTGAGCAGCAACATGGTCTAAAACAGAGATTTTTAACCATTTTGGGCCATGGACACTCTTGGCAGTCTGGTTAACTGATGCTTCTCTGCTCATAAAATGTATAAAAAATACAAAATATAGGAAAATAGAAATACAAACAATTGTGAAACATAGTTGTTAAAATATTAAAGTAAGCTCATGGAGGCCTGGATAAAAATTCTCATATAAACCAAAGAATATTGGAATCTGGATGCCTAAGGATTTATCCACTGTTGACCAAACTAAAAGTTAGAAGCTAAAAGAACCTGGACTCTCAAACTATGGCTAGAGCTCCATGATTTCATAACTCCATCTAAGCCAGAATCACACAAATACCTAAGGGTTATGGGGAGTCAGGTTGATAATCTTCATCTAAAAATCATTTGTAAGAATATGAAATCTAGCAGTTGGACTGTGTTCATGCAAAAAGAATACTGATCGCCTATGTTCTCTTCTGACAGATCCTGGTTGGCCCAGCTGGGAGCCAACTCCCTCCTCTTCATCTTACCCACCTTGGTAGACAAAATGAAATCCTCTGGCTGTTGCTTGACCTTTGGCACTGAACTTAATTAATACTTGATTGGAGGTAGCCAAGGGTAGTGATTCTCCTACAGGAAAAAAGTGAGAAGTGAGAGAGTAACCCAAGAAGCCTGAATTAACTAGACAAAATTTGTCAGAGTAACCAAGATTTCTTCTTTTCCAGCTAAGGTTACTCCTAGTCCTGAAAAAAAAAAAAAAAGCTCTTCCTTGAAAATTGAATCATACTAGAAAGATCAGAGCATTACAAAACTTTGAAGCTATAAGGAACCTTAAAAACGATCTAGTTCAAAGCTCTCATTTTAGAAATAAGTGAACTAAAAGCCCAGAAGTGTGAAATGAAGTGCACAAAGGTGATACATTTAATGAGTAGCAAAGTCAAGCCTCAAAATCAGGTTGACTGAATACCAATGGAGGGTTCTGGCTACCTAGGCTAGACACAATTTTTTTTTTTTTTTTTTTTTTTTTTTTTTTTTTTTTTTTTTTATTTTATTTTATTTTTTTTTTTTTTAATAATAAATTTTATTTTATTTAATAATAACTTCGCATTGACAGAATCCATGCCAGGATAATTTCTACACGACATTATCCTTGCAATCACTTATGTTTCGTTTTTTCCCCCTCCCTCCCTCCTCCCCCCCCCCCCCCAGGATGGCAAGCAGTCCTATATATGCTAAACATGTTGCAGTATATCCTAGATACAATACATATTTGCAGAACCAAACAGTTCTCTTGTTGCACAGGGAGAATTGGATTCAGAAGGTAAAAATAACTCGGGAAGAAAATCAAAAATGCAAATAGTTCACATTCATTTCCCAGTATTCCTTCTTTGGGTGTAGCTGTTTCTGTCCATCATTTCTCCAATGAAACTCAGTTAAGTCTCTTTGTCAGAGAAATCCACTTCCATCAGAATACATCTTCATACAATATCGTTGTCGAAGTGTATAATGATCTCCTTGTTCTGCTCATCTCACTTAGCATCAGTCCATGTAGGTCTCTCCAAGCCTCTCTGTATTCATCCTGCTGGTCATTCCTTACAGAGCAATAATATTCCATAACATTCATATACCACAATTTACCCAGCCATTCTCCAATTGATGGGCATCCATTCATTTTCCAGTTTCTAGCCACTACAAACAGGGCTGCTACAAACATTTTGGCACATACAGGTCCCCTTCCCTTTTTTAGTATCTCTTTGGGGTATAAGCCAATAGAAACACTGTTGGATCAAAGGGTATGCACAGTTTGATAACTTTTTGGGCATAATTCCAGATCGCTCTCCAGAATGGCTGGATTCGTTCACAACTCCACCAACAATGCATCAATGTCCCCGTTTTCCCGCATCCCCTCCAACATTCATCATTGTTTTTTCCTGTCATCTTAGCCAATCTGACAGGAGTGTAGTGATATCTCAGAGTTGTCTTAATTTGCATTTCTCTGATCAATAGTGATTTGGAACACTCTTTCATGTGAGTGGTAATAGTTTCAATTTCTTCATCTGAAAATTGTCTGTTCATATCCTTTGACCATTTATCAATTGGAGAATGGCTTGATTTTTTATAAATTTGAGTCAGTTCTCTATATATTTTGGAAATGAGGCCTTTATCAGAACCTTTAATTGTAAAGATGTTTTCCCAGTTAGTTACTTCCCTACTAATCTTGTTTGCATTCGTTCTGTTTGTACAAAGGCTTTTTAATTTGATATAATCAAAATTTTCTATTTTGTGATTGGTAATGGTCTCTAGTTCATCTTTGGTCACAAATTTCTTTCTCCTCCACAAGTCTGAGAGATAAACTATCCTATGTTCCTCTAATTTATTTATAGTCTCGTTCTTTATGCCTAGGTCATGGACCCATTTTGATCTTATCTTGGTATGTGGTGTTAAGTGTGGGTCCTTGCCTAATTTCTGCCATACTAATTTCCAGTTATCCCAGCAGTTTTTATCAAATAATGAAATCTTATCCCAAAATTTAGAATCTTTGGCTTTGTCAAACACTAGATTGCTATAGTTGACTATTCTGTCTTGTGAACCTAACCTTTTCCACTGATCAACTAATCTATTTCTAATAGGCTAGACACAATTAATAAAATATAAAAGGCTTTCATATGTATGCTCTCCCCACTTGATCCTTATGCCAGCCTTGAGGAGCAGGTAAGGCACGTTTTGCTATTTCCACTTTATAGATAAGAATGTTTAACTAAGGGATAAGCCAAAGGCTACAGAGTAAGCCAAGTTTCCAGTCCTATCAGACTTGGCCATTTCCCAGCCAAACTCCCTTGTGTTTGGGGAGATTAATCAGTGCTACCATTATAGTAATCAATACAATCATGGGTGTGGGAAGGGATGTGTCAGCAGCTCTACTTAACAAAACCACAGTACCTGTCTTTAGTTGCTTTTCCCTAATTTGTATGGCAGCAGGCTGGAATAGTGGATAGAGCACTGGGCATGGAATTAGGAATCCAAATTGGAACTCAGACACTTACTATCTATGTGACCCTGCGCAAGTCACTCAGTCCCTGCCTCATTTTTCTCATCTATATGGAGAAATCAGTACCACATGCCATTCAGAGCTGTTTTGAGAATCAAGTGAGATAATCGTAAGGCACTTAGCATAGTGACTGACATGTAATAAGCACTATAAAAATATCAACTATTATCATCCTTTTACAAAAATATTAACTCCTTGAAGACTGGTATTATTGTTGTTATTATATTTGTTTATATTCCCATTTTTAGCATAGTGTCTCCACACACACACACACACACACACACACACACACACACACACACAAAAAAAAAAAACTCTTAAATGCTTTTTTTTTCATGCTTTCATTTGTAGATGCCATACTTCATACTTCTGGGGGGAAAGATTCAATCTATCAACTAAAGTAAATTAGTGCTAAACTGTTTAGGAGAGGGAAGAGTAGTACCAGTTCAGATTATAACATTTGTCATGTGTGTGAGTATGCCTAGGGAGGCTCCTAATATTTATGGTTCTGCCATAATAGCATTCAATTAAACAAACATTTAATTTCATTTTAAAAATTACATTTAATCACACAGAAATCCTTTTATTGTGTTTTAGAGAAGGGCTCAGCATCAGGACGTAGAGACATATAATATATTTTTTAATGTATAAACCTTGAACCTCCCACCTTTTATTCCCCCTTCCAAGGCTTTCCTTCCCCTAAGGTATGGCCTCTCATACCTGTATGGGAGCCAGAAAGGGAGCTCAGGAGCCTCGAGTGCTGAGTGTGTCCATCATGAACTTCCACTACATCATTGAGGGCTGTGTGAAAGAAGGCAAACTGGCCAAACACCACTGCAAAGAAAACAAGTGTCAGTAGAGCCTAGTATATGAGCAGGAAGGCACATATAAGTATTCAGGAAACATTCTTTTCTTTGTACATCACATTTCATTCTTTAAAAAAATTGTATTTATTTTTTTAATCAGCAAAAACACAATTTCTTTACATCCTAACTCTCCCTCTAATTGAGAAAATTAAAAAAAATTAAAATAACTTAAAAAAAACATGTAATGGAGCAAAACAGATTTCTATATTAGTCATTCCAAAAATATTTATGTGCCTCATTTTGCACTCTGAATCCTTCAGCTCTTTATCAGGAGATGAATAGCATGTTTCATTAATAGTCCTTTGCAATCCTTCAAATCTATTTTTTGGCTCCACTCCTGTTCTTATCCCATTCTAACAACTGTTGCTCCTTCTTTCCTATAAAATCCTCAACAAGACAAAAATCCTCCAAGAAGCTTTCTTTGATTTACCCCATGCAACTCTGAGGATTTCCTCTACTTTATATCCTTATAAGATTGTGTGGCTGGTAAAATATTCACTTGTTTGTATGCAGGTAGGCACAGGCCAGGCACAAAGGCTCTCAGCCTTATCTTTTGAATGACTGAATAGTTTGAGAAGGATTTAAGCAGATTGGACCAGAAACCTGGGAAGCTGGCAGTGTACATGGCTTAACTGATCTAACCAGCCTCCACCCCCATCTTCCTTGGGCACAGTATGAAGAGAAGAGATAGAAAATAAAAAAAAAAATCTGTCCTGAATACCAGAAGCTCAACCTTGATATTCTACTTTATTTCTAAAAAAGAAGAGGTTTAAGGAAAACAAAGAAAACGCATTACAGGCCAGATCATCCTATGTAGATAGCTAAGTGTACTGGGTAGGCAGGACATGATATATTAAAAGCTACTTCAATTTGAATTATGGAAAAACCACGAAGCACCTGGAATCACTAAATGTCAATCTTGGAAAGAGCCTGGGAATTCTCTCTCACCCCAGGCAGGGATATCCCCCTCTATCACTTCTGACAAGTGACCACTTAACCTTCACTTATATTAATGACTAGAAATTAATACTTTGCAAATATCCTGTTCAATAGTTGAATAACTAATTATTTGGAAATTAATTTTCTTGCTGAGCTGAAACACACAGAGAGAAAGCAGGTCCCAAGCATGGCTGCATATTCTTTAGTAAGTGTTTTCTGGGAGTAAAGGAAGCAGTTGGCCTAAGACAGGCAGACATGTCTCAGGTGAAAAACTGAACTAGAAAGAAAAAACCTTCTATTGGGCTAAAGTACTTGTGTACTTGATTTTGCTTATGTTTTGTTAAAATCTACTGAGGCTTTTACTGATCTGTAAATACCAACACATATAATATGACAATGGGACATATGTTTTGGCTCCTCTAAGGGACTAGTTAGCTTTAAGTGCAATGTCACTTTTAGGACCAATTAAGACAAACTGAATAAACTAAGTCATAAGTGCATTAGAAAGTACTTGTAAAATATCCTTAATATTAAAAAAAACTAAGAGCCAAAAAGTTGGAAGCATATTCAGAATTTACCTAATCCAAACTGTATCCAAACAATAAATTTTATCTATAATATCTCTGACAAGTTTCCTCCAGACTCTTTTTAATTATCTTCAAGGACATGGAACACACTAACTCCTAAAGCAAACTGTTCCATTCAGGACAGGTCCAGTTGTTTATAAGTTCTTTCTCATCCTGTAATTTCTGTTCATTATTCTACCTAACTTCAGAGATAATACTCCTGATAATGTTCCTGATGTTCTAAAATAACACTAAACAGAATCATGGCTTTTTGAGGCAGAAAAATACTGACTAACAATCATCCAACGCAACTACTTTCATTTTTTAGATAAAAGAACTGAAGCCCATAGACATAAAAGGATCTGGCCAAGAGAATGCAGTCAATAAGCATTAAAGCCAGAATCCATGGCCAGGGTCACTAACTCTAATGCCAGAGTTCTTTATATTAGAGTAATACATAGTTAGGGGCATTTAGACAGAGAATAGCTGTAACCTCAGCAAAGGATGTTGTTAGATTAAGGAGATTATTATTTCTGTCTCCAAGCAAAGAAGCCAAGTATCCAATATGATGAAAAACCTCTCTCCAAATAGAATTGAATTCGGGGAATAGGGACAAATGTAACCTTACTATGGCTGTAGGAAAATCTCTGCCCTGACCCCTGGCCCCAGTCTCCAAAGGGCCACCAAGAAAAGAAAAGAGCATGTATTTCTTGTGAAGGCCCTTTTTGCTACTTGTGTGTCCCTAAGGGTGCATAAAAGGGAGTCTTAGAATTATAGATTTAGAGTTAGAAGAGATCTTAGCAGTCATCTGTTTCAGCCTTCTCATTTGATTAAGGACGAAACTGAGATTCATAGAAATTAAATAATTTGTCCAAGTCACATAGGTAGTAAATGGCAGAAAAAGGATTTGAATCAAGGTCTTTTGCCTTCCAATCCAATGTTCTTTCCACTGTGCCAATTAGGACTTGAGAACCTGACTTTGTTCAGAGATTCTTGGATTTAGTTGTTCAAAAAGTTTTCTTTGCTTTTTTAATTTTTGGTTTATTTTTGAACCAGGGGTCCAATGTGGCTGTCATTGAACTAGACTATATTGGGAGGGTAGTGAGGTAAGCATTAGAGATGTTCTTAGGAGCTAACCAGGTAGGAAGATAAAACTCATTCGCATTCATGAAAAATCCCTGCACATACACATACACAAACCAGAGCTGGACACGTTCCAGAACCAGCTAAAAGTCATCATTATCATGACTCTGTATTATTGCAGTAATAAAACCTATTTTATGCATACATACTGGGGGTGCATGCCCTTTGGCCTTAGTTTGGGAGATTCTCTGGCCCTTTGCAGAAAGATATGTCCTACTGAAATGATCTAGTAATTCCTTACTGGTAGTTTCCATGACTGAGGGTATTGTGTTAAAAAAGGATGTAAAATTAATCCAGAAATATTCACTCATTCTCTGTACTATAAGAAATATTTCCATACCTTTTTTGGAACACATCATATACTTTTTCTCCCTTGCACTACAGGACTACAGAAATTTTAGCTTTCAGACAAAAGTAATTAAACTACAGAGGGAACATACCATAGTCCTTTGGCACCACAATAAAATACAGGCAGACTTGTCCACGTGTATAATTTTGAGGGTAATTGGGGGATAAGACAACCCCATCAGAACCCACATACTGACCCCCACAGGGTGCTGAAAGAAAAATGAAAACAGAGAGACAGTTAACCTTTAGCTTTCTTTCTCCCATTCAGTTATCATGTTCCCTAATCTTACTCCCTCACTTCAGAGTAGCATAGGGAAATAATATCAGATAAGAAGTGAGAAAAGAGATCTTCTTACCCTGGGAATATTCCTGTGGCCAACATAGCAATTGATGTGTCCCTTAACAGCCTTCTTAAGAATGAGAAGACATCACACTGATTGGCATGTATTTCTATTGTTTTTCAACAAGCCAGAATTTAATATTATTTCAGCAAGTCAGAATTTTCACAATTCCTTTTGGGATTTTCTTAACAAAGATATGGAGTGGTTTGCCATTCCCTTTTCTAATTCATTTTTTCAGATGAGAAAACTGGGGCAAACAGGGTTAAGTGATTTGTCAAGGTTCCACAAGTTAAGAAATGTCTGATGCTATTTGAATTCAGGAGGATGAATCTTCCTAATTGTAGGCTCTCTATCTACCATGCCATCTACATTCCTTGGCATGTATTTACTCATTAAAATTGCAAATTTTTATCTATTGTTATCTAAAAAAACAACACCTACAAACTTAAACTACAGAACAAATAAGTTTTCAGTGGGAAAGAATAAGGGTCTTGCCTTACTGGGGACAGCAACAGGAGCCTGTTAAAGAGTTGGAAAAGCAAGTGATTCTACTCAGTCTCACTACAGGATTTTCAAGCTAATGTTCTTGAGAAAAACATAATTTCCACACTTGTGTCTATCTCATCTCTTAGTGCTCATCTGGGAAAAGGTGGTGAGCCTTCTCACAGAAATCCATGTTTCCTTGAAAAGTACTGTAATGAGCCCCAGAGGAAGAATCTGACTGAGATCCAACAGCTCCTTCTTGTCACAATGAAGCCCAACCAGCACCTAAGTGTTCAATATTCCCTCTTTCCCTATCATATGACCTTCCATTGTTTTACAGCTCTGACTAGCCAACTTTCTGAAAAGTTAGGTTAAGTTGCTTATTCACTGAAGGACAAAGGAAATATGCTTTCCCAAAAGGTATAGGGTAAGAGCAGGAAGGAGGTATACTTAAAGTAGTAGTTCTTAATCTCAAATATATGTTGATATATTTTAAAATATTGTTGATGACTATACTTCAATACAATTAATTTTCTCTATAATCCATTCAATTTTAGTTTATTCATTTAAAAACATGATAGCATATGGGGCAATGAGTATATTTCTGTTCACTGTGTTTGTTCAGAAAGACCGGGGGAAAGATTGATTTTTCCCATTATCAAAAGTGACATGGAAATTGCTATATCTTTGATACCCCAAGACCTTCATTTTAATATAATTCACACCTGTCTTTGGATTAACCAGCTTAATAAGCTAATTGCCTCTTCTTCAAAGGGCATATAGACTATGACTCTCCCCACTCCTGTCTCTTCGTCTAAGAGAGACAACCAAATGACCATACTTTTATTAATAACCTGCTGATCACATTAATAAAACGATTAAATTACCCAGAAAGAAAACAACATGATTGTGAGGTATCCAAAGGCCTTACAAGACTAACAAACACACACACATACATGCAAAATTAATAAGTCGTGATTTAAAGGAAAACTGCACCTATAGAGAGAGGCTTGACTTGAGTATTATATTATGTTCTTGTAATAATAGGTGATTGGAGTTAAGGGCAGGAAAGGTTCTATTCCCTCCATAAGATATACAGTCTCCAAGAGCTATATTAAAAAAATCATTTTTGTTTGTCCCTCATTCTGAAGGAGGATCATGACATCAGGGAGGTGATACTACGATATGTAAGTGAATTGTGTGATGGAGGGAAGGGTCATATTTTTGAAATATCAATTCTTACCTCTATGATTCTAAATTTGAAAGCAGAATGAGTGTTAAAGTTCATCTAGTCCAACCTCCTTATTTTGGAGACTAAGTGATTTGTTCTCTCAAAGATTGTAAGTGGAAGAGCTGGGACTCTGATACCTTAGTTATCTCCTATATCAGTTATCCAACACTTATATAATGTGGCAAACACTTGAGTTAACTAGTATGGCTTTACTTATCAGCCTAAAAACTTACTTAGTTGAACCATACTTTCTCTGATATATATCTAAATTCACCAACACCTTATCTATCTCATACTTAAAAAAATCTAATACCTTAATTAGTATTTAAAAAGTATTAGTAGGAAAGGGCCACTGGATGGAGAGTGAAATGAATATAAGAGACCAGAACAGACAATTTGTTCAGTACAGTTTGGCAGAGAATTAGCAAAGCTCTCTCAAGTGATATTTTTGCCAGAGTAGGACTGAAAATCATTAATTTCTCCTTTATCCATCTATCTTTTCTAAATTGGGCCTCAGATCCATTTAGTTTTCTCCACTCTAGCTCCATATTCCCTCTCCCTTGGTTATGTTCTCCCATGGCTTCACTCTGGAGTCCACTCTAAAGCTTTTTCTCCTATGCTAATCATATCCAATCATACAACCTGTGCAAATGGGTCGAGGCTTGTTCCACACAGGTTTCCCATCTGCTGCCAGAATGCAGGTCAGTGTGGAGGCACCCTCAATCACATAGCCTCCGTTACAGTAGTATGTGACAGTGGAACCCAACTTTAGGTCTGTTCCAGTTCGTGTTCCATTCTTAATGGAGCCAGGATCAAAGCATGATTCCCGGGGATTTTCTGAAAAAGAACACATCATTATTTTCCCATTTGCAATGAATCTGACCTGATGGGAAACAGCAGAGGAATTAAGACTGTAATATCTCAGGTTTTATTTCCAAAAATCTTTTATTTAGATAGAATTTCATAGTTAATGTCACTTCATCCATTTCTCTGCTTCCAGGTAGAGTCTCTATTGATATAACCCATAAGCAAAGGAAGTCTTGCTATGTTTCTCAGAAGACCTTGGAAAAAGTTAAGTCACAATCACTTCAAGTTCCAGTTGATATTTCTGAGACATTCCTGTGCATTTGGTCTTGGTCACAAAAGGCAGATTGTAAATCAATAAATATTTAGGTGACTATCATGTGCAAAAGCCCAGTGCTAGGTACTGGAGAAACAAAGATCAACCTAAAGCATATCTCTCCTCAAGCAACAATGTATATCCAGATCAGTAAATGCAAAGTAATTTGAGAAGGAAAAGAATCCTAACATCTAGGGAAGTCCAAAAATATTGCACTGAAAAGGTAGCACCTGGGTGGTGCCTTAAAAATAGAAAAAGTTTCCTGGGAGAGTAAGATGTATATCATGGGTATGAGTATGGGTAATATCCTGGGAAAATATTGTACAAGATGAAAACAATGGTCTGTCTCAATTCAAGTCAATCAACATTTACTAAGTGCCTACCCTGCCAGACAAAAGGTTGGTATTAAGGACACGAAGACAAAAAGAAATCAGGACTCTCCCCCAAAGAGCTTCCAATCTATTGCAGAACAACAACTTGTATAGAGATAAGTAAATACAGAATGATTACCAGAAGAGAGAGCACTAACAACTTCAGGAGAAAAGGCCTTGAGGTGAAACTTGAAGAGAACCAATGTTTCCAAGAGAAAGAAGTGAGGAAGGAAAATATTTCAGGAATTAAATGCTTGTATAAATAAAGGTGGAGGAAAGAGATGGAAGAGTATGTATAAGGAACTGCAGATAAGTCAAATGAAGTGGAAGAGTAGGTACATGAAGATGCAATGAAACCTCAATCTAGATTGTAGAACTAATTTTAAAAAGATTTTAAATGCCAACTAAAAGAGTTTATATATTTGATCCTAGAGGCAATTGGGAGCCATTGAGGTTTCCTAACTAGGGGAGTTACATGAGTTTACTAGCCCTATGATGAAATCTTTTACCCTATTTCAACTACATACATAGATATTCATACCTTTGATCTTGTCATCATTCACAAATGTTCTATTTCCATATTCGTGAACTCTGAAATTCTTTTATCTCACTATGCTATTTTGTAAATTTATCTTTCTTTGTACTTTATAATCCCTAACCTTTCTTTGTCACATGTTGCTCAGTCATTTCAATCAAATCTGATTCTTCATAATTCCATTTAGTATTTTCTTAACAGATGCTGGAGTGGTTTGCCATTTTCTTCTCCAGCTCATTTTACAGATGAGGAACTGAGACAAACAGGATTAAGAGATTTTCCTGGGGTTACTGAACTGTGAGAATAGATTTGAATTTAGAAAGATGCATTTTACTGACTTCAGGCCTGGAACTCTATCCACTGCAGCATCTAAAAAAAAGGTGCACCTTTTGTCCATTCTTTGTCACATAGAAAGCATGAATGATGGCTGCACTGAGTATGGATTGGAGAAGGAAGAGCACCAGAGGCAAAGAGACTTATTTAATCTAGGTGAGAGGTAATAAAAGCATGAACTTGGATATGAAAGGGGAGAGAGGTTAGTGATGAAAGATATTGTGAACATAGGTTAGCAAGAACAATTGATTAGCTGTAGAAGTTAAAGGAAAACAATTGAGATGACAGAAAAGATCCAGTGATGCCTTTACAGAAATAGGGAAGAAATTAGAAAGAGGAGTCTGCAAAATGAATTTTAGAAATCTATAGTACAACCAAGTAATTTCCATCAGGAAGCTAGTGATGAAGAACTGGAGGTCAAGAGAGAGATAAAACCTAGATATGTGATATTAGAAGTTATTTGTATAGAAATGATCATTAAACCCATGGGAATTGATGAAAGTCCAGTTGTTTACAAAAAAAAAAAGAAGGGAAGCCCCAGAACTCAGGGGTATATTTATGTATGCAGAACAGGACATGGATAAAAATCTAACAAAGGAAACTGAGAAAGTGGTACATCAATTCCCAGGAAGGAAAAATATTCAGAATGATAGTTGACACAATTAAAAAAATGCTGAGGTCAAGAAGAATTAAAAATAAATTTGATTATATTATAAAAAAGTATATCAAGAAAAAATATGAATTAAGTCTGCAAAGGGAGGTTGGAAATGTACTATAATGGATTATAAATAGCAATTATAATAGTTTACATCAATACAGTGCTTTGAGATTTACAAAATATTTTGCTAAGATTATACTTGTCCTACACAATGACCCAGTAAGGTTCAGTACTCCCAGATGCTCTTAAACCTATATGGTAGAAAATGAAGCTGGGTCTCTGGACTCTCAATTCAAAGCTCTCTCACTATATATCCCTCTACAATTTCTAGGCTGAAGAGTTTGTATTTGATCTGAAACATAGTGGAAAACCACTGAAGGATCTTGGGAATGAAAGTGATATGGTCTAATCATAAAATATAACTCCATTATTCCATAAGAATTAGTTTATAGAAGTCAAGTCTCACTGATGATGGAAAGTTTTGGATCTGGGGATCAAAGTTGCAGATCACATTTTTTCGCTGAACCTCTGCCCCAACAACCAAAGATTTGAAAACTACAAAGGACTTTGAGAATTATTGAGTTTACCTCTCTCATTGTACAGATGATGAAACTGAGTACCATTAAATAATAATCCCTGCATGATATCTGATTGATTAATTGATCAGAGGAGTCATACAGCCAGTCAATTGTAGAGGTGAAAGAGAACCCAAATTGCAAGTCTTGAGTTCCCTGATTTTTCCAATAAAACCCACATGGGAAAGGACAAGGCAAAGCAACCACCTATTCCTACTCATTATTAACATCAAATCATTGGAAGAACAGTGAGCTGGCTAATTGACTAAAAGCCACCCTAAGCTAAATAAGACACAGGACCCAAAAGTTTTTGCCTACATTTCTCTATAAGGCATCTTGTTCTCTGATGTCTGTATATATACTCATCGGTTTACTGACAACATTCAAATCTGAATTTCAGATAGGCTAGTCTCACCCTTCAAAACTATTGACTTCTCTCTGTTGGTAAGTTCTAGGTGATCTTGTATATAGTTTATTTGTACATAGTTGTTTGCATGTCATCACATCTGTTAGACTGTGAGTTCCTTGACAACAGGAACTGACTTTCCCCTTTCTTTCTATCTCCAGAGCTTAGCACAGTGCCTGACACAGAGTCAGGCTTAATAAATATTTATTGACTAACTAGATGCTTTACTCCTGGGGCCTTGGTGTGATGAAGTAATTTCTCCCTGATAGAAACTCTTACAAGTTTGATTATGGGCCTGGAAAAAATAGCCTACTCACAGCAAAACAAAACAAAACAAAACAAAAACATTCCTTACAAACTTTATTCTTCCTTTCTTTTTTCCACAACAACAGAATCCAATTTTAAGAGGAAAATTCTAGCTAATAGCTCCAGGAGAGTTTAGATTTAATTTTTTTTTCTTGCTTGTCTTCTTTTTCCCCCTTCTTTTTAAATTATAATTAGGGTTTTGATTAATTCTCAGGTCTGGTAGTTTGCAAATTATCTAGAAAAGCAAATGTTGTCAGACCTTGGGAAGAATGACAGTGCAGAAGAATTCAAATATTGTTTCTTGTTGTGATTATTTCATTATAATAGTAGGTGACATTTACTTACGGTCATATGATATAGTATCTAATTTGATTTGATTCTCACAACAAGGAAGAGAGTTGGGTGATTTGAATACAATTATTATAACAATACTGTGACTTGATTTCAGACTCTTTTTTCTACCTCCTCCTTGCATTACTTACTTATGAGACAGGTAGTACAAGTATTATTATTCCTTTTTTTTAAATAAAGAAACAGAAACTCAGAGAAATTATATACAGATAACAAATAAAATGTATATTATATACAGAAAGTAAGACCTTAGAGATCAGGGATTTCTAGTTTTGTTTTTATATTCCTAAGACCTAATAAAGTTTTTGGTACACAGAGGCACTTAACAAATGTCTACTGAATGAATGAACAGAATACCAAAATAAACCAGATAGAGGTAGCCAGCTTCTTCATAGACCTAAACTATTCCTCAAGTGATATATGGGAGGGAAACCGCACTGGACTGAGAGTGAAGAAACCTAGGTCCTAAATCAGTGCAGAATTATTTGTTTATCTATCATCTAGTTCTCAGTTTTTTCCTCTAAAAATGAGAAGAGTTGATCAGATTTCTCTAATGTACTCAAGAAAAAGTTACCATTTTATGATTCTGTTTTTGGTCTTAGAAAAGACATTAACCTTCACTAGGCCTCTGTTTTTCCTTCTGTCCAATAGCCAGAATCAATTCCAACTTCTCTCCCTATCACCTGGAAAATGAGGAAAGATAAATGAGAAGGTGGTTGGGAACTGCAAAGTACACCTCAGCTTCGATATGCATTTAAGTAACACATGGCTTATCATGTGTTTACTTATTATAATAATTATTGTATTAAGATCAACCAACCTGATGCTCAAGAATAATTATTAACTGGAGGGGGAATAACAGAACATAGCCACATAGGACATATCAAAACCAATAATATTGACCCATTTCATAATAAAGTTACTGATCCTCCATCAAATTGTTTCAAATAGAATAGTTTTTTTCATAGTTTTTTTTGTTTGTTTCAAATTATTGTTTCAAATTTTAATTGTTTCAAATAGAGTAGTAATAAGATATTAAATTTCCAATTCAATTGTTATTGAAATGACAAGACAGCTGGCCACAGTCTCTAGCCATTGAGGTTCAGGGTTTCTTTGTACAAGACCATAAGACACGTAGACTTACTATCAAAGGATTGTTCTCTAGCCACTGAGATAGGTGTCTTGTATGCCAGCTCCATTCTTCATATGTACAGGGCATAGCCACAAAGTATTTTTCTTATCAGCAACATCCCAACTTCACTGGTCCCTTTATGATTGATTAACTTTTCCTAGGAAATGTATAGGTGATTGACCTACAATATCTGGGCTTTCTTTCTCTATATCCAACTCCAATTTGTCAGGTAGAATTTCTATCACTGATTCTACTATTGACCCTCTCTTTTCCTTAGCTCTTGTTTGAGTTGTAAATAACAAGTAACCTGTGCTTGATACCCAAAAGCCAGTGGAAACATAGACTTAGGGTCAGTGGTACAAAAAGAACAACACTTTCCCCCTAGAGATGGCTCCTACAAACTTCTCCTGCCAACATACAAATGTGCCCCCAAAAGTCTTAGCCTGTTTCATTCAGAAGAACTCAGAGCAAGAAACATCTCAACTTTTCATAGACTTTCTCTCCAATTACATGCTACAGAGAAACTATAAGGTAAATGAAAGAGCACTGGACTCAAGTCAAAAGATTTAGGTTCAATTACTATTTCTGACATTTTCAATGTAACTATAGGCAAATCCCTGCATTTCTCTGTGCCTCAGTGTCCACAAATGTAAAAAGAGCATAATCATACTTCTATCACTTACCTTTCAAACTATAATTGCAAAGATCAAGTTAGATAATAGATATGAACTTCTTTATAAGAATAAAATAAAGTAAATGATGATGATGGGGGGAGACTGCCTATTTCCTTGAGGCTCAGGTTTTTGAAAAAGAAAAGCATAATGTGCCCTTTTATTCAGTAAGCAGGGAATAAAGCCTTGTCTAACAAGAAGGTATGGTACTTGAACCACTGATTCAATTGGAAAACACCAACAAAAATCTTTGTTGCCATTCAAAGCCAAATAAGTGAGAAGGTATTGATTGCGTCCCATCAGTCAGAGATGTGGGTTATATATTGGTGGGTTTCACAGAAGAAAATGACCCAGCACAGCAGGGAAAGGGATGCCAATAAGTAAGTCCAGAATGAAGATCATTCAGTCTATTTAGAAACAAAACAATGAAACATCAATATTTGGCTTAAAATACAGTGTGGTATATTAGCAACTTACTGAAACTGTCTGATCATAAAATTGGGGAATGTGTCACATAACAAGAGCAAGGAAATAAAGGTGTTAATTATCTTCTCATTTAGGAAGAGAGAAGTATTATCGTGAGCAGCTGAAAGGATGCTATAGGTATGATCTGGGAAATTGAGAGGACTATAGAATTAAACCAGAGTTAAATAAAGAAGAGCACCGCAGAGCTTTCTGTCTAAAGACTGATATGTAAGGAAAGCTGACTTGTGGTAGAAAAGGCACCATTAGTACAAAATAGGTCCAAATGTTGGGAACATGAAACAGCATTATTTATGATGGAAACCAGAGGGGCTAGAAAAAAGGAAGAAATGTAGACAGTGAATTTCTAGAGGTAATGGCAGAAAAAAAGGAAAAGCAAAACAATAAAGAAGTTAAAGAAGATCCAAAAACTTTTCTAAAAAGAGCAGGTAAATGGTCACTCCTATGGAGAACAAAGCACAAGGGGGGAACCTGAGGCTTTAGATGATACAGATGTATATGAATCTCAAAGACAAATAGCAAAGGAGGGAGATTCTCTGGTTTTCTAGGGAAGGGAAGAAAGAATCAAGAGAAATAGAATAATAATTCTAATGTAAGCATTTATAATAGTTTCAAGTGACAGAAATACAGAAATGGAATATCATAGGAACATATGAATGAGTAGGGCAGGAAAAAAAGAGTCAAAAGGGGAAAGAGAAGAAGGAATTAGAAGGAAAACACAAAATATAAATAAAATCTACTCTAAGGTTGGATAGAAAAGAAAAAGAATCATGTAATACTAATGACATAATACAAAAATTAAGGAAAGAACACATATAGGGCTCAATCAGCAGTCAAATTATGGACATGGGAGGAAGAAAAAAAGAAAATCCAAAATCACTGTATTTTTGATTAATTAGAATGCATTCATGGTATGGTTGGTGATAGAGAACTGAGAACATGGGGCTCAGAAATATAAAGAAGATTAGAGACATGACAGTGCTTCAGATGCCCATACAGTGGTTACTGCCCTCTGAACGTATGGATAGGAGACAGGATGGGATTCCAAAGGAAGCTGATATACTTTTTCATTGAGATGGCTTGATACCTGTCTCCAAGAAGTTCCTTCCTGAGTCAGCAAGGCCCATGTCTAAGAAGTCAAGGCAATTGCCTAAATGTCCCTGCAATTTTCTTTCCCTTTCCTGGGAAGGGACACTGTAAATTATAAAGAGACCCAGGTACATAAAACAACTGGAAGATACTTCAGTGATTAACCATTTCAACCCCCTTAATTTCATTTTACTGAGACCGATAAAGAAATGGCTTGCTTAAGAATATAACTAGTTAGTAGCAGAAGTTAAATTTCTGAATTTCAAGGAAGGGCTCTTTCCTCCCTGAAACAATGAGTGCACCACCCTTACCATCCCCATTTCCCCCATCCCCATTCCCTTTGGTCTAAAGTCTTTGGAAACTATGACTGCCCATCTTAACATCTGGTTCATTACCTGTGTAATCGATGACGAAGCCCAAATTGCTGACAGATGCATCACTACGGAAGGCCAGGAATAAGCTGTTGCTGCTGCTCTCAATGCGCTCTGGGAGCTGAGAGCCATAGAAGCTCCCAATCAAGGGGCTATGGGAATCCAACCCATCATAGATGTGAAGAAAGTCATAACCAGGTTCCAAGTTAAAGCTGAAGGAATAAACAGAATCCCCATCATCCACGAGAGTTCAAATGGAAATGTCATAAAAGACATTCTGGGAATAAGAAGTAATAATAAGAGCTCACATTCATATAGTGCTTTATAATTCACAAAGTGCTTTGAATACATCTTTTCATTCTATCTGTGTCAAGGGCCCAACATCTGTTCAGACTTTGGTCCCAATCTCAGGAGAGAGGAAATATGAAGGATGAGAAACTCTAAGTCCCCTTAGAAGAATGCAATATTGAAGAACACACTTTTTTCTTTTTCCTCACCATTTTCTCTCCCACGCATACATACATATATATATGTATATATATATATATTATATATATATATATATATATATATATATATATATATATATATATATATATATATATATGGAAGCCTTTAGGAGGAATACATACTCCATCCTCCCAATTAGATCAGGAGAAGGGGTCCCATCACATGATTTGGAAAATGGAAAGTCCAGGCAGATGAGGATGAGTTTCTCCAAAAAGTAGAAAGCTCATCTGTGGGGAAGAGACTCTTCTAGGTAGAAAAAGACTAATATCTACCTTTTGCTTCTTCTCTCTCAGGTTTTCATTCTCTGTGCCATCACAGCTTTTTCCTGACTTTTTCTAGAGGTGATCTGGTCTCTGTTTCCAATACATATCTCTCGGTCTTTCTAACGTGCTACTTCCTTAGCCTGACTGCCTTGACACACAAGTGAGGAGGGGAAAGCTTTTTTTTTAATTAATATCTTTCATTTGTAGTTCAAAAAATGCAGGTTAGTTTTCTTAGACAGTACTTACTAAGAAAGAAAGAGGAAAAAAACCCACACATAAAGGCAAAGAAATAAATGAGCCTTTAGAGGTAGCTAAAACTCCAATCATAGGCTCAATTCAGTTTAACAAATATTTATTAATGGTACATAATAATCACATATGATTCTTTTTATTCTTTTTGCTTTCTCAATGGGTAGGAGAGGAAATGAAGGGGAGGATTATCAAAAATAAAAGTAAAATTGCATTTATAAAATATTATTGTGTCTACTACTTGTAGAGTGTTTTATGTAGCCACTGAAATTCGCAGATGAAAAGTGAAATAATTATAGCCCTCAAAGAATTTACAAATAAACAGGGAAATCTGGAGTTTGTATTATGAGTACCTGAGCTGAGCCTTAAAGAAAGAGAAAGATTTCAACAAGCAAAAATGAGGAAGTAAATATATTTCAGAAATAGGAAAGGTCTTTACAAATGCAAGGATGTAAAATAAAATTTGGGAACTGTAGTCCAGTGTGTTGAAATATAATAGCATCAAGTAAACTAGTGTGACATAAAGTCAGAAAAATAGGTTATAGATAGACTAGTGAATGGTCTTGAATGTCAAGCTGAATTTGCATTTTTTTCCCCTGGCAGACAACACAAAACCTGTTTTGAGCAGGAAATTGGTCTGGTCAAAGGTACATATCAGGAAGATTCTTTTGGCAACTGTGTGAATAATGGAAGAGAGGGGGAAATTATGAAAAGGAAAAATCAATTAGGAAACTATGACAATGATACAGGTGAAATGCTTGCAGTCTTTTGGGTAGTGGCCGTAAAACTGTAAAGAAGGGGACAATATAAGAGAGTGTGGAGGTAGAATCAGCAGGACATAGTAGTTGCTTGGATGTTGGAGAGAAAAGTAAAACAAAATTAAGAGTTGTGCTGATGGAATGAGCCTAGATGACTCAGAAGATGGCAGTGCCATCTGAAAAAAAATAGAGAAGTTAGGAGTGGCAGGTTTACTAGAAAAATGGATGGCTAATTGTTGTATATCATAAATCTGAGGTGATATCAAGATATTCTGGTAGACACTAAATTTTCATTGATCAGCAAATTTTATTGGAGACTCAATATATAATTTCTCTCCCTTATACCTTAACCTTTTTATCCATCTATACCTTTTTTTTTTCTCTTCTCATTCCCATTCTTTTAATTCAGGTCTAAGAGAATAACTTCAAAACTGGTATCTCCACTTTCAGCCTCTCATTTCTCTAATTCATTATACACAACACTATCAAATCTTTCTGAAATATCACATTGGCTATTTCTACATATTCCTACCCCACCCTCATTTTACACTAAGCTCAATCAATGATGCTTTATTAAATAACATTTTTAAAAATTGTCAAAAACTGATATTAAATGTCTTCCTTTATTTGGAGAATATGTTTTGAGCTATAAGTTTCATTACTACTCTGCACCAAACCTAAAGCCCATACCAGAGGAACCCAGCTAGATAATAATTCAATTCGAGAAGATCTGGAAGTACTAATAGATTTTAATCTCAATACAGATCAACAGTGCTAATGTGATCTCAGTTTACAGAGTAATGGCATCCAAGAAAGGAGTTGATAATCCAATTGTAGTCTGTCCTAGTAAGACTATGATTTGATTTCTATACTCATTTAGGGGCATCATAAGGTCACTAATAAGCTTACGGGTGTCCAAAGAAAGATAAACAGGATGATGAAGACACTAAAGCTCATTCCATGTGACAAACAGTTAAAATAAATGGATATGTTTAACTAATAGGAGAGGGCATGATTTATCTATCTTTAATTAATTAAAGGGATTTTTCATGGAGAAAAGGAATCTAATTGCCACCAAAAATCAGAACTAAAATTAATGTATTCAAGGTGAAAAGGAGACAAATTAGGCTCAAACTAATAACTAGAGGTATCCAAAAATAGAGTGGGCTTTTATGGGATATACTGTTTCCTCCTCATTAGTGGGTCTTTTGATATCAGAGATCAAAGGACCATTTTCCAGGAATGTTATAAGAGTTATTCTTGATCAGACATTGGTTAGACTCAATTTCCATTGAGATCAAGTGACTAGACCAGACCCAAAGCCTAGAAAGAGCAAAACGGGTTACATGTACAGAAAGTTCTATAAATCTAGCTCTTCCTCCTGACATGTCTATCTTGATTATAATAGTAACATCTTCCTTGTACCTTCCAAGTGTCTGATTTTCAGGGTTATCTTTGGCTCCTCATTTTTTCTTTTCCCTATATAATTTATCAATTACCCAGTTCTATCTTGTGTTTTCTTTATAGTCACACTGTGATCTAGTATTTTATTTCTGTTGTCTACCCTATTGTAAGAGCTCCCAAATGAATCTCTCTGCCATTAGACTCACATATACAAACCAATCTCCACATACTACTAATCTTAAAATCCCAATTTACACCTTACCTCCTGCTCTAAAAACTTGAACAACACTGATATGTTATCGACAATATAAAGTCTGAACTTCTCGACTAAGGTCCTGTATAAAATACCTCCTAGAGTAAATTTTTATTAAATTCCTATTGTGTGTAATATGCTGTGTTTGATGTAGGACATAAAGATTTAGAATACTTATACATAGTTTCTACTCTTAAAAGTTTTTACTATAAGTTTTTCTAGCCTCATTGCCTCCCTCTATCTAAAAGTATTCTACATTTTAATCAGACTGAACTGTGTATTTCCACTTTTGTGCCTTTCCTAGTGTCACTGATTCATAGGATGTTCAAATCAGAAGGAGGCTTTCTAGGCAATTCCAGGCCTGAGCAGGATTGCCTTTTATAATTTTCACAAATCACTGTGCAACCTCCAAAGAAAGGAAACTCTCCAGCTCCTGGGGCAGCTCAAGTTTATAGCAGTTCCCTGAATTAGCAGTCTAACTGGTCTGTCAAAAAATAAAATTAAGTCAGTCTGGTATAATCTGTTTGCAATGAAGCTACATTGATTCCTTGTGCTCACCACATGTGTTCTAAAATTTTTGTGAGCAACTAAAGTAAATTTCACTGGCTGGCCTATATATTCCAGATTCTAACCTCTTTTCTTATTTCAAAAATAGTGATAAAACTTGCCTGAGTCCAGGCTTGTGCCTTTGATCCTTCATGATCTCTCAAAGGTCACTGATGGTGGTACAGTAGTCATACACACCAGTTCTTTCTGCACCCTGTAATGTTGTTCACCTTTTTGTAAAGACCTGAAATTCCTCTTGGGATTCCATTTTGAGGAGGAATTCAGGGCAGTCAACCTTTATTTTCCTCTAACTTGTACTTCTGACTTTCTGAACATCAATACTATTGCTGGATGCCTTCCCTCATCCTCCTTTATACATCCTTCTTCTTCCATTTTGTGTACTGTCTTCCCTTATTACACTGCAAGCTCTCTGAGAGAAAAGTCTGAACTTCTTTTATTTGTATTTGTATCCCGAACATATAAGATAGTGATTGAGCACAAAATAAATATTTAATAAATACTTCTTGCCTTGAAACTGTTGAAGGCAGCTAGGTATTACTATCTCAATTTAATTATATTAAGTACATAATATGTAATATTCTAGGGGCTTGGTGAGGGCAGAAAATAAGAAGAGGGTTGGGCAGTAACAAAGATGTTGATGGATAAGTTCCTGTTTTGTCATGCTCTGAATAAAATCATTGTGGCTACCCCGCCTCCCCCACCTTCCTTGCCATTAGGACTGGGAGAATTGAGTCAGGAAAAACCTTGGAGCTCTGATCATCTTTATATAACATTGTGTCATAAAATCTGGGTGCATTATCTCAATTCTTGCTAGGATAATTCCTCTTCCGTTTGAGTATTGTTCCTTGCCTTGCTGTCTCTTGCCCTGGACCTTCCTATCTTGACCACTATCCTATCAGAAATAACTTATGATCCTTCCCTAGAATTATGGCTTGTCCACTCACTCAGTGCCCTCACCTCCTTATCTACCTCTGTTTCTCCTATAAGATTGTATAATCAGGTTATGTATTCTGTTTGCAAACCCTAATTAGCTAAAACCCTATTTAAGTGCCTTGCCTCAGTTCCTTGTGGCCAAAAATGCTTTGGACAAGAGTCCCATTTCAGCCAGCTACCTAAAACTCTTCACATTAAAAGATTAAAAACTAATTCTGTCTTGTCTCAGTTTCTCTGGTATTACACTTTCACAAGGCTGAGGAAAAGATTTAAGATGCAATGGTTAGCCAGCTCCTAGCATGGTGATTGGATCATTCTTATGCTTGTTGAATTGGACTGAAATACAATATAAGGTACAAGGTCAAAAGGTACATACAGTGTAGGATCAGCTAGATGCACAAATGCCTAGAGCATTGACCCTGGACTCACGAGGATCTGAGTTCAAACATGGCCTTAGACACTTAATATTTACTAGCTATGTGACCCCCAAGCAAGTCATTTAACCCCAATTGTTAACCACCAAAAAAAATGTACAGTGTGTAATGAAGATCCAAAACGGAGAAAATATACTCAATTTGGTATTAAGAAAGGATTTTGATTTAAAGAATGGGCAGGATTTTACCAGCTAGAAATAAGGTAAATAGTATTTGCTTAACTCAACTATCTTTTTTTGGTTTTCAATGCTAAGGAAAGTGATCTTCAGAATAAAAAAAGAGAGAAAGAGCAAAAATATTTAAGACCCAAATAAGTAGTTTTCCCTTCTTATATAAAATATCCCTTTTTCACTTGTCCTACTACCAGTCCTCATTCCTAGGTTGCTGTCACCATTTGCTTTTTCCTCCTATTTCCAATTTCCTAACAGTGACTGACTGTACCCACTACAAATTTATATTTTATTCAATTCAGCTTGCCCCCCCACTTTTATATGCTTTTGTCTTTTCCTGATTGACTATTATATTTTGAATAGCTCCTGCTCCAAATCTTCTCTCTCCTTAAGCCTTCATTTGCAAGTTTATAAAAAAATTACCTCTCTTCCTACTTATAAAATTAAGACCATTCATAGTATACTCTGTCCACTCCATATCTTAAAATCTCTTCAGAACTTCAGCTGCCTTATTCAGTTCTCTGAGAAGTCTTTCTCTTAGTTTTGTAAGGTGAAAACCTCTGCTTATCCTTTGAATCTTATTCCCTTGAGAGTTTACCCATATGACCATTACCTCCCTCAAATTCATCTTCAAGTTCTCACTACCAAATTTTCTTTGCTTACTAGACATATAACCTGAATTTTCATGTTCTTTAAAACAAAACAAAAACAAAAAACCTTCACTTTCCTCTATCATCCTTTCAAGTTTTCTTCTCTTCCAATTTTTCTCCCCATCTTTTACCTCCTTTGCACCCACTCACTTCTCAACCCATTATAATCTGGCTTTCTTACCTACTGAAATGACTATCTTTGTGATTTTCAACATTATTTTAGTTATTAAAATCTATGCTCTTTTGTGAGTTTGAAGCCTCCTTGATCTCTTTTTCTGACCATTCCTTCCTCCTGGGTATTCATTTCCACCTTGTCTTCTATTATTGCTTTCTTTTGCTTCTCTTTCTATCTCTCAACTTAGATCCCTTAACTTTTCAGTGCCCTTTGTTTCAGTGTAATGTAGACAAAATTTAAGGCAAACAAACTAAGGTCAGTATCTATCTTCCATTCCATCCCATATTATCCATATCAATCATCTTCTATATGTTTTCACCTTTACTAAACTCTAGTTATATAACATCATTTTCACAGATGAGTATCTCCACCTGTATCCAAATTTCATATTCAATAATTCCAAAATGGAACTCATCACTTTTACCCCTAAATGGTTCCTAAATGTTAGGGCACAAAAATCCTCAAATTTCCTCATCACTAATTAGTTTAAAAAGTATCAAATCTACCTGCATGCTATCTCTCACATGGATCCCTTTAACTATCTTTAATTCAAGGGCTTATTACCTCTAATCTGAATTAATGAAATAGCTTCTTTTTTTTCAAGTCTCTGCCTCATACAAAATATCTTCCCTTCAATTGCCAAAATAATCTCAGAGGGTACATATCTTATCTAAGGCAGATAACTCTATTTTCTCTAGAATTCAATTCCCCAGACAAGTCACTCAGAGAATAAATATTAAACTCTTATCATAAGCCATCATTATTTTTATGCAAAAGGACTACAGATATACAGGAAAGTAAAATCCAGTCCCTGTTTTCAAGGAGCTCTGAGTATAATAAGGGAGAAAATATGAAAGTAAATGTGAACAGACAGCTATATACAAGATAAATTGGAACTAGTTAATAGAGAAGCATGGATCAGGAAAGACTTCCTATTTAAGGTCCTCCACAATCTGGTTTCAAAATTAATTAACTATTTAGATTTATTTCATATTTTGTTGTTTTGGTTCAGTTTTTTTTTTCCAGTTTTCTCTAACTCTTTGTAAGGCAGGGGTGAGAAGGAATTGGGGTTTTCTTGGCAAAGATAGTGAAGTGGTCTTCCATTTCTTTCTCCAACTCATTTTACAGATGAGGAAACTGAGGCAATCAGGATTAAGTCACTTGCCTAGGTTCACACAGCCAGTAAGCATCTTATCGTCAAACATTAAGGCTTCTTACTCTCTGATGCTTTGACTTTGATGACTTCGTGAATGAAAAACTAACAAATAGTCTCTGTGGGCAGTTATAGGAGAAACCCTACCGGAAACCCAACTGAAACTAGCTAGGTGGGCACTTGCTGCATCTCTCCAAGTACTTATAAGTTCCTTCAGAGCAGGGATGTTTAAGCATGGTACCTTTCACATACTATACACTTGATTGAGCTTTATGGATCTGAATTGAGAGAATAGTTACTGAATTTGAAATGGTCATGTGAGCAATTAGATGATTATCCTTAGTTCTTGAAGAGGACCAAAATGACATCACTATGTTAAAGTTAGATTAGTGTGTCCAACTGTGGCCAATCAGGCCAATATGAGTTCAGAATGCTCCGTTACAGTTCAGGACACAAATAGTCCCTATGAATATTTGGGATGGACTCTTTAATTATCCATCTTGAGTTTTTTCTGAGCTAATTCAGTTCTGCTTTGCTCATAAAACACAACACCTTTTTTGCTGAGGGCAGTACTGTACAGTCTGTACCAATCCTGTGATATAGGACTAGTCCTGTGCTGTACGGTCCTGTGCCAGTGTCTCTCATGTCATAACATCAAAAAACTTCTTAAGACAGAACTTGAGAGTGTCCTTGCATAGCTTTTTCTGATCACCTTGTGAGCATTTATCCAGTGTGAGTTCTCCATAAAATAGTCTTTTTGACAAGCATACATTTGACATTTAAATATTCTGGCCACCCCACTAAAAGTAGGACTGTTGAGTAGCTGTGACAGTGTAAATGAGAATGGACACTAAAATTTATAGTAAGTGAAATCATCCTAATTCCTTTTGTTGTTGTTGTTCAGGTGTTTTGATGCTCATTCTTCATGATCCATTTTGGGGTTTTCTTAGCAAAGATGCTGGAGTACATTACTATTTCCTTCTACAATTCATTTAACATTTGACAAAATTAAGGCAAACAAACTAAGGTCAGACAGGTAGTATGTGTCTGGGACCCAATTTGAATCAGACCTTACTGACTCTAAGCCTAGCTCTACCCACAGAGCCATCTAGCAAAGCCACATCTTAGACTTCAAAATTCCCCTAACTTCTGTGAGCTCAAGTACTTGTCTGCTGAAATTAGATGTTCTGAATCTAAGATTCATGGACCTATATATTTTAGGAAGTCCACAAAAATTGGATAAGAAAAAAATTCTGTCATCTTGTTCCCTAACCTTTAAATGAAATTTAGTATTTTCTTCACTTATTAAAAAATATTAATTTGAGAAGTGATTCTCCCACTTTTTCTTTTGAAATAGTTCTTTGTCCTTACCTTAGCATCTAGTCTTTGATTTCTTCTTTTATCCTAATTCCCTATTTGTTTTCATTGGTTTTCTTCCATTATCTAATGAACAGGAAAGATCATTTTGACACTGACCTTCTTCAACATCCTGTGTGTCAATCTCCACTCCTGAGACACTCTTGACCATCTAATTTCTCTGTTCCCAACTCTAAGCTATTAAGAATTGATAAATAAGAGCAAAAATCATGTTTTCTAATCTCTCCCTCTCTTTCTCTTTCCCTCTCTCTTTTCTCTGTCTCTCTCTTTTTCTCTGTGTATATGTGTGTTTGTGTGTGTGTGCCTATGTAAAAGCCATACTGTAGATACTTCTATTTATCATTTTTTCTCTAAAGGTAAATAAACATCTTCCTTCATAGATTCTTTGTAGTTGATTTGAGTATTTATAATATTCAGAATAATTTAGTCATTCATAGTTATTCCTCAGAAATATCACTGTTACTATATATAGGATTTTCTTGACTTTGCTCATTTCCCTTTCTATGTTTTTATAAAATATAGTTTTTCTATGTTTTTTATAGAATCAATCTGCTCATCTTTTCTCATGACATACTAGTATTCCATTACAATCACAAATCACAACTTGTTTAGTCATTTCCCAATTGATGAGTATCCTCTTAATTTTCAGTTCTTTGCCCCAAAGAGAACTAGTATAAATATTTCAAAACATATAAGTTATTTTCTGTTATTACCTTGGGAAACGGATCTAATCATTTTCTAATTTGTTGGACATAATTCCAGTTTGCTCTACAAAGTGACTGGGTCAGTTCACAATTACACCAACAGTGGTTTAATGTCTCAATTTTTTTTTCCTTTCCCCCCCAACTGTTTTATATCTCCTTCAACATTTGTCTCCCCTTTCTGTCATTTTAGCCAATCTGAGAAGTATAAGATGAGTCTAATTTAATAATGGCATCTCTCTTTATATCTAGGCCACATATACATTTTGATCTTGATAAACAGTGTAAGATATTGGTCTACACCCAAACTCTGCCAGACTGTTTTCTAATTTTCCCAATAATTTTTTTTACCAATTAGTTAATTCTTATCCTCAAAGCTTAAATCTTTACATTTATCAAACACAAGATTCCTATAATCATTTACTGTTGTGTTCTGTATGTTAATTCTGTTTCACTGATCCACCTTTCTATTTCTTAACCAGGACTAGATAGTTTTGATAATTAATGCCGTAGTTTAAGATCTGGTACTGTTCAATCTCCTTCCTTTACATTTCTTCCCCCCAATAATTCCTTTGATATTTTTGACCTTTTGTTTTTACAAATGAATATTATTATTTTTTCTAGCTCAATAAAATTAATTTAACTGGGAGATATTGACTATGTAATGTAGATTAGTTTTCATAAGATTGTCATTTTTATTATTTTAGCTCTCCTCACCCATGAACAATTAATATTTATCTAGTTATTTGAATCTGACTTTATATTAAAATGTCTTTGTGTGTATGTTCCCAATTGTTTGTGCTGCCTATGATTATTTTAAATGTGGCATCTCTTACTATACTTTCTTGCAGTGTTTTCTTGGTGATATAAAGAAATATTGATGATTTAAGTGACTGTTTTATTTAAAAATTACAGTTTGTATATTTATATTTTATAATTTAGTTATTTTGTAAAATTTTAGTTTAGTTTATATTATAAAATTGTTATTTCAAGTAGCTTTTTAGTTAAATCTCTAGGATTTTTCAAGTATACCATCCTATCATCGGCAAAAAGACATAGTTTAAAATCCTCATTTTGATTCCTTCAATTTCTTCTTCTCATTGCTATTGCCAGCATTTCTAGCACAATACTGATATCTGTCTCCATGATATTATAGACTCTTGAGATAGCTGGGTAGATCAGTAGGTGAAGTGCTAGGGCTAGATTCAGGAAGACCTGAGTTGGTCTTATATAGAGACTAGCTGTGTGATGCACAAGTTATTTGATCTTTTTGCTTTAATCCATCAGGGAAGGAAATGGCAAACTATTCTAATATCTTTGCGAAAAAACAAAACAACCAAAAAACATTCACAGTATGATTCATGGGGTGATAGAATATCGGACATGAATGAACAACTGAACAATAACATAAATCCTTAGTTCTCCTTCCTGTCTGCTTTGCTAGCACTATTCCTCCTCCCCCTGCCTAACATGTGACTACAAAGACTTTAGTTCTTAAGTTTCCTTTTCTATATTTTTCCTCTTGGAGATTTTCATCTACTCTCATGATTTCAAGTCTCACCTTGAGAAGTTAAGGCCCAAATATATATCACTACCTCTTATTTCCCTACAAGTTCCAGGGCTGCATTTCCAAATAGCTATTTGGTCTAATCCTCTTTCTCGCTTACCAATACCTCAGAATTCACTATATTCAACTATATTCAATTCATATATAACAAACTTGGCATTTTCTTCTCTTCATCCCACCCCCAATATAAACGAATGAAATACTCCTCATTCTCCCTCTGGGATTACATTTCTTCTGTTCCATTATCTCCACAATTCCTCAGCCTTGAAACTTTGGTGTCACTTTGGATCTTACCCTCCTATTTCCTATGTGATCCTTTTTTTCCATTCATGTATCATCAGTTTCCTAATTAGTCTTTTTGTCTTCAGTTTCTCCCCTCAAACCCATCCAACACACCCTTGTCACATTGTACTTAATGAAATTCTGTTTTGAAAAAATTAGCCTCTTGCTTTAATAATCTTTAATGTACCCCCATTAACTATAAAACAATTAAAAATTCTTAACCTAACATTCCAGTTCCTCTATCAAAATTGCCAACTGTGCATTCTCTGACTTGCCAACACTAATATTTCATTCCATGTAACATTGTCACTATTTTTTTCTCATCATGTTCCCCAATATTCCAATATTTAAGGTATTTCATATTTCAGTATATTCCAGTGTCTTATACACTTTTCTGTATGCAGCAGACATTTAATAAATACATATTGTTAATGATGATGATGATAGTTTCTATTGACTAAATAATGGGAAAAGAACAGAGAGCAGAAAAATGATTATACTTTCTGTTTCTTACAGGGCATCTTTCTGATTATTCTGAGCTTCTCTCACTGAGACCTTCTCTCTGTACTAACCCAAAGAACTAGATCAGGAAATCTCCCTCCCTCATTTGGGTTTGGAACACTGGCAAAGGGAATTCTTTCCACCCCCATGAAAATCCCTGCCCCTTTTCACCCTTATAAAGAGATTTCCCAGGAGAAGGGTACATACGTGTTAAACACCAGAGCAATGACATAATCAGGAGAGACGGTCACTTTCCAGTCACATTCTTTGCCTGGAGGGTAGGGTTCAGGATAATTTGGGGACAGAATAACCCCTGAAGGTCCTGACAGATCACCACCACAAGGAGCTGGGGAAAAGAAAAGAACATTATGGAGTCTATGTGTCTCTCCCAAACACTCATGTGATACAGAGGAAAGCCAGGCTCAGTCAGTCCCTCTAATTTCCCTACCACCCGTCCTCACACCTTACCCAATATACTTTCAAGAGCTAGAAATTTGTTTTTATCAATAAATCTATATATAAGAAAGATGTTTCCCATAATAGCATCTAAAACTCCTTGAAGAAAACAATCATTTCACATTTATCTTCGTATTTCCATCCAAGAAACAAACTTAGTAATTGCTTAATAACATATTGAGTCAACAATTCATTAATTTATTCACTAGAGTAAGCTAAAGGCCAAACTGATTAGAAAAAAACTTAATTAAAATTAAAAGATGATATTCATTTCAGCCATCAATGTTCCAGTACAACACAGGTAAGATCCAGCTTGTGAATGGGTTACATTCTGAAAAAAAAAAAAAAAACCTGCAAATTGGTTGCTTGGGAATTTGAAAATATTCTCCCATTAGACATAAAGTAGGATTTCCTAAGAGTTGGAGATGTACATCTCTATTAAGATATTTCAAGGATGAAGGCAGCATGACTAGAAGATAAAGAAATGTCCTCCACCCAGTGGAGCTGTTGTGCAGCCTTTCTCATACACAACTCTAAAGGATTTTCCCATAAGCACATTTATCTGCCTTTATATACATGCATGCACATCTCAAGGCTTCAGAAAGCTATTAAATTGTTGCTTCCCCACATAATGTTAAAGGCTTCCCTTATAAATGTTTTTCAATGCTCTTAGGCCACAAACTTAATCCAAAATATGCTTAAATTTCTGTAGTTTTGAGATATGCATAAAATAGTTTCTCTAAGAAAATACATTAAAAATAAAATTAATTCATGTTTCCAACTCAGAAAGCTAGTGCACATTTCCTATACGTAGTCCCTAATACTCTCAAGAAGGAAAGAAGAAAAGGAGTTTGGATATCTTGTATAATGTATCAATGAGCATCTCTCAGAGAAAAAGAGACAGATAAAGGCAAAGAAATTCTAGAGAGAGAGAGAGTTCCTGAGGCTATTCCCGGGGAAACAACTCTTTTGTGAAGGACTATTCATAATCATAATAGAATTAGTATAGCATCAATTCTTAGAGCTGATGGGACCTAAGAGACCCAATTCAACCCTTACCTGAAAAGAAATACCTTTTATAGCATCCCCAACAAGGAGCTATCCAGGCTCCACTCAGAGCCCATTCAACTTTTAGATAACACTAACTTCATTAGGATGTTTTTCTTTAGATCAGTCTGTAATACGCCTCTTTGTAAAAATTAAACACAAGTAATTATGTATATTTAATGCATTTATGTGTATTTAATGTTTTAAAAATAATTCATACTTATATAGTGCTTTGAGATTTACCAAAAAAACTCTCTTCTATATAATTCTTGGATGTAAATTGGAGCAAGTATTATTATTATCATGTGACAGTTGTAAAAAATGACTAATACATGAATGGGGTTAGGTTTTTGTGAATCCATGTTCAGGCTTCTGTTCTTCTACATTTCACTTCTAAATAGCCTCTAATTTTAGATAAAGGATGTTATTAAGTCAAATATTTTAAATACAATTTATTGGGAGCAGAGGGAGTGTATATAAACACAACAGAGTCTATACTATCTATCATCTGTATTTTGAAAATAAGCCAGATTTGGGAAATAAGGTCTAGAGAATGTAAGTATCATTTATTGTTTAAGAGCTAGACTTTAGCAAATCAGTGTAATCTGAACTGCCTCCATCTATAATACAACCAAAAGAATTATTGGATAGAAATCTTCTTTGGATTTCCATCTTGCAACAGGAGAAAATCCTGACACTTCAATTTAAAGAGAAACCCAGAAAAGAGATAAATCAAAGCCTCTAAGTAAAACAAACCTAAAGCTGTACCGCTGATTACTGAAATTCTAGTAACCTTGGTGCCCTGGACAAATAGGTACTATTATGACATTTCTTGTAATCCCCAAAACCTTGACCTAGGTGTTATATCTAAAGAAGGACAAAGAGAAATGGATGAAGAGTTCAGAGAGGTCCATGGGAATGAGCTGAAAACAGAGGATCTGTTCTCAGGATGTGCAGAAAGGCACAGCTTTTATCTAGGCAGAGGGAAGCACAATTTCTCTTTGTAGTTCTGTATTAATGGAAAAGTGATTTAACAAAAAGAGCAATGAGTGATTAGAATTGAAGAGGCCTGGGTTCCGGTCCTGATTCTGCCAACAACTTATTCCACTGAGGGACCTTAGGCACAGCCACATCCCTTTATGGCACCTCATCTAATCAATCTACAGCAGTTCACATTTCTGGTGTGCACGAGAAGCTTAGCTTAAATGATTTTTAAAGTTTCTCCTAGATCAGCTCTAACAACCTCATCAATATGAGAACAGGGAAAATCACCACATAAGTATGCTCTTACATCTTCCTCAAGATATATGAAGTAGATATTTTTGGAAAGACAAATTCATTACAGTAAAGACTTTCAAACAAAAACTAGAAGAAAAATGTATAATTTAACACAGTGATACTATAAAGCAGTCAATAGAGGATGAACTAGTGAAACCCATACCCAAGTTTAAGGTCAAAGTAATTGAGTGCTTTGTAAAGCTGAAAAAAACATGGGATTTTTTTTTCTCCCACAAGATACAGTTAGATATTGCAAAGCTAAATTGCCTATGTAGTAGCTAATTCACTAAGAATGAATAAACATTTGGGAATTGGTATTTTCCAACATAAATATATATACAATATCATCTCATTAATGGATGTTTTTAGGATTTTGTATTCTAACTAGAATTTGAATGGATGCCCATCAATTGGAGAATGGCTGGGTAAATTATGATATATGAATGTTATAGAATATTATTGTTCTGTAAGAAATGACCAACAGGAATAATACAGAGAGACTTGGAGAGACTTACATGAACCAATGCTAAGTGAAATGAACAGAAACAGGAGATCATTATATACTTCAACAACAATACTATATAATGATCAATTCTGATGGACATGGCTCTCATCAATGAGAGGATCCAAATCAGTTCCAACTGATCAGTAATGAACAGAACCAGCTACACCCAGTGAAAGAACACTGGAAAATGAGTGTGGACTACAACATAGAATTTACACTCTTTTCTGTTATTGTTTGCTTGCATTTTTGTTTTTATTCTCAGGTTATTTTTACCTTCTTTCTAAATCTGATTTTTCTTGTGTAGCAAGACAACTATATAAATATATTATATATATATATAGTATTTAACATATACTGTAACATATTTAACATGTATTGGACTCCTGCCATCAAGGGGAGGGAGTGGAGGGAAGGAGGGGAAAAGTTGGAACAGTAGCTTTTGCAAGAGTCAATGTTGAAAAATTACTCATGCATATGCTTTGTCAATAAAAAGCTATAATAAAAAATAAAAAACAACAAAAAAAGAAATTTGTATTCTATATTTACTCTCTTAAACCTCTATAGATTTATTACAAATGTGCATGTATGCACACATGATCTTACTAAAAAATTTCTGTTGTGATTCCCCTATTAAAAAACAAACAAATAACAACAACAACAAAACATTTGATCTATCTCAAATGAAACCACAAACTAAACCTTTAGGACCAAGGTAGGCTAACCTCTTGGAAGATGGTCCCTGTTTTCTTCTCCAGCAGGAAAAGATACAAAATAATTTGTTTATGAGAGTTTCAACTAGTTCAAATCATCCTTGCCTCAATGTACTTTGTCAAAATAAAACCCCTCTGTCCTGATTTCTGTGGAATCCCTATACCCTTCACAATCTCTAACAAATAATAAAAGGAAGATCTAAGATATGAACTTAGCAGATTTTTAGATGAAATATGAATAAACAGGCCAGAATGAGTTTCTGAGCAATTGGGAGCTCTCCATGGGCTCTCATTTTTCCTATTAATGAAGGCTAAACTCAGTTGGTATATAGTAGGAACACACAAGTTCCCATTATTGTTGACAAGGAAGTAAAAAGGCTGTAATGTAATTTGGATAATATAGAGCTTTTAAAATGGTGTATATGAAGCCATGACATGCTAAAGTAGAAGCTTTAAGTTATGAACACACCTCATTAAAAAAAACCCTACAAACATATACATATGTACATATACATATATATGTATATGGATGTATATATACAGAAATATAGTAGATCTGGAAAGCATGTTAGAAATCATCTAATTAAATATCCTCATTTTATAGATAGGAATATCAAAATTCAAAAAGAAGAAATGTCTTGCTGAAGGTGACATCTATAAATCAATATTTGTTCAGCATTGACTATGTGAATAAGCATTGAGGATAAAAAAAAGAGGCAAAAAACCCAAACCCTCTTCTCAGGAAGCTTACAATCTAAAGGGGGGAGACAAAATGCAAAGAAATATATACCAACTAAGCAATATATAGAAATAATTAACAAAGAGAAAGTATTGGAATTAAGAGGAGTTAGGAAAGACTTCCTACAGAAGGTGAGACTCTAGTGGGACTTAAAAGAAGCAAAGGAAGGCAACAGGCAGATAGGAGGAAGAAAATCATTTCAGAGATAAGGGATGGAATATCTTTTTCACAGAATAGCCAGGATGCCAGTGTCATTGAATCAAAGATATTCATCAGAAAATAAAGTGTGAAAAGACTTGGAAGTTAAGAGGGAGCTGCATTATGATGGGCTTTATAAATGCCAGAAAATTTTACATTTCATCCTGGAGGTAAAAGTGAGTCACCGAGTTGACTGGGAAAGGGAATTTACTAACTAGTGGGACTGACATGTTCAGATCTGAATTATAGGAAAAAAACAAACAAACATGTGAAGGAATGGAGGATGGATTGGGGCGGGAAAAGACTTGAGGCAGGAAGAGTCCAAAGCAGGATACTGAAATAGTTGTTATGTAGACCTGTACCTACACTACTAGAGAGGTGGCAGTATCAGAGAAAATGGGGGAATATATTGGGGATAGATTAAAAGAAAAGAATAGACAGGCTCTGGTAAGAGTTTGGCGATGGCAGGTGAGAGTTAAAAGTCAATGATAACTCCAGGGTTGTCAGGCTAAGGGATTGGGAAGATGGTCTTGCCCATTACAATAACAAGAAGGTGGGTGAAGGGAATGTTTAGGGGGAAAATAATAATTTCAGTTTTGGACATGCTGAGTTTGAAATGTCTACTGGACATCCAGTTACAGATATTGAAAAGACGAATATTAGTTTGGAAGTCAGTAGAGAGGTTGGCACAGAAAAGGTAGATATAAGAATCTTCAAAATAAAGCTGGTAATTAAATACAAGGAGCTGATAAGATCACCAATTGAAAAAGTAAAGAAAGGGTTTATGAAGGAGACTGAGAAGGAGCAATAATATAGATAGAAGAACCAGAAAAGAGTTATTTTCTGAAAATCTAGGAGAAGAAAGCATAAAGAAATAGCTAAGTAGTGACATAACTGGAACCCATATCCAGTTTTTTTTTCCTTTACTACATTATACTGACTAGAATTTCTATTGAAAAAGAATGAAATTTCCTTGCCTAAAGACATTTTCCAAACCAGTGTGAAAGTTGTGGAATGATTAATCTTGAGCTTAATTTTTTATTAATTCATTCACACATATTTGCTGTTTTTATATCATTTACATAGATCTGCCTTCTCAGGAATTTTCTGAACAGAGTAATTTCGGGACCTGTTGATGAAATTGAGGCCTCTTTTTTTAGAACTCTGAGTATTAAGCAAGTTGTACTGGATCCCATCATTCATCCCAATTTATTCAACCAAAGGAGCAATGTAGATATTGTATCTCCATACACTCAGAATAAGGTCCACTGAGTTTAATCCAAACCAATTTAACCTCTTATCCAGTCCAACTAAAGTAAAAAAAAAAAAAAAGACCTAAATGAAATGAGTGGGAGCTAAAATCATGAAGTGACTCCATCTCTCCATTTCTACTTTCTCCCTAAAGATCACTCCTAAATCTGTAGCGTTAATCCTGATTTGTCTTCTGAGTTACAGATTCCTATTTCCATCTTCCTGATGATTATCTTTATTTAAAAGTCACACTGACCAAATGAGATATTTTTAAAACTCATAGTACAGTGCTCATCCCAAAGAAGGTGCTCAATAAATGCTTTTTTTCCCCCTCAGCCTTTTCCTCTGCTAAAATTATCTTGCCTTATAAATCTGTTTCTCCTTCTAACTACCATATTTATCAGTGAAAATACTATTTACTCAGCTTCCTAATTTTTAAACTATGAAGTTATCTTTGCTTTTCTTTTTTTATCTCTCATATTCTATTTGTTCCTATCTCTCTATTTCCATGGTCAGTACTAAAGTACAAGCCACATTATCACCAACTCAAATTACTGAATTAATCCCCAACAGTTTCTTCTCAATTCAAGTTAATCCTTTATACATTTTAAGTACAAATCTGGTCATGATACTTTTCTGCTGAAAAATCTTCATGGTTTCCAAATAAAACTCAAAATTCCTCTGCCTCTGGTCCGCCACAATTTGGCTTCACTTTACATTTCTAGTTTGTTTTTCTTTTTCCTTATATTTTTCTACTTTGTATATACTATGCTCTAGCCAAACTGCCTCCAAGATATATAATCCCTTTATCATATGTTCTAGGGCTAAAATATTCTCCCTTTCCTTCTTTTCCAACTGACTTCCTACTCTTAAAGTCCAACTCAATGCCACCTCCTGAATGTAATCTTTACTCATCTACTTAATAATTTGTAAGGCCCACTGAAGCAGGGATTATCCATTAGCCAAACTGTGTATGGGCCCTACTTCCTCAGTCCTCTCAACACAGCCAATACTTCAGAAATATTTATCAAATGAAGGATCACTGATTTTAGAAAGCATCAAAAGGCTTGAATTTGAGCCCTTTCTCTGCCATGAAATGGCTACATTGTCTTTGACAGTCATTTTCCCTCCCTGAGTCACAAGTTTTTTCATCTCCAAAATTATAAAGTTGGACTATCTCAGCTCCAAAGTTCCTTCAAGATTACATAAAGCTATTTTTTTCAACCCACTAAAAGCCATATTTTTTCTATATTTTGTGGATGTCCTAAGAAATCAATTGTCATGCTATTACCAGGCTTTTGTATAGCATTATTTCCTTTCAACATATTTATTACTTCATCTATAATCTATCTTTTTTCTGGTGTATGTCTTAAGAGGACAGAGAGAAACCAATTACTGCCACATTTTGTATTTTGGGATCCTAAGGTCCAAGGAATTCAGCAAATTGCTGAAGTCACAATGAGAGAGAATATTTTGGCTTGGACGTAAACTGTTGAACTACTGTTGGAATTAAGAAGGTTTGAATTAAACCCCCTACACTCTCAACATACTAATGTCATATTGTTGTGAGCAAAGCAGCTGTGGGGCAGGTCCTGGGACAGCCTCAGTTAACTTTACCCCTGAGTGGACTGATCTCCAACCCACCAGTGGGAACTCTGAGTAAAAGAAGACATAAAATCAGCTCTAATTCTACTGAAGGGGCTTGAGCCTACAGAGCACATCCTTGCTCATTGCTTTTAACTTCCAGTAGCTTTTACTTGATTTTATTTTCTTGTGAATGGTTTTCTAACCACCTAGAGACTACTTTTACTTGGAAGGTATATGAATGTTTTTTATTAAGTGGATGTCTACTTGACCCCTCATACTCTTGAGTTATCCACTGCACCAAATGTGCACTGAGGCTCTGCAAGAATTCCTATAAAGACTTATATTGGTTGAAAGAGTAGATGATGAAATATACTCTCCCTGCTCTCAGTGGAAAGGTTAGGAAAGGAAGGAACTCAGAGACTATGGGAACAGAATGCTGCAATATACTGTCAGTTGTAGTAATTTGGCCATTTTTTTTGTGGTTCTATTTCTTTGTTTCAAGGAAGATTCAATGGGTAGGTGTACACTAAAACGTAAGTCTGAAATAAAAGTAAAATTAAAAAAATTCCCAGGAGAGAGGAAAAAACAATGATATTAACAGAGATGCTGCCAGTGTATTGAAATTTTCATCTTCCTCATCATAATTTCCCAGAGCAGGCCCTGTCCAATATTACAAATGAAAATAGCATTGCAGAATTAAAGCTGAAATTTGGAGGCTATGTAGTAAAATATTGTCATTTTACAGATAGAAAACTGTAGTCCAAAGACTTCCATATGTCATGTTGGCAGAGCCAGAATTTTAACCTGGGTTCTTTAGACTACAAATTCTCAACTTTTCCATATCAACTGAGAAGCTATTCCAAATTTAGCTAATACTCCAAAGTTTCAGGGGCTTCCTATCCAGTGTGAGCTCAATTTACTCTTCTTTCTGACCACCTCCTTACTTACTGTGAGAAAGAATGGAAATAAGATCAGGACATAGAAGGGAAATTCATAATTGAATGTAAGTAACATTTGACCAGATCTAGTGAGTGCTTAAGTTGAAGAAGGATGATGATTAGAAATTTTTTGTAACTTTCATTTATTCTCCACTCATTCCCTTGTTCGTAATTTATAGTTGGTTACCATTTAATTTTTTTTTTCATTCTATTTTTGCTAAAAGACATTATTTAAGAAAGAAAAAGAAAGAAATCTGGTCAACCAGGTTTTCTATACCAATGCATGTTGGGGGGTCCGGCTGCCAGAAGAATCTGTTCTCAATCTTCACACAGCTGATCTGGGCCATTCCCTGGAGAGCATAACCAGGGTCACATTGGAACACAATGGAGTCCCCGGCTTCCCGGCTATCACCACTTCGACTCCCATTTTGAGGAACACCAGGATCATTACAGGAGGTTGCTGTAGACACTGGAGAAGAAAAAGAAAGAATATCACTAGTTGTATGTCTTTCTATTAGGCAAGTCCACAACCCCAACCTTACCTTCACATTATCACCAGTAGATCACACTCATTATCATGTCACTATCATACCACAGTCATTACTCAGTTGCTTTCCAATATTTGAATAACTTCTATAGAAAACTTATGAAAGACTCATTCCCCATCCTACACACAGACACACACACACACACACACACACACACACACACACACACAGACACAGTATTAATTTTTTTTTCAAATCTATCAAATAGGAACTTCAATGAAGATATTTTGATAATAATGACAATGATAAACACAAGTCTCTGTGGGCTTATTGCTTACAATCTAAATTCAATGTAGAAAAATGCTTATAATGAAAGAGAAAAACATAATATTTTATATTGGTCAATTTAGCCTTTAGTTAACCGTTTCAAAAATTACTAAGGATTTGTAGGAAAATTAAGAAAAAGTTCATCTGCCTAGAAGGAAACATTAGATCACTAAATTCAATGTCTGGCTGATTATGTGTCAGTGTTATAAAATAATGTGACATGATGTCAATGTTGTATGATGGCTGACTATATGTCAATGTTATGAAATAAATTATTACCAATTCATAGAAATAGGAAGGCATGGTGGGAGGTAAAAACTAAAGAAGTCATTCTACTTTATTTTTTGTAATTTGGCATGATGAGACATGATTCATAATATAAAAAGAAGACTTTAGGCTAGATCTAAAAGGATTTTGTGGACACAGGAAAAAATAAGATTTACCAACTGATTGGAAATATGGGCTGGATGAGTGGAAAGTTGAGGATGACACTAAGGTGGTAAACCTCAGTAAAATGGAGGGATTGAAAGGGATAGAAAAATAAGTGAAGAACAGGATAACAGTTGCTGTTTTGGATATATTTGATTTGAAGTGTCTATAAGCTTAAGTTTAAAGTCTCTAATACATATTCTGTGATGCAAAAGTACAGTAAAGAGAGATACAGATGATACTGAACAAATGGGAGTTAATGAGATTATCAGGTTAGAGAATTAAAAGAAATAAAAAGGGGAAGAGGACCAAGATAAAGCCCAGAGGGACACCTGTAGCGAGGGGTAACAGGATTTCAGATTCAGCAAAGAGACTGAAGATGATTCAGAGAGGTAAGTAGAGAACCAGCAAAGGGGAGGATCACAAAACCCAAAAGAAGTCACTATCCATCAGGGGACAGTGATCAACAGTGTTAAAAGCTGCAGAAAGGTTAAGAGGGGCAGCACTGATAATTCTGTAAAGAGCAACTTCAGGTGAATAATAATAAAAAAAGTCAGACTTCAGGGGACTTAGAAGTGAGAAGAGAAAATAGTGCAGATGGCTTTTTCAAGAATTTTAGCTTGGAAAAGGAGAAGAGTTTTTAACATGATAGCAGGAAGGATTGAGTAAAAGGAGGCTTAGGCATATGTATAGATAATAAGGAAGAGAGAGATTGAAAGTTTAAAGAAGGGAGAAATGATAATGAGTATATGTGGAGGAAAACAAAAAAGGTAAATAGGATTCAGGGCACATACAGAAAGTTGGCCCTAACAAAGGAGCACTCTACATCAAAAACTAAAGTAAAGGGAGAGAAGTTTATGTAGGAAGATGTAAAAATCTGAAACTCTCAAAAGATGTGCTTTAATCAGACAACCTAGCACTTAAGGCTAATTACCTATTAGACAATGATTCTATTAGCATATGTTTGGAAAATTGGCCCTACTCACAATTCTGGGCTGGCTAGGTTTGTTGCATACAGATAATTGTAGGTAAGGATTAAGGGGTGGGGTGAGAGAGGCAAGAGAACTTCACTTTGCAACAGGATCAGGAGAAGGGAATCTCCTTCACTTCTCCCCCTGAAGACTAAGGACTTTTAATTATCCTGACTCCAGCTGTTCCTGAGGTCTCCAAGGATCTAGCCCAAACATTAGAGGAAGTATTAAAAGAAAGGGAAAAAAGAGTATATAATGACTAGCTTCTTCATTTTTCTTTCTTTCCTTTTTCTCCTCTTCTTCCGTTTTTTCTCCTCCTCCTCTTTTTTCTTTTTCTCCTCCTCCTCTTCTTCTTCCTCATCCTTCTTTTTCTTCTTCCTCCACCTTCTTCTCTTCTTCTTTCTTCTTCCTGCTCCTCTTCCTTTTTCTTTTCTTTTTCCTCCTCCTCTTTCTTCTCCTTCTCCTTCTCCTTGTCAAGTAAGACTTTACAGCTAAAGAAGGAGCTTGCAGATACTTGGGGAAAATCGAGAAAATGTATGCAGCCGATATAGCAATATAAGAAGATTCATGAAAAACCTAATTTCCTTCAAGTTATATAAGCAGACTCCTTTGGATTTCTCCATCATGCCTTCATGAGCCAGGAACCTCTTTGGTGGAAATTTTATCATAATGTAAGATAAAATCAGTGGTACTCACATATCTTTAGTGCTTTCTGACCCTCTGATTAGAAGGTTGAACCAAAGCTTCCAAAATCCTTCTTTAAAGAAGGGGTTCTTCTTTTCCCAGCAGCTATATGCTTTGGAGCTTCTTTGGGTTTCTCCGATATTTCTTCACACTGAGTACCTTCTTCTGCTAAATCTTTTTCTTCCTGCCTTCTCCCCCAATTCCTACTCTCCTTTTCAGTTTCTTTTTGCATTTTCTTCCTCCATTAGAATATAAACTTCTAAAAGACAGGGATGGGCTTTTCTTTTTATTTATATTTGTATCCTCTGCACTTAGCACAATGCCTGTCACAAAGTAAGTGCTTAATGATTGTTTATTGACTGACAGATAAGTGAGAAAGAGAATTGATTAGGAAGGAGGAAGATTGACTAATTCCCTCCAGTTTCCCCTCTAAGTTGAGACATTCCTCTTCAGCTTCCTTCTTTATTTTATATCACCCAAATGCCTTCTGCCACTATCTCCTCCTTCAATCCTGACTGACATGAAGTGACCCTTCTCCTTGGAAAAATAAATCATTCTACATGTACAAATGTATTATTTTATCCCATCTTCTCTAACAAATTGGTCCTTTATCATCCCCCTTTCAATTATCTTCTGTCTCTCCCCATCTACTATGTTCCCTACTGCCTATATGCATAATTGTGTCTCCATCTACCCCTGCTAATTATTGTCTCACATTTTTCCTGTCTTTTGTAGTTAAACTCCTTGAGACTCTCTGCATTTCCTCTCCTCTCACTCTCTTTTCAATTCTCTGCACCTCATCATTCAAATGAAAGCACTCTATACAAAGTACGTGCTATTATTCACTCATTTTAGTTATGTCTGATTCTTCATGACCCCATTGGGGTTTTCTTAGAGTGTTTACAGTTTCCTTCTCTAGCTCATTTTACAAATGAGGAAACTAAGACAAGCAAGGTTAAATAACTTGCCCAGGGTCACACAGCTAGTGTCTGAGATCAGAAATCTGAATTCAAGTCCTCCTGGCTCCACCACCCAGCTGCTCCCTTCAAAGTTACTAATGATCTGTTCATTACCAAATCTAATGACCTTTCCTCAATAATCTTTCTTGACTTCCTTAAGCCTTCCACAATGTCAATTATACTCTTCTCTCTGCTATTCTAAATTGTCAGGATACTCCTCTTTCTGGCTCACCTCTCCTATTCCTTTATTAGACAACTCAAACTGGATGTCTTATAGATATCTTAAGCTCAGTATGTCTAAAACTGAAGTCTTTCATCCTAATCTTCCCCTTCTCTAAACATTCTTATTATTTTAATATTATTTCCTATTTTTCTCATTTGACATTATTTTATATTATTTTCTCTATTTTTATTTCTATTTATTATTTTTCCTATTCGATATCATTTCCTATTGTTTTCATAGTACCAATCATTCTTACAGTCCTCCAGACTTTCAGTTTAGGTATCCTCCTTAATTCCTCATTCTGTGTCACTCATCACTCACAAGACCTGTAAATTTCACCTTAATAATATCTCTTGTATATGTTCCCTGATAGTGCTACCATCTTGGCATTTAATTTCCTTATACTTGCATTATGCTAATAGACTGATGGTTGGTCTATCTTGCAGTCTCTCACAACTCTAGTCCATCATCAAAGTGATTTTCCTAATTAGCATTTCTGACCATCTCATCCCTCTAGTCAATAAACTTTAGTGGCTCTCTATCATTTCTAAGATAGAATATAAAAATAAATATACATTCAAAGCCCTTCATAACCTACCTCCACATTTTTTCCAATTCTTCTTATACTTTATTCCTTCTCCCTATCCCTTTCTCCAACATATACTCTTTCATCTAGTGACACTGGTTTCTGGCTATTTCTCAAAGAAGATACTTCATCTCTCATCTTTAAGTATTTCCCTTAGGTTTGCCCCACAGCAAGAATGTTTGCTCTATAACTCTGCCTCTTGGGTTCCTTCAAGTCTTAACTAAAATCCTTCTTTCTACAGGAAACTTGACCCTATTGTTCCTTCCTTCCTTCCCTCCTTTCCTTCCCTCCTTCACTCTATCCCTCTCTCTTTCCTTCTCTCCTTCTTTCTTTCCTTTCTTCCTAGGCCAAGCCCCATTTGGTCATTGTTTGGGTCCTGATGGACTCAGATTGAATGTAAATAGCAATCATTTTTGCTTTGGCCAGAAACCTGGAGAGTCTTCCCTCCCAGATTGATTGATTGATTTGATTTGTTTGTTTATTTATGGGTTTTTTTTGGACTAAGTAAAAGAGGACATCTTTTGCCTCCATTGCTACCTAGCCTTAAGCACTGAATGGTGCAGCCTCAGTCAAAGTGAGATCTGTTAAAGACCTTAGCTTAAAAAGGCTAAGGTCTCCCAGTTCATCCAAGGCTATCTCTAATCATTCTGATCTATATCTGCCCACTGGACTCAAATGACTCTGGAGGTGAAAATGAGGCAGGTAACCTTGCCAGCCCTCTCTCACTTCAATTCAATTCATTTGTATGTGACAGCATCACTTCCCTGATGTCATGGTCCTCTTCAAGAATGAAGGACAAACAACAATCCTTCCCTATTAGGGTGGCTTTCCTCTGTGTGATATGAGATTATGGATGGACATTTTGATTTCCACACTTATTAAAATCAAATTGGAGAAATGAAATTTAAGTTAGAAAACTGAAACCCACCAGGATTTCCAAGAATAATCAAGGGTGGAATGTATCTTCTCCTAAAAGCTCCTTGGAGGCAGGGACTAATTTTTGTAATCAGGGTTACTAGTCTGAGATTTGAAAAGAATAGGTAAATGCAGCTGTAGAAAAATCAGAAAAAAACATTCTGTCTGGGTTTACTATGAATTTATATTTCCTAACCTGAATTAAATCTTCAATATAGCAAGGCAGTTTTTTTTTACACTTTCCTAAAAAATATATTTTCCCACCTGCCACAGTGAGTGTTCCAAACCTTTTCATTTCTCTTCAATGCAGCCCCAAGTCCCCTCACACACACACACACACTCTCTCTTCTTATCCTCTTCAAGGAAAAATTAGAAGTCTGGATAAACATGATCTTGAATAAAATCCAAATTCTTCTGATAGAGCAAGCCATCCTCACTATCCAGCAGTCCAGAGGAACTAACCCACCAGACAATAAGGGACTATTCTCATTGAGAAGTAGAAGGAACTCAACCCTCTCCTTATTCAATATGAATGTTCCATCCCAGAAGTACATTTTGATAAATTTGAACAAAAGCCTGGGAATCTAATTAACTCATTCAGAAAACTTGTCTAAAGGGATTAAAAAGGCAAGAAGACTGTGACAAATCCTTGTGATGAAAACTCAAGTTAAGAGGTATCTGTAAAGTATATTGTCTGGGCCAATGGGGAGCATTTTCTTCAACTGCCAAAATGAACTAGCCCTATAAGATACTAGTCTGCCCTAACAAAGTCACATTCTCAGCATGAGAAATATGAGAGATGTTGTCAAGTTAGAAAAGTTAAGTCTTGGCAACGTATTTTATATAGGAAATAAAGGCAAGAAAGAAACAGAAGATGCCACTCATTTTGTGAGTCTGGGTGACTGGGAATGTCTTATGCTGTCAAGTAACTTAGACTAAAATAAGATTTACCTCATCCCAGGGGGCAGGGAGCAAGGCATCAAATCAGGAGATTAGTTGGAAAAAAACAATCTTATAAAATAGTATAAACCAGTAGAAACAAAAACAAATCTATAGAAAATTGGAATGAGATCAATCTAAATCACATTCTCCCCAAAGCATTCAGAGATGAAGCTGGCATGAATAGAACAAATAGGGAGGAGAAACAAAGGAAGAAAATTCTATCCTTATCCTCATAAAACAAAATGCTTCAGAAGATGTAGGCAGACTAACATTAACAAGATGAAAGTTCATGGAGATAAACAGGATGTTCTGCAATTAGAGTCAAATAGTTGTTATGTATACAAGGAAAAAAGACTTGCCTAAAGAACAGTTTGTTTTTTTAAAAGGCTAGATATTGATTGATGTAAATTCTATGAATCAAGTACAATGTGAATGGTAAAAAGAATAATGATTATATAAGGAAAAAGAATTAATAGAACTTAGAAGGAGAAATCAGCATGGGAGAGTATCAGAAAAAAGTACAATGAGCTCCCTGACAAAACTTCTCCAACAAAACCTGGAAAATGCATAATATAAAACCCAATCAAGAAATCTAAGAAAAAGTCACAGTCATAGCACAGGTTGCCATGAGGGACAGAGAGGTCTGTGAATATTATGCCTACAGAGAACATACCAGTACCCAAGAAATGACTAAGTACCAGGAAGAAAGGAAGTCCTAGACCCACACCATAATCTAGTACATGCTATAGGAAAAGTTGTCAACTGCAACATTTCTCACCTTATTATCCAGTTCAAGTTTATAAGTTTAGGGAAGACTAGGGAAGAGCAACAAGTAGTCACAGGCAATGTAAAAGAAAACAAATTCAGAAAGCATGTAACTCAGGCCCCAAGAGCAGAGCAAATTCTAACTTTTAGCCCAGTCTGAAGCCATCAGAGTAATAACTAGGGCGTCAGAGGAGAGACAGCAGTTCTCTCACTGAACCGTCAAAGCTTCCCAGTGGGCTGGCAGTAGTTGAGTCTAAAAGTAATCTGCTGTTGTTCTTACTTAGACTAAAATCAAGAACCTCCATAGCTCAGACTCTGGGCATAATAGTCAGCTTTCTGACTGAATTAGGCTCTGAATTAGACCACTATGGTAGCACTAAAAGCCTGCTTGAATTATCCCCGAGATTCTGAGATAACAATACTCAATATCCCAAGAAAACATCAATTGGATCAGCTCAGTTCTTCCCACCAGAAATATACAGACTGGCCCTAACATAAAGTCTGAAGTCAATATTGGCAGGAAGAATGAACCAAAAAAAAAAAAATTCCAGGGTGTATAAAAAGTTCTTAGAATAAAAAAAGATCCCCCAAACATAAATTCCCCAAAACATAAAACCCCTCAAAATAAAGAAAAGAATGACTAAAACCTTTATAAGCATAGCCTCAAAGGGGAAAAAAAACCCAGCATGGGTATAACTTGAACTTGAATTTCTGGAAGAGATAAAGCAAGAGTTAAAAATGTTTAATCAATGAAAGGAGATCACTATCAGGGGAAAATGGAAAATATGAGAGTTATAGAAGAAAGAATTGGAAAGATAGCTTGGCAGAAGAGATATAAAACTTTGATGAAGTAATAAACTTCCTGAAAATTAGAATGACCAAGTAGAAGTCAATGAATCCATGAGAAAACAAGAACTATTAAAGAAAAATCAGGAGACTAAAAAAATAAAAGGAGGAGAAGAAAACAAGTATCTCATAGTGAAAACAAGTTACCTGGAAAATAAATCAAGGATGGGAAAAAAAAAAAAGATCCATTGGATTACATGAAAGCCATGACCAAAATAAATAGGAAAGAAGGAAGGAAAGAAAGAAGGAAGGAAGGAAGGAAGGAAGGAAGAAGGAAGGAAGGAAGGAAGGAAGGAAGGAAGGAAGGAAGGAAGAAAGGAAGGAAGGAAGGAAGGAAGGAAGAAAGGAAGAAAGGAAGAAAGGAAGAAAGGAAGGAAGGAAAGAAGGAAAGGAAGAGGGAGGGAGGGAGGAAAGGAAGAGGGAGGGAGGGAGGAAGGGAAGAAGGGAGGGAGGGAGGAAGGGAAAAAAAGAAGGAGAGAGGGAGGAAGGGAGGAAAGAAGGAAGAAGGGAGGGAGGGAAGGAGAGAGGGTGAGAGACTAGACAAACTATTTCAAGAAAATAGAAAGAGAAAGAATCCTCTGGTCACATCTTGAAAGAGACCCCAAAATGAAAACATCCAGGTAACTTCTAGGTCAATGAAAAAATACTGCAATCAGAAATAAATAATTCAAGTACTAAGAATCCAAAGTTAGGATTACAAACAATTTAGCTGACAACAACAAAGAAGTAGGGAGTTTGGAAAATAATATTTCAGAGAGCAAAGAAAACAAGCTTACAGCCAAGAATAATTTACCCAGCACAACTGAGTACAATCCTACAGGGGAAAAAATAGAGGACTTACAAACATTTCTGATTAAAAGACCAGAATTGTATAGAAACTTTGAATTTCAAACATCGAAGTTATGAGAAATATAAAAAGATAATCATCAAATAATGATAAAGGACTAAAAAGGAATAAACTGCTTATATTCTAAAATGTGTTTCTTCTGAACTTTATCATCATCGTCAGAAGTTGTAGTGGAGGATTAATTTAGAGAAATCTAGAAACTATTCTTGGTGATCTTAAGAGAAGAATGGAAAGAGAGGGAAAGAGAAATACACTAGGAAGGGGAGGTGAGGCAAAGATGGATCATTAGGGAAAACTTGCACACAATCTGCAAGTGCAAGTATATATTTATCCAAACAAGGGGAAGAGGTTGTGGGGGAGTAATTGACATTTGAATCTTATTTTCATTTAAACTGATCAAAAGAAGAAAGAACACACACACACACACACACACACACACATAGAGAGAGAGAGAGAGAGAGAGAGAGAGAGAGAGAGAGAGAGAGTGAGTGTTAAATAGGGAAATACAATTCACTAAATAGTGAAATGAAAGGGAAAGGAGAGGAAAGAGAAGGGAATGGTAACTAGATGCTCGGCTTGGGTGAAGGAAGACCTGATTTTCTTGAGTCAGATAATTACTAGCTGTGTGATCCTGGGCAAGTCATTTAACCCTGTTTGCCTCAGTTTCCTCATGTAAAATGAGCTGAAGGGAAAAATGGCAATCAGCGAGTATCTCTGCCAATAAAACACCAAATAGGGTCATGAAATGTTAGCCATGACTGATGTGACTCAACAAAAAGATTAAGAGAGGAATTTATCCTAAACAAAACACACTCTAAATAAAAATATACAAAATTTTGAGAGCTCTTTTTTTGGTAGCAAATGATAGAAATCTGAGAAGGTATTCATAAATTGAAGAAGACTTGAATAAGTTATGGTATGTGAATGTTATTATTGTGCTGCAAAAAAAATGATAAAGGGCATAATTTCAGAGAAAACTGGGAAAACTTCTACAAACTAGTATAAAGTTAACAAAAACCAGGAGAACAATTTATACAATGACAACATTATGTTAAAGACAAACAACTCTAAAAGAGTCAGGTACTCTGATCAATGTAATAACCAAACTTGATTGCAAAGGATTTATCATGAAACATGCCACCCACTTCTTGAGAGAGGTTAAGGACTCAAGATTTCAAAGAGAGAAAAATATATTTTTGGAATAGCTATTGTAGAAATTTGTTTTGTTTTACTATCATGTTTGTAATAGGGATTTTCATTTTACTTTCATTCTCAATGGGTTGAAGGAGAGAAGGCAAAATTTTTATTAAAAAACATACAATTTTTTAAAAAACAGATTAGAATTCAACGCAAGCAGGTGACAGCTTCACTGTACTCTGACCTTGTTAAGTCACATATATGCTAAATTCAGTTCTGGGTACCACATAAGAGAAACATTTACAAGTTAAGTATGTTTAGAGAAAAATGATCAGAATGCTAATGAGACTTAAATCATTTTATATAAGGAAATGAAAGAACCATGATGTTTAGCCTGGAGAAGAAAAGAAGAAAAGACTTAGTCCTATGATGATTAATGTCTACAAATACTGGAAGAATTATTATGTGGAAAGGGGATTTTTCATATTCTATAGAATTCCTAAAAACAATGAGAAATTAGAGGGAGGCAAAATTTAGTTTAAAATAAAGGAGACATTTTATGCCACTAGAGTCATCCAACATTGTAATAACTTGCTTTGTGTGGTAGTGAGTTTGCTGTCATAGGAAATGTTCAAAAGGACTTTGACAACTAAGTTCACAGTAAGAAACTGTGATGTATCTTTTTTTTAGTCCTATTCTCTCTTCCTCTGCCTCCTACTTACCATGTCCACCCATAATTATGTTTCAATTCTATCAAAAGCTGATATTCTTGGGGAAGCCACATGACACCCTAGAGTGAGCACTGGCTCTGAAGTTAGGAGGACCTGAGTTCAAATCTCACATCAGACACTTAAAAAGTACTAGGAGCAAGTCACTTAACTCTAGCTGCCTGGCCACACTAAAAAAATCAGGTTAAAAAAAAGAAAAATTTAGGGGGTGGGGAAGAACTGAAACTCCATCAATCTATATCCCTATTGTATAGGGAGGAGTTGAAGAAATTAAGTGTCCAGAACTCAGTCAAGATATAGGATGTCAAGTATCTAATCCAGTCTTTGATGGCTAAATGAGAAGTCAAATGGGGAACAGGTTTATACCTCTAGAAGGCAAATGCTAATATAGAAAATAGATATATTTATTTATTCTGTGGATAGAGAGAGGATAGAGAGATGAATTTCAGTCAGAATCAAATTCCCCCCTTTAAGAGTTATTAGTTAGAATGACCATGGAAAATTCACTTATAATACATATAATTACTTAACTTGTAAGGCTCAAAGGAGATAATGTAAATAAGCTCTTAAAGTATTATATCAAGTCTTATTATTATAAATCCATACCAAGTACCACAGTGGCATCCTCATTATCCCCTATAAGGATCATACTCTTGTAGGTGGCCCAGACCATAGCATGCTAGACTTGGAGTCATGCAACCATTTGAATCCTCCCTCCCACAATGACTATGTGTGTGACCTTGGACAAGACATTCAAGTTTTCTCCCCTTCAGCTTCCTCAGAAGTAAAAATGAACACTGCACTTATCATACATGGTTGTCATAAAAATTAAATGAATGAACACATATAAAGTGCTTTATAAATCAGAAAGCACTATTTAACTGCTATATATTCTTTTTATTTTTTATTCCTGCCTCTCTGCCTCTGATTATGAAGTTATTTTCACCCAGAATACCATCCAAGCTCATGTCCTATCAAAAGTCTACTTGGAGAATGATGTAAATCAGCACATACTATGTTCACTTTTTCTATTTTTTCGTCTCCCATGATTTTTCCTTTTTGTTCTGACTTTTTTCCCAAAGAAATATATAAAGAAATGTTTATTTAAAAAGTTAATATACACGTATAACCAGAAAAAAATAAAACCAGAAAAAAGTCTATCTATCCTTCAAAAGGCAGCTCAAGTCTTACTTTCTACATTGTTTTCCATGACTCCTGCTCTATCTCCTTACCAACACATCACTTTGAGACAGGACCCCTCATTTTGTCACTAATTAATATAACACTTTATTCTGCTGGCTAATTATTTCAACAATTCTGTTTTGTCTCTATCCAAGGGCAAGATGAGTTCTTCTCCAGTCCTCCTGGGCAGAATTATACAAAAGACTAAATAAATGTCTGATGAAGTGAAATAAAATTAAATGAATAGAGGAGAGGTTGGAATTGAGAGAGCACTGACCTGAGAACTGAATGGCAAAGCCCTGCTTACTGGTAAAGAAATCAGTGTTGAACTGTAGGACGACAGAGCTGAATGTGCTATGGATGTTGCTGGGAAGCATGGGGCCACTCAGCTCCTTTAGGAGGATCCCACTCTCCACAGGTCCATCCCAGATTCTCAATACATCATGGACCTCTTCTGTATCAAACACCAGGAAATGCAACCTGAGGAGAAAAAAAGTATGAATCATAAGGGTCTTATCATTTCTTCTTACCTTCAGGTCCAAATCTTGACCAAAGAGCATATGCATTGAAACACACAAAAATTAAGCAATCATATAATGTTCCTGTGCTACTGGAAATTATAAGCAAGTGGTAAAATACTAGTAGTGAATACAGATAACTATAATATGTAACATTATAGATGACTGGAAAGTTAGTTCAACTAATATTTATTAAATGATACTATGTACTAAGTACATACTGTGCTGTTATTAAAAAAAAAGTGGAAACACTTTCACTGAATCAAATGATACCATTAAACAAAGTATGAAAGGTCTTTAATCAATATAAAAAGAATGAAAGACAATGGACGGAATGAAATTTAGAACCTGTGTTCCACTGTGGAGCCAATAGAGGGCAAAGCAATCCAGCCAAGTCCCTGAAAGAGAATCTTTGGAAGGCTAGAAAGGGAAAATAAGACCATCTCTTCCTCCCTTCTTCAAAACCAGAGGATGCGAAAGAGAAGAATATTTAGGACTTCTCATTGATCTAGAAGTGATCCAAAAATAGCCATAAAAATTGACCAAGTCTGCACCAGAAGCCAAGGACAAATCATATTCATTGTGACACATTGGGGTGAGGTCCCTAAAAGGAATATGCTATACTTATAGGAACTTCATAAGCACTTTCCTAAGGGGAAAAAAAGGACTTTGGGAGCTATGAGCTTGCTCGTTTGTGACAAGAGCTCTCTCTAAGCTTCAATTGACCATTGCCTGACCTCTGTACTTGTGGAAGAATGTTTCAGATTTTGGGGGATAATTTTTATACTACCTGATTCTATCATACCACTTTGGTAAACAACTGTCTCTAAAAGCTCACTAAGTCTGTCCCAATAATTGATATTAATAGATAATCAATAGAGGAAACACATTGATGGGCCCTAAGAAAGAGGTATAGCAGTATAACCTGTCTCTCTCCTTCTCTCCTTTTCTCTCTCTCTCTCTCTCTCTCTCTCTCTCTCTCTCTCTCTCTCTCTCTCTTCAAGTTATCCTTAAAACTCTGAGGGAAGAAGTAAGTGCCCCTTCTAGAAATCTAACCTGCCAATGTTATAGTAGTTTTGGAGAGTGAAAGCAAAGCCTGTTCTGCATATGTACATGAGATAATGTGACTTCCTTCAGAGCAGGAGTGGTTCACTTTTGCTTTGTAATACTAGCATCTTGCACAGTTCCTGGCACATAATAGGCATTTACTTAAAAAGTGCTTTTTGAATGACTGACCCGCCTTCTCAGATCTTCCCTAACTGTACCCATACTTCCTGCTTCACCCTATCAATCCTGCTCTACTTACATCCTGTCCTTTTCTCTATGCTTGATTGAGGAATACACTTGAAGCTCTCCTATCTGACCAAAATAAATCTATCATGTCATTCTCTACCTCACTGACTGAACGAGCTATCGATAGAAGAAATAACAAGTTCTCTAAGATCAGAGAACATTTTGTTTTTTGTCTTTGTTCCTCTAAAGATTAGTACCATGGTTAGCACTTAATAAATGCTTATTGATTTGACTCTTGCATTTGCAGACTGCTCTTAGTTTCCTAGAACAGGATGCCTCAGATTTCCTAGGGACTAAGGAAGAAAGAATAAAAAGTGTATTCAAGTAAAGCCAAAAGAAGGGACAAAGCATTTGCATTGCTAAGTCATAAAGCTAAAAACAATAATTCCCAACACAGGGAGCAAAGAATTGGCAACACCAGCTTAAATATTCCTTGTCGTCTCTACTCAACAGAGTGTTCAAAAGGCCCCAATTATCATCAATTCAATAAGTAAAGGAGAACAAACCTTTGTTTTATGAGACCACCAGGGAGCTGATGTCATGACATGCACGTGAATTGGATTCAATGAGGGAGAGCTGTAAAAGATCACCTGCCTCACTTTCCCCGCCAGAGCCATCTGGGTCCAGGGGCAAAATATAGATCAGGATGACTGGAGATAAAATGAGAGACTTTTTAAGTTAAGGTCTTCAACAGGTCTCAGTTTGACTGAGGTCCTATCCATTTAGTGATTAAGGCTAAATAGCAAGTGAAGCAAAGAATCTCCTCTTTCACCTAGTCCAAAAAAACAAAAATAAAAACCTCTAAATAAATAAATAAATCGGGGAGAGGGGAATCCTTAGGGTTTCTGGCCAAAGCAGAAATATTTGCTATTTACATTCATTCTTAGTAAATCTGGACCCAAGCATTGCTAGAAGAAGTCTTGGCCAGGGACCTATTGGTGGCCAATTAGAAATAGATTGGTTTTGCCTTAAGGCTTGGTCTTTAAGAAAGAAATGAGGTCAAAGCAGTTCCAGAATAATGCTGTCTGGGTGGGGTCAGGATAGTAGGTGACATCTTACATATCCTAAGGGAAAAGGAAGGACTCAGAAGGACTGAGACTTCACTGACCTGACACAAATTTGTCACTGCAATGTCCCACAAGTGTTCTCTTCACTCTACACTAAAAGCAACTTGGCAGGATAGGTGACATATAAGACAATTCACATAGCAAAAAGAACCCAAACAGGGAAAAAGGGAAAAATAACTGAGGACAGTGGAGACTCAGAGACACATTGCTCTGCTGTAATGAGGTGCTACTTGTCTCCTAGACTTCTTCCAATTCTGTCTGATGTTGTCAAGTATGTTTAGGGCCACAATCATAGAAACAAAAGGAAAAAAAATGCCTTTTCTCACTGGACACAAGTACATCCAATACAAGGAAATAGGGCTATTTCCTCAAGGAAATTAGGGAACTAATTGTGTGATGTATAAAAGTCAGGGTCTCCCCACCCCAAGTCCCTCTAAGCCCTCCAGATCTCCATAGATCAATTCCAAATTTTTCACTTTTCAGGAATAGGGATGATAATGCCCCCTGCCTTAATATTAGGACCTGACAGCATGTCCCATAAGTCCTAACTCTTTTAAGCTACAAAAAGTCTGATTATACTAATTGCTGAAAGAATTACACAGTTCCTATATTTAGGCCAGCTTCAGACCTGCTTTGCTTTACTCTCTGGCCACATACTCACCAGCTATCTTGTCACAGTGCAGATATACTTCACTTCCTTCTCTAAATACATTTATTAGCACATAAGAAACACTTAATAAATGCCTTTTCATTTAATCATTAATTAATTCACAGTTTCTGTCTCTGAATCAGTAAACAGGAAGGGTCTTATTGAGTTACAAGTAGATAAAAGTTGTACTATGGATCAACCAAGCAAAAGAAGAAAAGTATGTCATCCTCTATCCCAATATTCCTGTAAATCAGGTAGGGCAGATATCTTATCCATTTGATATAGAAACTAAGTTCCAAAAAGGTTAGGTGGCAGTGAAGAAACTAAAAGAACTTGGTGTCTTTACTCTGGAACTTGAGCTTTTTATATTGGACTATGCTATCTCTCTAACCTAGTAGATACCACCTCTCAAAATATACCTCTCAAGAGATATTTTTGCTTCTGATAGGTACAGGACCATCACAAACCCTCTGTCAATCTTCTGCATTATTTTATTTCTCAGAAAGAAAGTCGCATTAATCTATTCCTCAAGTCCCTTCTTTATTCTGTTGTTCTCAAAGAAGAAAGGATTCATGGGCAAAGCTTTGATTTAGTAAAGCTAGGGAAAGAAGAGGGAAGAAAATGATGATGAAATATATTATTTGGGCAAATGCTTTAATATAGACAAAAGTGAGCTTCAATAAAGGATCAGCTCTATCATTAATTTATTGTCTCATCTTAAGAAAAATGCACTTTTCTCAGCCTCAATTTCCTCACATTTTCAGGGGAAATAAAAATACATGATCCATTTATATCAAGTGTGTTTGAATACAAATTCTGGAGAGGATTCCAATCTGCATTGGTCAAAAGAACTTCTTTATCTGTGAATTTCATAAACCAACAAAATCATAGGATCAAGCTATACTCTTATTCAAATTTGTGAGTATACCTCAAGGCTATGTTCTGAGCTTTCTCTTTTTCTTTTTCTACACATACTCTATCTTTTTTTATTCCACAATTATTTTAATGTGAAAATTAACAGTGGGATTTTCATTATATTCCATGAATTCAACATAAGTCCTGAAAACTATTTCAAGTAAAAAACATTACTGGAACATACATGATATTTCAAGGATATTCATACATGAATATTTCAGCCTCACCTAATAAGAACAAATTATATGTTCAAATATACCATATTAGTATAGTCTTTCTCTTTTCCTCTCTTCCCCCCTCTTTCTTTTTCTCTCATTTTTTTTCTTACACACACACATCCTTCTAGTATAAAGTTTCAAGTTAGAACTATATAAATGAATCTGTGTCAATTCCAACTTTACAGTTTAATATTTAGTTCCCCATTTCCCTCAATCAAAACAGATGCCTACTTTATTGGATTTTAGGTAATTTGATTAAATTAAGGAAGAATAATGATCAGGCTTAATCTCAGGGGACACTTAAACTGCAGTCTATCCTTAACTAACTGTTAGAACTGGGCAGGGTGGTGGAAAGGGGAGTGCACACTCTCTTTCACTTAATATTTCATAGCTTCCATGGGATCAATTATATCTCTATGCATATAATTCCCAAAAATATATATCCACTTTTTACCTCTCTTCTGAATTCTAGGTTTAGCTTGACCCCTGTGCATTTCTGCTTAGATGTCCTACAGGCATCCTCAAACTCAATATTGTTGTGACCTGACTTCTAGAGCCCACAAATTGGGGAGATAAACACATATCATGCTTTCTAGAGTCCCCATGCTAGGGTGATTCGAATATACCTTCTTAATGGAAAAGTGATGAGGCAGGACTTCTGAGGATGGTGGAAAAATGGAGTCCATTTATTCCAAGGACTTTTCCCCTTTTATACCTTCATAAACTTATGTAACAAAAACAACACTAGGCACATGCCCAGTATATACTGTGCATGTAGGACCTCATAAATAACTTGCTATGTATATAGTTTGCCACCTGGTATCACTCTTTTACCTGGTATCACTTCAATCACAACACAGGTTGTCACTGCCCCTTGATTTTTCAGGAAGGCTGAGAGCCCTTAGGAGAGATGAGGAGCCAAACAAGGCAAGGTTAGCAGGTTCCCTCTGGGTGGAAGAGTCTTATACCTCATCCAGAGGTATATTGTCTGTGGCCCTCTACACAATATGTCTAATGTGGAATTTATCTTCTCCCAAGCCCATGTCTCATCAAACTTCCCCATTTCTCTAAAGTGTATACCCATCCTTCCAGTTATTGGTTTTGATCTGGAAGTTGTCTCTGATTTTTTCTTCTCTCTTATTATATCCAATCAGTTGTAAGATCATGTCTATTCAATTATTTTAATATTTATTTTATCTGTCCCATTCTCTCCACTCATATGGCCACCATCATTTTGCCTAAAACAATACAATCTTCTAATTGATTTCCCTGCATCTATCCCACCTTTACTTTTTCCAATTATTCATTCCCATTGTTATGCTTTTGTACAGGCTATCCTTGATGCCTAAAACACTCTCTCTTCTTACTTCTGCTTCTAGGAATCCATAATTCACATCAAGACTCAATTCAAGGTCATTTGTAATTCCTTCATTTGTTAATGGTCTTCTCATAAAAAAATTTTTATAGTTATTTTATATGTATAATATTCTTATCTTCATACACATTGTTTTACTTCAATATGATATAAATGTCTCAAGATCAGAAATGGTTTTGTTGTTTTAGTATTCCAAGTATAGTACTTGGCACTCTGCAGGAAATTAATAAATGTTTAGTGAAATGAATTTACATTGCAGATATCGTCTAAGGAACAGGTAAATAGCCTCCAAAGGAAATAAAATCTTAAAAACTATGAGATATCTTATTCTCTCGTTTCATTACCTACTTGTTCTGTAAAAAAGAAGTTAGAAGGCTATGAAATGGAACGACAATAGTTTAATAAGAAAAAAATGGAGCAATAATAGTATGAGAAATTCATTGCAATGATTTAAGGTTTACAAGTGCTAAACCATACACCCATGTTAGAAGAGTCAAGAAACTTGCTCATCCTCTAGCATCCCAATGTCGTGGATTGAAGAGGCTTATGTCATGGATAATTATGTTGATTTCCCCCCCTTTCTTAGACAAATATGGACTTTAGAAATAAGCTCAACTTACAATCATAACATAGGTCAAGACCTTAGCTAGAAATGTTCTTTTAATAGAAATCCCCACTGTAAGAAGGAAAAAAAAAACAAGCAGTTAGTGAAACTGACCTTGACAAGGGATCAAGAAGGCAAGAGGAGCTCAGTTTAGGCTAGAGTTTAATCAGAGTCAAAAGAATGGTTGGTCACTCATGGCAACTGTAAAGCTATTTCTGCCTCATTGATATATGGTCAAAGAATATGAACAGACAATTTTAAGATGATGAAAACATAATGATAAATATTGGAGGGGATGTGAGAACACTGGGACACAAATGCATTGTTGGTGGAGTTGTAAAATTATTCAACCATTCTAGAGAGCAATTTGGGATTATGCCCAAAGGGTAATCAAACTGTGAATACTCTTTGACCCAGCAGTACTATTATTGGGTCTGTAGCTCAAGAACATAATAAAGAAGGGAAAGGGACCCATATGTGCAAAAATGTTTGTAGCAACTCTTATTGTGGTAGCAAAGAATTGGAAAATGAGTAGATGACCATCATTTGGGAAATGGCTAAATAAATGGTGGTATATGAAGGTAATGGAATATTATTGTCCTATAAATGATGAACAAGGTGATTTTAGAAAGGCCTAGAAAGATGCACACAAACTATACAAACTGTTGCTGAGTGAAACAAGCAAAACTGGGAATACATTGTACACACTAACAGCAAGAATGTGCGATGATCAACTATAAAATATAAAAGATTTGGTTCTTCTCAATGATGAGTGATCCAAAGCAATCCCAGTAGACTTTGGACAAAAAACGCCAAAGTCTATCAGGACAGAAAATGCCATTTGCATCCAGAAAAAGAACTAAGGAGACTGAATATAAATCAACAGATGCTATGTTCACTTATTTATTTATTTTTTCTCGTGGCTTTTCCCTTTTGTTCTGATTTTTCTCTCTCAACATGATTCATAAAGCAATGTATATTAAAATAAATAATATTTTTTAAAAAGCTGTTTCTGTTATTAGTTGCAAAAAACCTGGGGTTTCAGACACTATTCTGATGATCAATGCCCTATGACTTTGGGAACATGGAAGTCCTAAAAGAAGAATATTCAGTCTGTGCTTCTGCCTTAAAAATGAAATTTAGATATCTAAGCAATAAACTTCTCTAAGGATGCTGCAGATTGTGTCATTGATGGCCATACTTCCAGGTTTGCATCCTTTTCATATTTTTTAAAAAAGATAGATTGCAACCATTACCAGTTCTGCACTACAATGGACACACAAAACAGCCAACATTAACTTTATTTGTGATGGTGGTAAACACAAATTGTGGTGTCTGGCCTGGGAGGGAGACTGGATCTTCTCCCTTAACTACTATGATACAGCTAAAGTTCCATTCCTTTGTTCAAGCCATTCCCTATTCCTTAAATCTGATCTTAATATCATCTCCTCCACAAAATCTTTTCTGATCTTCCCCACTAGAAAAAAAAAATTTCTCCTATTAAGCCTGTACATGGTAATTTGTTTTACATATCTCTTATGAACTTACTGTATTAAAGGTCTTGGTTAAATATGCATCATACCCTGCTTTTCAACTCTAAATTCTAGGATAGTAAGGATCCTGATTTACTAAATTTTACATTTTCCCCCAGTGCTTGGTATTCTATGTACCCAATTAAGAGACTTTGATTGAATTCCTGAGAGGGCAGGCCACAAAGAGGAAAAATATAGCAACCCATAAGCTTTTGGAAGAACATGAGCTGTCCTAGACAAATGCACTTGGGGACATTTTTCAAAGTTTCTAAAGAACAAGTAATGAATGCCCCAAACCCTGACAATGAGAAGGTCCTGCAAGAATGAAATTCTTTCAATTTCTTATAGATTTAGTAACAACACAGAAACTAGACATTCAGCACCATATTAAAAAGTTCTTCTTCAACTTGGGATAAAATCCCAAGATATCATAACCTATTATGTAAGTATGTGAAAAAAAGGAGGTTTTGGCAAAGCATGTAATAAATAGGAAATTGTACAATGCAGTCATTCAACAAGAGCAGGAGAAAAAAGTACTTATGCATACATGTCTACACGTACTCACTTAAAGACATCTAGAACCATACACACACAAGTCTACATATTTGTACATTCACATAACATATATGCATATAGAATAATATCCTTCTAAACAATGCACATGCAAGTAGCGTGCTATAATCACATACATGTACAAGTATGCACACTCATATTTATATACACATTTAATAATATACATACAAGCAAATTGTACATGTATGTTCCTAACTCGGGTATTTATTTACACACTCATTTTTGGCTATATCAAGTGTTCACAGAAAAAAAAAAAGATAGGTGGCAAAGGACCAAAATTAAATGAAGCAGGTGAGAAAGGGAAAATGATACAAACAGTTATTATGGATCTTTTCCTTGACTAGGAAGTACAGGGAGATGGATTTTCTGGTTTCATGGTGAATCCACAGAAATGAAGAGGCAACTGTGTCAATAAGTCTTGCTTTCCACATTCCTTCAGTCCACATAAGCTCAAGTTACTTCACTATTATTTACATGCTCAAAGTTAAAAGTCTGCTTCTGAAAGCCTAGTTCCTTTGTCTATATCTCTATTTCTTGAAAACCCATCTTTATGACTGGGACCATTTGCTTTATCTCAAACCTTTGCCTACTGCTTGCTGCCAGATTCTATCCAGTGCCAGGACAACCACCTGGTGCTCCTACTAGACTTTCATAGTGCCAAATACATGCCCATTCTGGATCCTCTAGTATTGCCTGCATCTCAGAACACCTGCCCTGCCCCAGTGGTAATGTTTAGCTTAGTACATCTGTCATTGGCTAACCTCTAGCACTGACAATGTGCTGTGAAGAAATATTCCATCTCTTTTCCCAGGAAAAAATTTATATGAGTATACTTGTATAAGAATTTTCCATATAATGTTAACTTGTAATTTTCCTGGGGATTGGAGAAGGATTCACTAAAGAATTAATTACTTTGGAGAAGGGAAAGCGATTATACAAATGGGAGATGTTCACAAGATTCATGCTAATATGGAGGCATCTTGAACATTGAAAATAGAAGGAAGGAACCAATGGTAGCACAAGGCATGATATGAAGAAGTAAGTAAAATGGTACAATTACTATTATGCAACTACAGTTGCATTGTGTAATTCTACATTGCAATTTTCCCCATCTTGGTTTTGATATATTGCTGGACAGCAAAAAAATAAATAAATACATAAATGAGAATTTGGGGAGGAATTTTACATAATCCAAAGTTGACATGTGAAAACCAGTAGATGACAAAGAAAAATATATGCATAGTATTGCATAATATAAACATTTTGTCTTTTAAAACCATATTAATTCATATTTCTTCTATGGTACAAAGGAAAGGCCAAAATTTTTATATGGATTTCCCAGATTGCAAGGGGTCCACATTTTTAATGGAAGGGACAATTGAGGCAAGAAAACATATGCATATTGGAGTAGCTTCATATTTAGACAAAGCCAGATTTTAGTAAGATGTGAGTAACCCAGTCAAATATAGATGAAGGAATGTAAACCACTGACAAATTCGCAGATAATTAATAAGAGGCAGAAATGGAAAGGGTTGATACCCATGTCCAAAGATAGCTTCATGGTACCAAAAACAGAAATCCTGCCAATTGGCGGCGACTTTTAAAATGTAGTTATCAGATCAGTGGCTTTCTGCGTCTGATGCTTTGATTTCACTTTCTTGGCAGTACCTCCTAAAGTCTTCCTTTTTTTTTTTTTTTTTTTTTAGCATTCTTCTCCTTTCTTTTCTCCCCAATATATTTCCTTAGTATGACTCAATATTCAATGACAGTAAAAAACTGATATTCAATGAGAATACATTTGAGAAAGAACATCTGACACAGTTAGACATGACATTTGGTCACAAAGCTTTATCTGAAGGCTACGGACCTGACCTGGAGAACAGATCTAGATCTATAAACTACCAATCAAATCTCAGATGAGATGATATTTTAAAACAAAATAATTTGGACCCTATATTTCAGGGAATAATCACTCAAAAGAAAAAGAAAGCAGAATTGAATAAAGAGAAAGAATCCACAGAATTCCAACAAGGAAAAAAAATCTAAAATTCAACTCACGGAAGAGTATTATTACCCAGCTTCAAAATCATAGACATAAAGAAGCTATCCTTCAAGTCACAAGAAAGAAAAGACTTGCATATCAAAAAACACTAATCAGGATCTCACCAAATTTTTCTGCAAAACCTAAAAAAAGATGGCAAGGTTGGAAAAGAACATAGACACACATGAGTTTTAAAAATAAAGGCTTGGATCCTAAGATGAGCCTTCCAGCAATCCTAATTATTCTGTTTGAAGGTAAAAGACATTTAAAAATCAAAAAGACTTAGAACAATTCATGGATAAAAGTCCACATCTAAAAAGGTCCTTTGAATCAGAGATACCCACATCCTAAAGAGATAAGCAGTTAAAATATTTAAAAGAAACAGTGGGTACCTAAAACCTATTAACTTCACAGTTGAAATTTGAGATAAAATATTCTAATACAATAAGTTATAATGCAAGTCTCTTGCTCTTTCAGAAGCCTAGCTGTAGTGCTTCCCCATTTCTTAAAGGTTATCTAGAGTTCTCAAATGACATGCTAGGAGAGTGTAAGATTCATCTTGTGTTTTTTTTTTCTTTCTTTCTTTATTTTTTGTTTGATTTTTGTTTTGTTTTTTATTTTGTTTGTTTGAGGACAGGAAGTGATGTTTCAATGTAGAATGTCATAAGTAGAAAAGTTATCTGTAAATTAAAGATTTGTCTGGTATACTCTAATGGTTAAATGATTTGCCACCAGTCATACAAATACTATACAAAGAGACAAGATATGAAGCTTCTTTCTGAATGTAAGGACTGTGCCATGTTGCCTCCATTGAGTTCTGTCACATTGAAAAAAACTATGTGTGTGTTTCTGGTCAGAGACAACAAATGAAGATGAAGACCAGATAAATAAATGTAGAGAAATATATTATTGAAAAGTTAGGTGCTAGATGATGAACCTTAGGCCAAAACAACCCACAAATATAAGCCTCCACTGACAAATATAAGTCTCAAAAGAGAGGGGGAAATATATTGGTTAAAATTTTAGACATTACGCCCTCAGAGAGAAATAGAATGAAAACGCTAAAAATAAAAACACACAATTAAAATATTATTAAAGAAAAAAATTTTATGAAGGTAGGAAAAGATGGCCCAAAGAAAATTCTTATCTTTGGTGGGGAAGGGGGGCAGAAGAGTTGTGTTTGGAGAAATTGAAAAAACTATCAGCATAAAGTATAGAGATTATAGGATTAGGTTTGGAGTTTTTAAGGAACATTGGGATGTAGAAATACATGTGATACAGTACTTTATAATATCCTGATGATATAAACAACCAAGAAAAAATGGGGGGAAAAGCAATTTAAAATAAAAGGACTAAATTCTCCTGTAAGTACAAAAGGCTAATAATAGGATCTAAAGCTACAAGAAAACCTGGAAATCATCTAATCCAATGCCTTTATTTTTGTAACTAAGGAATCTAAAACTCAGAAAAAGGAGATGCTCTTTCCAAGTATTAAGCAGCAAAGTCAGGATTTGAATAATTAATAATAGCTTACTGCGTGCCAGGCACTATGCCAAGTGCTTTACAATTACTATTTCATTTGGTCCTCACAAAACCCTCTGGAGGTAATTACTATTATTATTCCTTTTTTTTTTTTTTTTTTGGAAGCAATTGGGATTAAGTGACTTGTCCAAGGTCACACATGTTCTCCTTTCTTAAGTGAAGAAACTAAAGCACACAAGTAACTTGTTGAGGTTCACATAGCTAGTAAATGTCTGAGGATGGATTTAAACTTGGGTCTTCTTGACTCCAGATTTGGCACTCTATTCACTGCACCATCTATCTGCCAAAGAAAGATAAATTATATGCACACACTTAAATTATATGTACATACACAAACATATGTATAGATGCCGAAGAAAATATTGGTACAGAACAAAAATTAATCACAACCAAGTAGAATTTATATCATAATGTAGTGAGAAGTCATTATTTTTAAAAGTTCACATTAATATAATGACATAAAAATTATTATTAGCATAAAGGCATCTGATAATATGTCAACTACTAATAAAAAATATTTTTCTTTCATGTTATATAACTCTGCTTGAAACAAATATGAGAAGAATTGAGTTAAAATCTAGCCTGAGACACCTGTAAAATGGGGATAATAATAGCATCTATGTCCCAGGGTTGTTGTGAAGATCAACTAAGATAATTGTAAAGCACTTAAGACAGTGCCAGGAATATAGTGCCATAATACACATACACACACACACACACACACACACACACACACACACACGGAGTTGTTCATTCTTCATTTTCAAAAAAGGATCGATATCATAGGATGATGTCAATTTGTGCACGAAATAGATTTAAATGAAGCAGATTTGCACAATCAGTCTCACTCTTTCTTCCAAAGTCAGTAAATTTTAGTGGCAAAAAATGTTTGTAGCAGCCCTGTTTGTAGTGGCCAGAAACTGGAAAGTGAATGGATGCCCATCAATTGGAGAATGGCTGGGTAAATTGTGGTATATAAATGTTATGGAATATTATTGTTCTGTAAGAAATGACCAGCAGGATGAATACAGAGAGGACTGGCGAGACTTACATGAACTAAGTGAAATGAGCAGAACCAGGAGATCATTATACACTTCGACAACGATATTGTATGAGGATGTATTCTGATGGAAATGGATTTCTTAGACAAAGAGACCTAACTGAGTTTCAATTGATAAATGATAGACAGAAGCAGCTACACCCAGAGAAGGAACACTGGGAAACAAATGTGAACTATCTGCATTTTTGTTTTTCTTCCCAGGTTATTTTTACCTTCTGAATCCAATTCTCCCTGTGCAACAAGAGAACTGTTCAGTTCTGCAAACATATATTGTATCTAGGATATACTGCAACATATTTAACATATATAGGACTGCTTGCCATCTAGGGGAGGGGGTGGAGGGAGGGAGGGGAAAAATCGGAGCAGAAATGAGTGCAAGGGATAATGTTGTAAAAAATTACCCTGGCATGGATTCTGTCAATATAAAGTTATTATTAAATAAAATATTTAAAAAAAGGAATCTGAGACTGGGGAACCAACATTAAAAAAAAAATTAGTGGCAAGACAAAAGTCAAGATGACTATGATCCAGGCTGCAATGGATGATTTTGGTATCTTCCGTGTTTGACCAAACTGTGGACAGCGCCTGCTTCAGTCACCTTGTTGGCCAATGGAGCACCATGTTCTAATTCATCCATGAGTCTTTGCATGTTTTGGGTAGACATCCCCCTCACTCAGTGGGTGTGAGCTTGTTTGTTGCTGTCAGTCTGATTTAGCCCGTCTGCTAAATGAATACCAAAGGAAGATGAGTCCATAGAACTAGCACCTACGGTGTAAGGGCTCCCTGAATCCATTTCAGGGTTGCTCATTAACCTTTGGTGTCTACTTCTAACCCAGCTTTCATTTGTAACTGCAAGAAGCTGTAGCATGCACAGTGGTCTCACTCCAATAAAACTGTCTCAGCAGACAAGCTAAACCAAGCTGAGAGTAACCAACAGACCTCAAATCTATCAGCATTTGACAACTTCCCTTAGTGGAATGGGCTGAAGATATATAGAGATATAAATATAGATATAGACATATGGATATACATACCTAGAACATAAGTGTGTACACATACATGCAACATGTGTGTACACATGCATATATGTGAATGTGTGCTACATGCATACATATGTATTGCATGCATATATGTTAAATGACTAATTGGGAAATTTTCTTTCATTGATTATATATCTGTAATAGGTTTCATTTCTTTTTCAGTTGGGGTGGGAAAGAGAGTTAATAGTAGGAGGAAGAAAAGGAGTGTTTTTCCTGATAGATAGATATATTTATATCTATATATGAACACATACATACATATATACATTTACATATTTATGCATACATAAAATATCTATGACTTTTTTGATTCAAATATTCCTTCACATTATACAAACTGTAATCTCATTCATGCATGGTCATTTTGGGCAACTTTTGTCCAGACTATTCCACAAGTTTTATATAAGGATTCTAATGAACAGATTATAGGTTTTCTTCTATTTCTCCTGGTATTCTATAACTAGAATTGGAGCATTCTGCCATGCCCTATTCTTGCCAGATGACCAATTTATTTTCTCTCCTATTATATAATTTTTGATGACTTCTTTTAATCTTGCTCTTCTTCAGAGTTCATAATTGGTTGGTTATAAATTGTAACTTGCAGCTCCCATGAACATTTCCATTTTTGTCTCTGTGATAATTATTTTTAATTGCTCAAAAGAAATTGTATTACATGACTTTATGTCAATGATAGCAATATCAGCAGATTGTGAATATTGAAAAAATAAGCCTTTCATGAGATGGCTGTCATCAGTAAACAAACTCTGCAACTTCCAAAAATCAATTCAGCCCATATTCCTCTTCCTATTTAACTCCATATGCAACTCATTATCCATATCTACTGTTTTTCCATATATATATATATATATATATATATATATATATATATATGGAAACTCAGTTCCATAAGGAATCCTATCAAATTTATATTGAGATCAGAAAATAGCGTTCTTCATCCACTTGGTTTTTCTTGTGTGGACACACAGACCAAGTACTTGATTCATCTGAAAGTCCTTATCACATACTAAAATCTCAATTTAACTTGACCTTCACATTGAATTTTCTCTTTTAGAGTAGTGAATAACTTTGACAAGCATATGTTTTATGTCTCATCTGATGTTTAAGATCAGAATATCATTTACCAAAGTTGTTTGTGTCATGCTGTCTTCTAAAGAATAAGGAGTGATTTTTTTTTAATGTATAAATGGGATCTTGTTGTAGAAGAACCTGCAATATGTTTTTTTAAAGATGATTCTAGGAGGAAAAGGGGAGAAATAATCAAGTGTCAAGAATTGTGATGAACACTTTACAAATATAATCTTATTTGATCCTCACAACAATTCTACGAAGTAGCTATTATTATTATTATCACCATTTTACAATTGAATCAATTGAAATAAATAGGTTAAGTGGCATTCCCAGGGTCATACAGATAATAAGGGTCTGAAATTATATTTGAACTCAGATCTTCCTGATACTGGGCCCACAGAACCATCTTGCTACCTCAAATTATCTGATTCCATATTGGGAATTCTGCTAAACTACAAAATGCTATTTTACAGTAAGACATATTGGAGAACTGTAAAGAAAGCAAAAAATCTGGACATTTGAAATTAGGAAATTAGAAAGTTACTATTAACATCCCATAAGAATATATGTCTGGATATACATTTTAACTTCACCAAACCTTCAATTTTAAACTATAAATCTCAGAGGCATTTTGACATTCTCAATTCAATGTAGGGAAAATGAGAATGAGGCCTAAGAAAGCATCATGATTTGCTCAAGATCACACAGATAGTAAAAGCCAGGGGTGAGATCTGAGTTTAGACTTTCTGACTGTAGAGGGTCAGTGATCTTTCCACTATCTATACTCTCATAGCAGTCCAAGCCTTCTTACCACTCTTACACAATTGCTCTATACAAGCCTCTCATCACCTATTGGTTGAGCTATTGCAACAGTCTGTTAACAGAATTCCATATGTATAATTTCATTTTTCTCTAATCCATCCTCCAGACAGTGGTCAAACTGATATTCCTAAAGTATGGATCTAATTATATTACTAACTTTCTGTCTTAAGAACTTTCTGTGACTCTCTCTTCTCTCTCTGCATATATATATTTTAAAAAAGAAAACTGAATGATAGAATTCTTTCAACTGTGGAAGAAAAAATCTTATTTATCAAGTAAATGGGAAAAATTATTGGAGCAGAGATTCAATTTTGTAAGAAAAAAATTAAATTCTTTAAAATAATATAACATAATAACATATACATTAGGGAAAATATAAAGGTAATAATATAGATCAAATTATCATAATAGTAAAGATCTCAGTTATAGCTTACAAAGCACTTTGTGTACATCAATATCATTTAATTTTCACAATAATCTGACAAAAAAACTCCAAATTTACAAGAAATAGAGTGACTAGTTCAGGGTCAAAGTTATGAAATGGCAGAAGCAAGGCTCAGATCCATATTTTCTGATGCCAAATCTTAGATTCTTAAAACTATATTCTCCAACTTGAGCTTTACTAGCTTAAAAACTGCACTATGAATTTAGAATACAATTAAAAGTTGTATTCCTTCTTACATTAATTATCCACAAAGAATCAAAACAGATTTACAAGAGGAATGCCCATTTCATAGTGCACAAATGATCAAATATGAATAAATTTCTAAATTATAAGTGACCATCTGGAAAATATTAAATCTCATTAATATTGCAAATAACACAAATGCCAAAATAACACCTTTGATTAATTAAAATTGAGAGAAAGATTATTAAAATTTCCCAAAATACTATTATAAGGGCTTCATAAAACAGATACATTTCTATATTCCTTGTTGAATTGCAAATTGATGTAATATTTTTGGATAGCAATCTGATAATGATTGATGTTTATAAAATTGGTCATGTTATAAAACTCAGTAATCTCATCATAAGAAATATGCTACAACAATTCAATTAAAAAGAAAAAAGGACCTGTCTTTATATGGGCATTTTAGTTATGTTTTCTGCTGTGGAGGGGAAAAAAAAACTATAATTAACGTATATGCCCAAAAGTTTAGGAGTGGCTGAGCAAATTTTTGCATATTGTAATCATTCAATATCAATTTGCCATTAAAATGACAAACATTAGGCTATAAACAGATATGGGATCATTTGTGTGTGTGTTTATACATACATATATATGCATATATATATGTATGTATAAACACACACACAAAGTGAATAAAGCAGAATTTTTAAACCAACATTGATTAACTGTGATTATATAAAAACTATATCCATACAGATGTCAAAAGGAGATTTAATTATTTATTTAAAATAATATTTTAATATAAAATCATATAAATGCCAAAATATCAAATTTAATTTGCTATTATAAGTTTATAATACAATTCATTTTTTGAACTGTAGTGAGTTATGATTCACTAGCAATTAGTGCCCAGGAGAACAGGTAGAACATAATAGCTTCCTTCTAAAGATAGGTAATTCCATAGTGGCAGAAGGAAATGTTCACTGTGTCTATAAGTACAGCTAAGACATGGATTGGCTAGAAATGTGACTCTTTGTTAATGACCAAAAAAGACAGTACTCTTTTCAATTTCAGGTTCAAGATCAAGCATTTCAGTTATATCAGAGGATAATATATACTTTTATCTTAGAATCTCTACAGGGTTTCACATTACATATTCTGGCAGCATTGTGATAATCAATATGATCTTTATTTGAACTTTACAGATAGATTGAAATGAGAATCCTGGAAGAAGCTAGGTTCAATAATTACTTTTATTTTACTTTGTGTCTCTTTTCATCTCAAGAATGATGTGTTCTGCAGTTGTACCCTCAGTCTTTTAGACAGACAATTTAAAAAATGTTATAGGATGGCAGTACCTTCCTCAATGTGCCAATATTGAACCCTATATATTTTCCCTATAAAAAGGGGAGAAAAAATTTATTGCTCCTCATTATTTTGGTAGATCATAGAGTAAGGCTAGAGGCCTCAATCTATCTGTATCAGTTTGCTCACCATTTCCTCAGGGTCAAAATCCAGCCTGACCCCCAGACAGAGGACCTTACCACCTACTTGAATGGTTTTAGAGAAGTGTGAAAATTAGGGTGCAATTGCACCAAAGTAGCCACATATGAAGACATGGAAATATTTAATTCAGTACTAATAAATGAAAGAAGACAATGAATTGTGGACTGGCTACTCATAAGCTTCTCTCACTATCTGTTCCCCCTTTTTTCTTTCTTTTTCAGAGAAGTTAGGATTCTTGGTTCTATTTTCTAAAAAATGAATCTCATTTTTACTGCTTTTTTATTGCTTTTATGTAACTTTTCATTATAGGATATATATCTCTATTCTCCTATCTAGTGACCTCTCATAGCCAAGATTTAAAAGGAAAGAGAAAAAACATTCAACAAAACCAAACATCAACTGTGTTTAACATTATTTGTAATATTTTATATCTATACTTTCTTGTTTTTGCAAAAAGTCTATTTTCTAAATTCTTCTTGAAGGCTAAACATGGTCATTAAATCTATATGGAAGTCAGTCCTGTCTTTCACTTTTCCCACTTTTATTATTTTTATACTCAATGTCTGATAGTTTTCCTAATTCTGCGTTTTTCAATCTCAATCAGTTCTTGGTTCATCTAAGTCTTTTCTATACTTCTCTAGACTCTGAATTATTAGTTCTGTCATACCTCATAATAATATTCTATTACATTTTTATACTACAGACTTTGTTTAGACATCTCCCATATGATGGGCATCTATTTTGCTTCCAGTTCTTAATTGCCACCTCACAAAAAAGGTATTATTATTCACATTTTAGCTTATATGTAATTTATTTTTTTTTTGACTCTGATTTTCTTAGGTTTTATGTCTAGCGATAAGATCTCTATGTCAAAGGCCAAGGACATTTAAGTCACTTTTTAAAAAAAGTATAATTCCAGATTGCCTTCAAGATTGGCTAGATCAATTTACCATCATAAATAATGTATCATTGTCCCAATATTTTGGTATTTCCTTCAAGACTGACTACCTATACCTTCTGCCATTTTGCCAAATATCTGGATATTTTTTTAAATTTTCATTTCTCTTACTATTCGTAATATAAAACAATCTTTCATGTAACTTAATAATCTCTCATTTTTTGAGCATCTATTCATTAGAGAATGCTTTTTCATGTTTTATGTAGTCATATTAATTTTATATCAAATATAAGATATTTGATATAAACTTGTTTTCTTTTTCCCTCAATTGACATTTTCAGGAATATAGAAAGGAATAAAATGCTGAATAACATAATAAAAAGTGAAATTGATCATATTACTAGCTAAGAAATGATTGGTTAAGAATGTAAAGAGTTTTTTGGGGAAAAAAAATTAACTGATAATTAGCTGGTCAGAACATAAGTCAACATTAACGTTAAATATGAAAAATAAAAGACAAAAATACACTATATGCAATTCACATTTGACCTATTTAAATACGCAATTTGGAAAAAAAAAACAGCAATAAATAAAATGACACTGATTGACAAGCATAAACATTTCTTAATAAAACAAAAGAAAAAAGGTATCTGGAGAAGGGTATCCTAACCATTTCAGGAAAGAAGATGAAAGGTAAAAGAATATGATATTGAAAAGAACAATAAGGACACTTGAAATTTTGAGCTAATTATAATGAGATGATTTCCCATAAAGCAGCAAATTATATTATTATACTAGGAAGCAGTTACCTGTTTCCAAGAAATCAGGAGGTAGAACACTTTTCCTATAGAAAAGAAACCATCAATTCAGTATTGTAAACAAAGAAGAAAAAATAGGGATGACTGATATCTCTCTCCTTAGGGATTCCTTTATTTGTTAACCTGAACTGTCTCACTCCTCCAAAAAGTAGGGGGGGAAAAAAGCTCTGCCACTTCTCTAGCTCTATATCTTTCTGACACATAATAGGGATTCCTGAGATTTGTTCAGTCTAATGAACATTATTCAGTTATTGAGGGAGTAGCCTTGGAAAGGGTGCTAGAGGTCAATAGAAGCATTAGAAGTTTGGCATTAAACACAATGAAGAGTAATTTTTTGTCTATTTTTTCCATTTGAATCCTGGCTTGGTGCCATAAGGGAGGAGTCTTTCAATGTGTTCTGAACTTCAGTGTTTCTTTCAACTTTTTAGTAATTTCTGTGCCTTTTATATTGTGGGGTTGTCATGCTTTAATTATTATTGTTTGTTATTGTGAATATATTTTAATTGTGTATTCAGAGCCCTGCTGATTTGGGGTGAGATGTCTTATAAATAAAATGATTATTTTCTTTTCATATTTTTGAATGTCATTTGGGGTAATTTAAACTAATTCTCATTTGGATGACAGAGTGAGACCTCTGGAGACACCAGTAGCAGCAGTTTTTTTGAAATGATTTCTCATTGGTCTTCCTTCTCCTAGATTAGGCAACAGCTGTTCCTTTAGCAGTTATTTTCCCTTATAAATGTGAAGATCTGCAGATGAGTATCATATGAGTGAAACATCCATTGTCTAAATGAGTTTTTTTTTCCTTATGCTGTAATAAAGAATATTCAGTAATTGCTGTGGAAACCCTGGAGCCCTCTCCAAGACTCTAATACATGAATAACGAAAGCAAGTTGTATCTATTTGTCAAGATACCACAGGGTGTTTTCTCAACTTTTAACGTATTTTTTTCCTGCATTTGCAATGTGTAATGGAACAAAGATTTGCCACTCAAGATAATGAGGTTAGCAATAGCCTAATCATCAAACACTCTAAAGGCTTTTGCTTTAAACTCAGTGATAATACAAAAATGAGCTACTAGGAGAACAGCTTCATCCCAACTTTCTGGAATATTACTTTATTACAACCTTCATTTAAATGGCAGAGTTCTGAGATGTCAACCCCTAAGATGGAATTGTCTCCTCTGGTTATCAACTCTACAAAGTATACAAAGGGAATCTGCAGAGCTACAATTTTAGGCAAGAGCCAATTAAACTCATCTCGAGCTAGTTTCTCACCAGCAAATGTGCTGAAATACTTCTAGTAATATAATCATCTCAGCTTAGTATTTTATTTCTACATAGAGTCTCTCACTGGAGTTTTCTATCAATTAATTAACAAACATTTAAATGTTTACCAGGGTCTAGGCCCTAGACAACTTGTTTCAAGTACAGGTTTTTTGAAATCCCTGTTTCAAGGATCCTACATTCTAAGAGCAATAAATAAGTGCATTTATAAATAAATACAGTATTAGTGTAAAGTGAATAAATACAAATTTTAACAAAGTTCTTAAATGAATGATAGTTTGAGAGGGGGAAATACAAAAAATAGGAATCCAACTGCTTTCTTAAAAGTATGAGAGGGAATTTATGCATCCATGTATAGCTGACAGTGCATCTTAGGCATGTAGCTAGCCCATGCAAAGGTCTGGAGACAAGAAGAGTGCTGTCTCTCATGAACAGAGTGAAGGATGGTTTGGCTCAATTACATTGGAAAGCACTTTAAAAGAAAAACAAAAGAGTTTAGATTTTATCCTAGCAAGTTACTGTAGTTGACTGAGTAGAGGAGTCACATAGTCATATTTATCTACATTTCAGGAAAATAATTTTGGCAGTACTCTGTATAATGAACTAGAGTGAGGAAAATAGTGGAAAGGCAGGAAGAGACCAGTTTCAATCTTATTGTTGTGATATTCTTGTACCTAGTAGAGAATCTAAAGAAATAGCTATAGCAATCAAATCTATCATGGATAAAGCTCCAGGAAGAAACTGAGAAGGAATAGTCAGATTGGAAGAAAATCAGGAGACAATCCTGTAATGAAAAACATAGAAAGATGAGAGAATCAAGAAAAGATAGAAATCCAATGTGTCAAAGGCACATAAGTAAGAAGTCTAAGAAGATGAAGACTCAGAAAATGACATTAGATTTAGCCATTAAAAAAATCTCTCTTCGCTCTCGAGATTCCCCTAGTACTGGACCATTTCCTTCCTGTCTTAAGGTTGAAACTTGCCCCTTTAAAGTTCATAGTGGATGAAGAAATTATTTTCCTCATTATTAACAATGGCTCTGGATTGTCCAAAACTGGCTTTGTAGAAAACAATACCCCTCCAGCTTTTTTTCCTCTCCATAGAGATCAGGATGTGTATGACTCTGGGTAACTACATGGAGGATAATAATCAGAACAAGAGGTATTCTGATCTTGAAAATCTACATTAAACATGCTACAGTCATCACCTGGGGCCATCAAGAAGATCTGGCACCACACTTTCCATAATTAGCCCTGTGTTACCTGGAAAGTGCACCCTACACCACTCACAGAAGCTCCCATGAATCCCAACGACAACTAGCCATGTATGCTGTCACCTAGATTATGGTATCTCTATATGTCTCTGGTTGTACCACTGGCATTATAATGGTCTGATCCCCATGGGATGATGGTTATGCCCTTCATGCCATGCTCCATCTGGATGTAGTTGGCAGTGATCTGACAGAATAATTCATAGAGACAGTGACAGTGAAGTTTCAGGTTCACTACCACAACTGGGAGAGAAACTATAACATCAGATAGAAGGAATCTTCTGATGCCCTAGATTGGAGCGGATGAACACTACTGCATCTATCTCTTCTCTAAAAGCTATCAGTATCCTGATGGTCAGGTTATAACCAGTGACAAGGAGGGATTTAGGTACCCAGAAGCTCTCCTCTTAGTTATCAAATCCTGTGGTATCCATAAAACTACCTTCAACTCAATCATGGAATATGATATTGACATGTTAGGATCTAAGGCTAATACCATATTGTTTAATGGTACTACCACGTACTCAGACATTGCTGACAGAATGCAAAAAGAGATTACAATCCTACCCCCAAGCACAATGAAAATCAAGATCATTTCCCCACTTGAGCCCAAGTACTATGTTTGGATTAGAGGCTCAGTGAAGCTTTCCTGTTCACTGATGTGTATCAGAAAGCAGGAGAATAACAAATTTTGGTCCTACACTGTACACTAAAAATGCTTCTAAATAGATGTTTTTGTTTTCTGTCAAACTACATAACATGATAATTGTCCAAAAATGAGATTATATTCATATGGCTTCCCTTTTCCCTTCCTTCTTCCCTCCATTCTTTCCTTTCTTTCTTCCTTCCTTTCTCCCTCTTTCTCTTTTTTCCTTCCTCCTTCCCTTCTTTCCTTCCTTCCTTCCTTGTTTCCTTTTTCCTTCCCTCTTTTCTCCTTCCTTCCTTGTTTCCTTTTTTCTTTCCCTCCTTCCTTCTTGTTTCCTTTTTCCTCCCTTCCTTCCTTCTTTTCTTCCTTCTTTCCTCCTTCCTTCCTTCCTCCTTCCTTCCTTTCCTCCCTCTTTCCCCCCTTTCTTCATTGTCTCCTTTCCTCCTTTCCTCCCTTTCCCCTCCTTCTTTCCTCCCTCTTTCCCCTCCTTCTTTCCTTCCTTTCTTCCCTTCCTTCCTTCCTCCCTTCCTTTCTCCCTTCCTTCCTTGTTTCCTTTTTTCTTTCCCTCCTTCCTTCTTTTTTCCTTTTGTACATTTGACTCAGGATTTAAAAACAAGAATACTGAAATTGATGAGATGAGCAGCCTAACTCTATAGAAAGCAAATATTCCCAAAGTTCTATAAGGCATATTCAAACCTTTTATTGTTTGTTTTTTTAAGTCATTCTAAAATCTGTATAATGCATTGTTACAGAGAGTTTCTTGTCTATGAAGTCTGCCTATGAAGTTCTGCAAAAACAAACAAACAAAAAAAAAACAATTACATAAATCCAAACAAGGGAGGGAAATGAGAAGTACTACTGCTTATATGGAAACTATTACTCATTTTTAAAAATAATTTTTTTTGCATCTTCAAGTCTCATCACTGTTTCCCATTAGCAAATTAAACAGTTGACTCAATTAACTCTGAACAAAGTCATGTACTCAAAAGGCAAAACAGAATTAACAATTATATAGAATTCTACTTACAAACCAAGGGTACACTTTCCCAGAATGCACACAGTTGTGTACAGGTAAAATAGAGCCTCAACTGAAAGTACTGTGGTGGTGAGATACATATATGGGGAATACAGGTAGACAAGGTGACTCAAAATTCTGGAGACCATGAAACTATGGAATGACTTAATTTAGACATTTCTTCTCAGACTACTCATAAGAGACCATTTAATTATCTCTAAGCAGCTTATGCAGTCCTCACCTCTAAGGTGGAGACAAAAGCCATCGTACACAGTAAAGCCTTTGGGAAAGCCCAGCATGGCAGTGCTTAGGCTTGCTGAGTCTCACCAGGATTTTATTTAGCCTTTCACATACTATATAAGAGTATTTGTTGTATCTAGCCTGGAACCTCCAAATCAAGTCTCTGGGCTGATGAATTTGGGTCTGGAATAGACTTTTTATTCTAGCCTACTCATTGAGACTTTGTTTTTGCTTGGTCTTATTTAAGACATCTTTTTGAATGACCACCCATGTGAACATAATTTTAAATTATCCTTTATCTACTTTGAGAGCAAGGATATTGCCTTTCATAGTGTGGCTAAGCATAAATCTGCACAAATGGCAGAAGCTCAATGAGAATTTTCTGATGATATTTAAGAGGTGAGCTCCATAGCTCAATACAATAGTAAAAAAACAAAAACACAATTTAACTCCTCTATTATTTTAGATAGAAATTACATGGGGACATAACTGGTAGTACAAATCAATTATATGTGTTATTCAAATATATTGTATAATATTATACCAAATAAAAGGAAGCTATATTAACTTAGAGGCCTTTGATGGGTATCATGTTAATTAGTGTGTCCATGCTCACTATAGGAGACTTTCTGGCATTGGTGTATAAAAGCATGCAAAGGCTGCTGTAAAAAGGAACTTCAATTGTTAATGGGCTATGTTATCGAGAAGATATGTCATATTTATGCCTCCTAGCCATATTGTGTCCCTGTTAAGTGGTTAATAAAACAAGATCACAAGACCTAGCTCAGACCCAGGAAACAGTGAAGCAAGTAGTGAGGTCAATGGATAACCAGGATGTATCTTCTAAGGCGCTCTCTCTCTCTCATTGATTTATTTTAAAATTTAAATATTGAGATTACTCCCCTTTAATTTCCTAAAAGGCTAATAAACTTTTGCCTAAATCCATCACTGTTCTGAATAGACTGAAATAGATGAGTGGTGATAACCACCAGAATTTGTCATTGGGAGAAGCAAGAACGCCTTATTGCAACTGCAATGATTAGAAAATGCAAAAATCCTAGATAGCACATGAAGTCCTGGTCCTTTTCTCTAAGACTTAGTTGGAAGCTTGTTATCTCACTTATGACATAAAAGTCACTATGTAGTAATATCCCTTGAAACGAGAATATTGATTATTTCCATGAGCCCTTTTCACTTACCTTATTGTGCACCCAGCATCAGCTTCAATAGTCCAAACACAGTTGAGATTGTGGTCATAGGGAGCTGGATACCCAGGTGACAGCACTTGTCCAGACACCTCTCCTTTGATAGTCCCTCCACACTCAGCTGAAAGAAATCCCAACAGAGTGAGAAGCAAATGAGAAATCTGATAGAGTAGCTTTTTAGCAGTTTTAATGACTGTTACACCTTTTTCTGAGATCCTCCAGTATTACATAATGATGGTAATAACCCCAGGGTATAGAGGAACCTAAGAAACTGAAGTGATCTAACATGCTATCATTCTTCTTTAATAGTTTTACCTGCTAAGGGGAATTAACAGAGAAGAAATGTACAGCTCTTTTAATGTCTTATCACAAAACACCAAAAACATATCACAAACTCAAGGAAATAATATTTTTTTTTAGGCAATTGGGTTAAGTGACTTGCCAAGGATCATACAGTTAGAAGTGTTAAGTGTCTGAAGCTAGATTGGAACTTAAGTCCTCCTGACTTCAGGGCTAGTGCTCTATTCATGGAAATAAGAATTTTTAAATGGGGACCCCTTTGATCTAGACATCAGAATTGGATGCACAAAAGACCTCCCCACTATATGTTGACTCTGGGCCCTAAAGTCTTAATCAAATTAGACCTGGGTTACTAGGTAATGGGTTTCTCAGCGGTGCTATCAGGAAGACAAGCTATTAGGGACAAACAGGGAAACATAAGCAAAAATAAAAAGAAGAAAAGGTGAAGAAAAATTGTTAATACTACAGGAGGTAGGAATCACAAAATCATGGTATGTTAAAGATGAAAGGGACATTAGAACACCCAAAATGACCACTCACTTTATAGAAGAAACTAGCCAAAGTCATACAACTGGAGTTAGAACATAAGTCTAAATTAAACTAACTAAAGGTAACCTAAACTAACAAGAACAAAAGCAAACAACAAAAAAACCTACTAAATAACAACTATAATATCTGATATTTATATAACACTTTGTTTTGCAAAGCAACACATTAGTAAGCTCATTAGTTTATTTGCTCCTCTCACAATAAGCAGGTATGATGCTACTCCCATTGCACAGATAAGGAAAATAAAATTCACAGAATTTAGGTGAGTTGCCCACAGTCATACAAATTAGTAAATGTCTGGGGGAACATTTAACTCCAGATATTTCTAGCACCAAATTCAATGCTCTATCCATTGCTCCATATCACTTTTGCCAGAAGGTATCCCCTGATGGGAAAATCACTACCTATAGAGAAATGCCATTTTACTTTTGAACAGCTCAAATGATCAGTAATGAAATCAATATCTAGCTCTCAGTGATTTCTATGTTTCTTCTTTTGTCATCTGAGGTCAAATGGAATCAGACAAACTACTCTTACATGTGGCAGTCCTTTCAATACTTAAAGGCAGTTATGATGTCCCTCTTAAGTCTTCTCTTCTATAAGCTAAACATGACTAATTTCTTCAAGCACCAGTGAAATGGTTTGATTTAACGTCATCTCATCATGCTAGTGCCTTTGTTTGGAAGCACTCCAGTTTACCAGAGTGTTTCTTAATGAAGTAGCCAGAAATGAAGGCGATATTCCAGATGTGGTCTGAGCAGTAAAGAAGTTCCATGCCTCTGATAGAGCCTAAATCCATGCTGTCTTCTCTTTATCCTTAGTTGTACTGTCATTTTAGAGAAACCTTTGCCTTGAGGCACCTAAATTCCTGCTTAATGGTGAATGCCTGACTATATTATTTATTTTTTCGGGAGGGGCTTCCATCATGCTTCTCTCTCCTTCTCCTTCTACCTCTCCCTCTCTCTCTCTCTCTCTCTCTCTCTCTCTCTCTCTCTCTCTCAATGTCTGTCTCTCTTTGTTTCTGCCTCTGTGTGTCTTTATCTTTTTCTGTCTATCTCTGTGTTTTTGTGTATGTCTTCCTCCCTCTCCTGTTCCATCCCTCTTTCCCTTCCTCTCCCTCTTTGTCCTCTCTTCTCTCTTTCTCTGTCTCTGTCTTTTTCTGTTTGTCTCTGTCTTTTTCTGTCTGTCTCTGTCTTTTTCTGTCTGTCTATCTCTGTTTCTGTCTCTCTGTCTCTCTCTGTCTCTGTCTCTCTGTCTCTCTCTCTCTCTCTCTCTCTCTCTCTCAATGTCTGTCTCTCTTTGTTTCTGCCTCTGTGTGTCTTTATCTTTTTCTGTCTATCTCTGTGTTTTTGTGTATGTCTTCCTCCCTCTCCTGTTCCATCCCTCTTTCCCTTCCTCTCCCTCTTTGTCCTCTCTTCTCTCTTTCTCTGTCTCTGTCTTTTTCTGTCTGTCTCTGTCTTTTTCTGTCTGTCTATCTCTGTTTCTGTCTCTCTGTCTCTGTCTCTGTCTCTCTCTCTCTCTCTCTCCCTCCTCTTCCTTTTCCTCTCCTCTCTTTTTTTCTTCTTTCTCTCCCTTTCCTTAGCCTTCTTTTTCTCTCTCTAACTCCCTCCCTTCCACCCTGTGTCTGTCTATAATTAGGGTTAACTGATTTGCCAAGGGTTACACAGCCAACAAGTGTGTGAGACCACACTTGAATTCAGGTCCTTCTGACTCCACGGCTGGTGCTACTTAGCTGCCTCTCATATTTCTCTTAACTTACAACTTTACTCTCCAGACTTTTTGCTTCCACTTCCTCTGTGCCTACTGCCTTGTCCCTCTCCTATTTCACTCTCCAGGTTCCTTTAACTTGTATCTTCTGCCATTAAAATGCAAATTCTTTGAAAGCCAGGATTGTCTTGCTTGCCTCTATCTGTATTGCCAGGGCTTATAAACACAAAGCCTAGGGCTTACCTTATCTCTGTCTTATCCACCTATATTGCTCTTTTAAACTCCATCCTGATTAGATTTTAGACATCTTGGATGCCTCTTAACTCTACCATATCTTGGCATCCTGAGGGACATCTCAAACTCCAATAGTTACTTCTGGTTGCAATAGGTGCTATCAGCCTTGTGCCAAATGGGACCCAACTATAGACAGGGTAAGGAGTATACACATAAACCCCGGCCTCCAGAGTACGAGGAAGGAATTGGGAGCAATATCTTCGTATTCCACTTTTGGGAACATCCTGGGCTTCTGAACTACCATTGGACCCTGCTTTGGATTCAGGAAATATATTACTGAAAGACCTAGATTAAATGGAGGAATGACAGCATTATAAATATCTTTGACCATTCACACTTCAAAGGAAATTAATTTGGTCACATAGACCAATGTGAAGCATGGGAAAAAAGGCTCTTAATGCATGTGCATTCTAAAGGGATAAGAATAACAGTAGCAGACATTTACATAGAGCTTTAAAGTGTACAAAACATATTATGTATGTATTTTCATGTGATGAAGTTCAGAGCTTGAGGTCTGGAAAGTAGGTTAGGGTGGGAACAAGGGCAGGAAAGGGGGAACACAAACATCATGGATGGCGAGGTAGACAAAAAGTAGAAGAGAAGAGCAAGAAATGGTAGAGAGGAACGAATGGAGGACATAGACACAAGGATAAATTTGCTTCTCTATGTTCTTCACCTTGCTTTGGTCCCATTCTGGTCCCCAAATACAATAGTGATGAGCATAATGTTCACAGAAGGTATTTTAGCTAGTCTACAAAAAGTTGCTTTAATATCATATTTCTCCTTATAACATTCCCATGAAAAAGATAGAAAGGAATTATAATCTCCATTTTACAGATGGGGAAATGGAAACCAGAGAAATTATTTGTAGGTGAGTGTAAACACAAAATCCATGTACAATTTTGTTAAGGCACTTGTACAGGGTACAAGTAGTCAGATGAGCTCATAAATCTGGAGGCTGATAGACTTTGGAATTATTTTATTTTGGGATTCTCTCTTCTGGCAATCCATAAGAGACTCTCTAAACTTCTCTAAGCAGCTCCTATGATCATCCCCCCTACCCATAAGGTGGAGATGAAAGCCAGCATACTCCCTGAAGCCAAACATGGTCATATCTTTAACACAAGCTCATATGTCTCCTGGATTTCATCTATCTTCCCCTCATATAACACTCTGCAGAGACTTTCTTGGACCTGGCTTAACACCTTCACTTCAAATCTGTGAGTTGAGGACTTTGGAAAATTAATTATGAAACTCAAACTAGAAACCAATTATCCTAGTTTCAGTTGGTTCTTTTTCAATTGACTATATCACTTCTTTATTATAATATATGTTGAAATAACATATAAAGGAACTATTAGGAGAAATATGTAAATAGGTAGCATAAGACTAAAGATCAGGAAACTGAAATCTGGTCTTAAATTTGCCACCAACCAGATATGTGACTTTGGTTAAGCTATTTAACTCACCAATTCTTTAGTTTCCCTGTCTGTTCACTGGGGATAAGAATACTTGCCTTGAACATCTCCTACTGGTGCAGTAGGAATAAAACAAAGATGTAAGAGTGCTCTGTAAAGTATAAAGTATCACAAAGATGTAGTATATAATTATTATCAAACTGACATCTCCAGATTGAAAAAGCAACGTAGCAAATCTTGATAGTGATATCAGACAGCAAATTTATTTTATTACTGTTATAGAAGAAAAGGCAATAAGGGCAAAAAGAAAGCTTTGCTAAAAAAAAAAAAAAAAAAAAAAAAAAAAAAAAGATCTGAAGGGATAATGAGAAGCAGAGCAATCCTACCAATGCAAATGGGGAGAGGTTTATCCCAGGCTCTGCGCTCTCCAGTCAGGCACATCAAAACTGGGCTGCCTCGTAGAGTGTAGCCAGGGTCACAGCTGAAGGATACGGAACTTCCTGCAAAGTGGCCCCCATCATGAACTTTAAAGCCAAATTGGGGGATTCCAGGATCCTCACATTTGATGAGTTCAAAACCTAGTAGAGAAGATACAATTGTAAAAAAGTGACCTATGTTCAGAAACCTTCAAAGAAATTCCTTAACCACCTTTCAAAGTGATGATTAGGACAGATAAAAGGAAACATTGATAACTTCACAGATTTCACTCCTACATTTCTGAGCAGGAGATTTTTTGAGCTAAGTAACAAACTCCTTGGACTTTACAAGTAATTAATTGGTTCACATCTTTGTGTCTTTGCACTTGTGCTTATCCACATACAGAATGACCCCTCAACTCTTCAGTTATGGCAAAATCTCTAAGCATTTCCAAAACCACCTCTTTCAGGAAACCTTTCTTACCTAATGCTACCAAATTCTAATTGCTTTCTTATTGTGAGTAAGGATTGTTTCAATCTTTGTTCTTAACTCTCTACAATCTAGTACAGTGCCTAGCACACAGCAGACATTTAATAAATTGATTATTATATAATTGTATATTAATACACATGTTTAGGAAATTAAGGATCACAAGATCATAGACTTTGAATTGGAAGAAAAGAGAAATCATGTATTACAAGTGTTCTTAACTTGGGATACATGAACTTTTAAAATAGTTTAATAAGTATAATTGGTTTTCTTTGTAATCCTATAAATATATATATATATATATACCTATGTATCCATCAATATTATTTATATATATATATATGTTTATAGGATTACAAATACATACATACATATATATATACAAATATATAAATATATATATGTGTGTGTGTATATATATATATATATACACATATATATATATAATATTGATGGATACATAGGTTTTACCAGAATGCCAGAAAGGTTCATGAACACCCCCAAAATCTAAAAACATTCTAAACAAATCTCTTTTTACAAATAGGAAACTGAAGTCAAAAGAGGTTAAGCAACTTGTCCAAAGTCAAGCAGGTACAGTAATGTCAGAGGTCAGATTGAACATAGGTTTTCTGACTTCAAATCTAATTGCAGCATACCAACTCTCTAAGAATGAGAGAAAGCTTGAGACATCTTAGTGTACTCTTTTTTGATTAAGAAAGGCATTTTGGAAAATACAGTACAACCTGATCTTTCTGTCTACAAAAGGGGAAAATGAGAAAAGTATTTTCTGTCATATGTCATAAAAAAATAACCCATCACTTGGATTATTAAAGATACATTTAAAAAGTGTTACAGTGAAACTTCAATTCCAAATAGTAAAGAAATTGTGTAAAACCCTAAGAGGTGTCAGACAACCAAAATATCCAATGTGAGAGAATTAAAAATTCTTTTTTTAAATCCATAAACAAAGTAAAATTTCAAAACCCCTTATAAGATTGGTAAAATTGTTAAAAGAACAGTAGAAAAAGTAGTAATTTTTTAGGTATCATTACTTTTTTGAATATCTTCCCTTAAATATACATTATTTTTATAGATGCAGGGATTTCATGTTATATAAAGCATTTCAATAAAACTTAGTGGGGAATAGATAAGGTGAAGAACTTACAGGAATGTATGAATTCTTTTTCTGTATTTTATTATTTCTGTATTTGCTCTATGACCTGTATGATATGTGCAGGCTCATATCTACTTGAGCCTTGGCCAGCTAGAAACATATTTACTTAACCTGAGCTGATGACATTTATTGGTATTTGACATTTATCGATATTTAGTCTATTAGCTGGACCACTCTCTGCTTGATTAAGCCTAAAAGCCTGACTTTCTGTTTCTTTGAAATCAGGAAATTTCAGGGAAACAGAAACCTCCCATTCCAATTTCCCCAAATAACAACAACCAATTAGATGCCTCCCCCTCCCCTTCTCAATGCTCTCTTACTTGTGATGTAATTTCTTGTATAAAAGCTATGTATCTTTACTACTTCTTTAGCCCTCCTACCATGAGCTTTCTCTTCCTTATCTCGCAATGGAATGGCTCATCCTCCGGAGGTTTTCAATAAACAACTTTTCTGCCTTCTATTGAGTGATCTGAGTAGTCATTTTGGATAAGGGTCTTCTACGTCCCTCACAACTTCTTTTAAATGTTTAAAAAAACAAAAGCATAGTGTAATATTTTACTCCATTATGCCTATGGTTAACTACAAATACAATTATAGGATTACTTGTAATATGATTAGACACCAGGATCTACATAGGGGCAGTATACCTGAATTAAAGGGCTTGTTACTAAATAAAATAATCAGATCTTCAAATACTAGCCTTAGAAAACCAAATCATATCAGAGATAAAACGATAATTTTTAAATTTTTGTCAAAGAGGTAAGAACATTGACTTAAATATCCTCTCAAATATAAAAAAAAAAAAGACTTACTGGAAAACTGAAGTTCAAATCCTTTGCTGGTGTTCTCAGAGTCGGTAATAAAATCAAGCCACAGACTGCTGGATGTGCTATTTAAACTGATCCCCAGCATCTCTGAACGACTGAACACACCCAATAAGCGAGCAGAATTATTGCTGCCATCATAAACCTGGGCACAAGAAAAACAAGGTCAAATAATTGCATTAGAATTATAGAATGTATTAGTATGAATTTGCTTAAAAGCAGTAACAATGAAGCTCAAAATTTGAAACTTGATGAAAACCAGATAATATTGGTTGGAGATGTTAAAAACAAAAATAAAAACAGGATGAAATAAAGTAGAAACAGCACAATGGACATGACAGAGAAGGTAGAGATGGCAGCAGTAGAAAGGAGAAGAGACAGCTGAGAAAGTAGAGGTGGCAGAGATGGCAGAGGTAGCATAAAAATTAGGAATTATAGAAACTGGGAGAAGGTGACAAAAAAGAAGACACAAAATCAATTTCTCCTCTCTCTCTCTCTCTATTTTTCTCTCCCTCTCTCCCTGCCCCTTTTATGTGCCCTAACTAATGTTTGCTTCCACCCTTATTTTCTTCTTGAGTCCAATCCTGATGAGAAAGGAAGAGTTTACTCTTTACTTTGTTTCAGTGGGGACTGATTCAAGAAGCATTACACAATCCCTGCCTCTGGCCACCTATATTCTCTCATAGCTGGATCGCAGAATTAGAGCTGCACAGAACCTCAGAGACTATTTAGTCTAAACTCCTCCTTATGTGGGCAACTAGGTGACACAATGAATAGAGTGACAGACCTGGAGTCAGACTCAGGCCCTTACTAACTGTGTGATTCTGGGCAAGTCAAGTAATCCAGTTTCCTTTACTTTCTCATCTGTAAGATAAACTGGAGAAGGAAATGGCAAGTCATTCCATTATATTTGCTAAGAAAACCCCAAAAGAGATTGCGAAGAGCCAGAGACAATTGAAAACTGCTACTCAACAACAGGAACGTATATTTTAATAATTCCATTTAAATATAATTGGTTTTCTTTTTAATATTATACATTCAAAAACTATTTTAAGAAAAGTTCTGTATGTTTCATCATACTGTCTAAGGGGAACCTTGACACAAAAATGATTAAGAATTCCTATCTAAATCATCCCTGGTTGGAGGTCAAAGATACACTTTGTGGGACTATAGATTTAATTCTTGGATCCTTAAGAAGGATTTAAAAAAAATTATCCACAGTCTCACCATTTCATTTTACAATGAGGAAGCTGGGCTCTAGAGAAAGTTACCAAAATTCATACAAATACTAAGAAGCAGTTTCAGGATTTACCCAGGTCTTCTAGTTCTATCATTTTTCAATTACACAGAGGCAGCTAGTAGTACACTAGAGAAAGCAATGAGCCTAGAGTCAAGTTCAAATATGTCCTTAGACACTTAATATGTGCTTCTGGGCAAGTCAAATAACTTTTTTACTGCTCAAATTTAATCAACTGTAAGTGAGAATACTACTAGCATCTACCTTCTAAGGTTTTAGGGAGTATTAAATAAGATATTTACAAAGATCTTAGCACAGTATCTGGCACACAGCAATCACTTAACAAATCCTGTTACCTTCCTTCCTCCTTCCACGGACTACATTCTTTCTTATCCAGCTCATGCTGTCAAAGAAGAATTGACTTCCCAAAACACTTATTCCTGAACACTTGGTGACCCAAAAATTATGTCTTCACTAAGCATTACTTCTTCTTGTCATTCAAGTTTATGGGATGGCTTTTCATCCTTCATCCTTTCATGGGATGCTGTTCCTCCTATCTCTTACTAGTGGAGGAAGTACTGACAACTTCGTTGGAAAGAGATAAGACACAAGTAGAGAGTATAGGTGGTAAAAGCCTGGGTGACACTTATCAGGCACTAGAGATTTGGATTCCCAAGGAGGTAGGCTAAGTAACTAACCTCTGCCCAGCTGCATGCCATGGAGAGGCAACAGTGGCCAAAGCTCTTTGAGAGCAGGACTTTTCACTGTCAGTTGCCTTTCCTTCTTCCTTTGAATCTGAATTCTTAGTAATTCTAGCAATAGGCAACTCTGGCTGGAACAATGAGCTAGCCCTCAAAGCTTTAAGCTCACCATTCCCTTCTAGCAATTGTACAAACAATAACATAAGCTGTAGCCAAAGAAAATCCTCACAATGCATTGGTAAATATCAGAGCTGGCATTTTTGAGCGGGTAATGAATATTTCTACACAGCAAACAATTTCTTTGCTTCCATGTAGAGCTGGCTATAGGAATATTAGAATGGTTTCTTTTCCACTATTTATTATATCAAGCATACAAAAGGACAATATTCTTTAATCAGATAGGGCTGCATTTATGATTCTGGCTCAAGCTTTAGAGGGCCTATTTGAAGAATATGAAATATCTATGGAACTTATAAGTCACAAGACTCAGTGCACCCAAGATTCAGAGACAGAAAGAGGTCAATTAGTCTTTTTGTTGCATCCAAATTATACAGAAAGGGGTTTATTGTTTGTTTTTTAAACACCATTTCTCGATACCATAACAATATAAACATATCTCCTATCTACTTTCATTCCTTCCTGCTTCAGCAAGAGTCAATACTTAATCTACAAAGGTCAAAATGATGGCAAGACTAGTACTAGAACCAAGAAAAAAAGTAGTTATCAAAAGTCCAAGTAGGCTGAACAGAAAAAGGAAAGCTATAGTTAACAAAAGTCAGGAAAAGGGAGATATTAAAATAAACAAACAAAACATGCTATAATGGTTGCAAAAAATTATAATAATTATTTTTACTAATTATAATTTATAAAACATTTTGTATATCACAAACATTAAAAAAATTACATAACCATTGTATGAGGTAGGCAGGACAAATATGATTCTTCTCATTTTATAGGTGAAAAAACTAAGACTAAGTCCTCAACCCAGAGGCACACAGTAATAGGACACAATGACAGTTGCAAAGATAGCAGAAACAAAAACGAAAGTCTGACTTCATATTCACTCTTTTTTTACATTATATAGTGTTGCTTTTCAAGCAGGCAAAATTTAGAAAAGCAAGAAGATCCCTGAAAGATCTAGGAATAAGAGAAAGGTTTATAATCAAATTAGAGACAGAAAGAAAGGCAAAAAGTAAGATGGTTAATTTTGATATATAACATTTAAAAATCTTTCCATAACTAAAACTAGTCAAAATTAGAAGAAAAAGAGGAAATTGGGGGATTTTTTTTACTACAAGTTTGTTTGATAAAGCCTTATTTCTCAAATATATAGGGAACTGAGATATTTACTTAAAAAAAACCTATTCCAAAAAAGATATATGGTTAAAGAATAAGAATAGACAATTTTCAAAAGATGTCAAAACTTATCAACAGTCACATGAAAAATTATCTAAATCACTATTGATTAGAGAAAGTTTTGAGGCAATACCTCACACCTATTAGATTGGCTATTTTGATAGAAAAGGAAAATAATAAATGCTGAGGGAATGTGGAAATATCATAACACTAATGCACTATTAGCACTACTGTGAATGCCAACCATTCTGAAGAACAATTAAGAATTACACCAAAAGAGCTATAAAATTGTGCATATCTTTTGCCCCAGAAATGCCACTACTAAGTCTATATCCAAAAAAATTAAGAAGAGAAAGGGGGAAGGAACTTCTACACACAAAAATACTGATAGCAGTTCTTTTTATGGTGACAAAGAATTAAAAACTTAGGGGATAACAAACAAGTGAGAAATGGTTGAACAAGTTATGGTCAAACAAGTGATGGTACAATATTGTGATTTAAAGCTATTATACTATAAGAAATCACAAGAAAGATGGTTTCAGAAAATCCTGTGAAAATTTAAATGATACAAAGTGAAGTAAGCAAAACTAGAAGAATATTATACACCGTAACAGCAATAACACTGATCAACTATGACTTAGCTACTCTGATCAGCACAATGATTAAGACAACTTGAAAATATCCCTGATGAAAAATGCTATATACTTCCAGACAGAGAACTGAAGAATTGAGTAGATTGAAACATAGTTTTTCATTCTATTTTTTTTCTTGGCTAATATGGAAACATGGCTAATACGGAAATATATTTCACATAATTTCATATGCAAAATTAATATCCTATTGCTTGCCCTCTCAATGGCTAGGGAAAGGGTTCGAGGGAGCAAAAGAAATAGGAACTCATTTTTTTTTTTAAAATGAATGTTAAAATAAAGTATATATTTTTATTTTTTTTAAAGAAACTCCATGAAATCAGAATGAAGCAAGATCCAAAAATCAAACAGGCTTTGAGGGTGGGGGAGAGGGAAGGAACAGGCTTTAATGATGAGAAATAAAATGAAGGTGAGCAATGAATCAATAAAAGAAAAAGTATTTCTTAAGTGCTTACTAAATGTCAGGAATTCAGACAGATAAAGGTCACATAAGTCATAGCAAAACAAGGATAAGAAAAAAAACAGAGATGTGAACCTTGAATCTAAGCTAGGGGATCCTTAAGTACAGATTCCTATCAAAGCAGGAATTAGTGACAAATAGGCCTGTGGCTATAAATAATACAGCTGCATCTAAATGAAAACATGAAAAAACCCAATACTGACGGTACACTGGGTTTCAGAGCTTTGGCCAATGTTTTTTGTTGGTGTTGTTCAGTCTGTAGACCTTAATTTGGAAGACTGGACTACTTTGAAGAATACTGAGGCAGAAAAACAACACAATGCCCATCAATCGTAGAATTTTTTCCAAATCTCTAACAGCAAAAGTTTAATAACAGGGGGACAACAAAATACCTTGACTACTACTCTGTCAGGATTGAAAATATGGTTCTACTGTCCAGCTTATGTTGTAGGGCACGCTAATCATAGCATTACTGACCCCATTCTATTTAATTTTGTTCCTACAAAAGGCAGCACATGAGGGTGGGTGAGGGAGAGAGAGACTGAGAAAGACATATAGATAGTGACAGAGACAGACACAGAGCAGAGAGGCAGATACAGAAAGGCAAAAGAGAGAGGTGGGGGAGAGGGGAGGAGAAGGAGGAGGAATAGAGACAAAAAAACAGAGGAAGAGAAAGAGGGGGGGAAGTTAAGATGGAGAAGGAGAGGGTAAAAAGAGATGGGTGAGAGGGAGGAAAGAAGGAAGATAGAAAGAGTGGGGTAGAGGGAGGGAGAGAGGGAGAAGGCAGGAAAGAAATAAAAAGGGGAATTTTTTAAAGACAGATAGTAGGCTTCTTCTATTTTTGCCAAGGACTCACAAATGGTCCATGGAAGCATTAGAAAGGTGGACAGAAAGTCCAATTTTATATTCCAAACTCAACAGATCTAGAAAATAACAAGAAATTTACAAATCATATCAAAAAGAAGGGGCTATCCTGGACCATTTTGATATACAATATTACAATCTCTGACAGAGAATATACACTTTATCAGACACCAAAGGAAATGGGGGAAAAAACAAAAAGTTTGATTTGGTTTGGTAGGTACTTCTTGTTCTCTTGTTTCTAAACTTCCAGAATTGAAGTCTGCCAAGTCTTTCTTCTGCCCTATTTGCAAAGCTATTGTCTTGTGTGGAGTCATTAGAATCTATGTTCTTAAGTCTCATGGTCTTCTTACTCAATAGTTTTCAGTTCATTTGCACTTCTCTGGCTAAGAGTAAAACATAACAATGTTGATAGAGCCTCTTATTTTGGAACTTAATATCCCCAATGAAACATAGGTGAGATGTAATCTATGCACTAATTTGCATACTTGATGCATTTTAAGGATTTCTTCAGTGATCGTTCTTTTTCCCATTATTAAAGCTTAGTTTTATATGTAGTTTGTTTTGAGCTTGTTATTTCCTCAAGGTGATCAATGTGCATTTTAGTACTGTGTATTTAATAAATATAACTAATACTTAGAGAGAACTCTTTGTGGATATGTCAATGTGCTTTTTTTTTTTTTTTTTTTTTTTTACATATGTGCTTTCTCCTTTCACTCCCATTAATCTCATTTTGCCAGACAAATTTTTCATATGCATAGATTTTTTTGGCCTACCAAATCACAGATCGTAGAATCTGAGTTGGAAGGGATATAGTGCCAAGAGAGTAATCTAGGCAATGATTATGATAATATAAATTTTAAAAGAATATGAAAAGACAACTGTATTCACATTAAATGTATTACCACTTCTGGTCCAGAAAACAGATGACATAATGCACTTATCTGTTTTTAAAAGAGATATGGACACCATGAAACTGGAATAATTCATGTCAGATAATTGTTTTCCTGGTTAGTTTTACTTAATGGTTTTTTATGTTAACATGAAAGGTTTAAGGGCAGAGATGTATTTCATAAAATGAATGTAGTATAATGAATACCAGACATTTAAAAACCAACACAACAATTAATCAGTATAGGGTAGTGGAGTTGGCTCTAATTCCTGGCAAAATTCTAGAGTAATAAAGAGGATGGTTTGTGAATATCCAAAAACTAAAGAGGTGATCAAAAAGAGATAATGTTGCTTCATTAGGAACAAGTTAACATAAATATAAAGAAATAAATCAACTGATTAACAAAGATTTATTAAATTAAAAATGAGATATTTCTGTATCCAAAGAACTTATAATTTACTTGAAGAGATATCGTGTCAACAGGTAATTAATGTGATATAATGACAAGAAAAGGAAATGAACTTTTATAGCTATATAGAATTCCCAAATGAGGAAATTCTCTTTTCAGAAGTAAGTCGACACGTGTTCTGTTATCTTTTGTCTTAAAGATTTATCCAGGGTCCTATAACCAGCAGATATCAGAGGCAAGACTTGAATCCATATCTTCTTTGTTCTGAGGCTAGCTAGGTGATGATGTATGTGGATTACATACACTCTCAATAAGTTCACAGTCTAATGAGGGGAGACAACATGCAAACAAATATGTACAAAGATATAAAAAAGGATAAAGCTGAGCTAATCAACAGAAGAGATTATCATTAATAGAGAATATGAAAAGAATCTTGTAGAAAGTAGAATTTTATCTGAAACTTGAAGCAAGGAGAGAAACTATTCCCAGCATGTGGGACAGCCAATAAAAAATGCATGGAGTCTGAATATGGAGCATCTTGTGTTTCACTAAATCTCAGAATACACTGACAGGGTAGGGAAGTACAGAGTAAAGGAATAAAGTGTAACAAGGCTGGCAAAGTAGAAGGGGGGCAGCTGATGAAAGGCTTTGAACACCAGAGTGTATTCTATTTGATCTTGGAGATGACAGGGAGGCACTGGAGTTGATTGAATGGGTAGTGGGGGTTGCACGAGAAAGAAATGAGGCTCTAGATGACATGGTCCGATTTGAGCTTTAAAATTAGTCTGACAGATGAGTGAAGGATGAACTAAAGTTAAGAAAGATTTGAGGCAGACTTTTTAACCAGAAGGCTGTGTGTGTGTGTGTGTGTGTGTGTGTGTGATTTTATTAGACTATGCTAGGTATGTGATGATGAGGACCTGTATGAGATGAGAGATGTTATGAAGGAATCCATAAGATTTCACCATAGACTAGAAATGGAGAATTAGCCTAAGAAGGAAATTAGAAGGAATTAAGAAGAAAGATAATGAGTTCTAGCTTGGACATGATGAATTTAAAATCAATCATTCAATCAATATTCATTAAGTACTCACAAATGGGCTTAATACAAGAGAAACAACTAAGCAAAAGACTAATGAGGGAGACAACACATAAACAAATATATACAAAAAAAAAACATATTCAGGATAAAGAGGAAATAATTAACAGAGGAAAGGTGCTGCAATTTAGAGGGATTTGGAAAAGTTTCCTGAAGAAATTAGAATTTTAGTGGAAACATAATCAAAGACAAAAATGGTTAGAAGTCAGAGAAAAGCTGAGGGAGCATTATAGGAATGGATACAGCCAGAGAAAATGCCCAGAATGGAGATGGAGTAGCCTATTTGTGGAACTGTCTAGAGGCAGATGTCTCTGAATCAAAAGGCATGTGTTGAGGAGAAAGGTGAAAGAGGACTCGGAAAGATAGGAAGGGGCTAGGTTATGAAGGGTTTAATTGTCAACAACAACATTTCATATTTGATTCTAGAGCCAATAGGGAGCTTATTGAATAGGGAGATGACAAGATCAGATCTGCACTTCAGTAGCAGAATGGATTAGATTGAAATAGAGAAAAATTTGTGGCAGGCAGACCTACCAGCAACCTACTGAAATAATCCTCACATGAGGTTTTGAAGGTCTGCACTAGAGTACATATAATTTTGAGATTTCTAAGAGGCATTTGGAGATATGAAAGTGAAAGTTAGAAAAGAAAGTTAGGGCTACATAATTAGAACTGAGAATCATCAAATATCTGTAATGATAATTGATTCCGTGGAAACTGATCAGATCACCAGTGAAACAAAATCAACAGAATTCTGGTATAATACAATAATCAATGTTAGAACTGTTCTACCTAATTTAAATGACATTTTTCTCTTTTGTGTTAGTATCTGATAATGTTTCCTCTCATTCAAAGAATAAACTTTGTAAAGGAAATTCTTTGAATTTTTTCAGGGCAAGTTTATTAATGAATATTACTATACATAAAATCATATTTCAAATAATGTTGATAATTTCAAAATTTTTGGATGATTTGTCAGATATAACTAAGTGGATAATTTTTTGTTATTGTTTATTTTTGTTTGTTTTTTTACTTTGAAATGTGGCTGACAGAGACTTCAGGCTAGGAGAAGTATAAGTTTTATCTTCAATTCAATTCTCCTTCAAGCAATCTTATTATGATAATTGTCTGTTTTATGATGATTTCTTTACTTAAAATTAAATAACATAATGCCAAATTCAACTAACCAGGAATAGATAAACTAAATTTTGGTGTGATATACTGAAAATGAATAAACAAGTGATCAATTCTTTGACTTTGGATTCCCTCTCCCCAGACACAATGTATACATTAATGGCATTTGACATATGAACAAGATAAGGGTACCAACTTTAATATGTATTAAACATTAATACATTTACACCTCCCTCCCCTTTTAAAGACTATAAATAGAAAGCCTATTTTTTTTCTCTAGCATCCCAGTGAATTTTTATGTATGCCTGTTGAATGCAAATATACCACTTTAGAGATCACAATTGTTTTCAACAATTAATCCAAGTTTATAAAAGCTCCAATCCATCTCTCATGCTGAACTCTTGGACAAAATTGAGATATATGAGCTAGATAATAAAGTTAAGTGAATTTAGAAGTAGCTGAAAGACTATACCATTACCACCATCACCACCCAAAAAATTTGCAAATAGTCATCAATGCGTCAGTGTCCACTTATAAGGAGTATTTTGTGGAACATTCCGGGAATCTGCTCCTGGACTTGTGTTTAATATCTTTATTAATGATCTGGATGAAATCACTGGTGACATTTTAATCAAATTTGCATATGAATGTTACAAGGTATCCCCTAGCCACATCATCTATCACAGTGTAACAATAATTAGCAAATATCTTGCATTTATTTGAATAGTCATATGGGGAATTCTTAAGAAATAGGCAACTCTGAATGAATGAAACAATGCAGAGTGAAGAAAGCAGAATCTAGAGCATAATATGAACAATTACAACAATAACAAAGATGAAATGTATGCTAAGTTTTGTTTCAGCTAGATTAACTACAATGAACATCTTGGATCTAGTGCAAAGGATGAAACCAGACTTCTGTTTTCTTAGTAAGGAAGTGGAAAGATGATGCGAACAGGAAAAGTAGGAATAGACTTTGAAAGGCTTTGAAGATGAAGGTATAAAAGTCAATATTTAATCCCAGGAGCAATAGAGAACCATTGAAGGTCTTTGAAAGAAGGGCTGATTGACAGAGTTGACAAGTTTGATACTTGGACCATAAGAATATTATTTAGGGAATATGTATAAATGATGCATTGGAGAGGAAATGGGCTAAGAAAGAAATAATGCCAATTTGTTTAGGTATTAGTCTAGATAAAAGGTAAAGAAAGAGGGGTAGATTTTGGTAATTTGTGAGAAATTCCCATTTCCATGTAGTACTCTCTTCCTCCTCCTTCCTTAATACGAACAAAACTCAGGGCCTTTTCTTAGGTGAGAAGATTAAAGTTAGTAATTTGTTAATTCAAATAAACTAGGAGTTGGTCTACCTATCTGGTCTCTACATAATCTTATTCAAAGTTATCCCTTCCTGCTGAAATTCTAAAACAACAGGAGAAAGTTCCAGAATGAAGTAAGTGGGGGATCCTGTGCAATATACTGATTCTTCTTTATAAGACTAGGTAGCGGTATTGTAATATTATAAATCAGAAGATCAAAGAAGCAAAGTTCAGAGTTAGCTCTTCATGAAGCTTTCCTTGTACTCTATGAGTCACCTTGACCTGAGGACTGCAAAATTCCTCATTTTCCTCATTAATGAATTTAACATGCTACAATATCATATATTTATCTAAGTCTATTATTCTCTAAGTGACAAGCTTCATGAAGACAAGGTCTTTGTTTTAGACAAAGTTTGTGTTTTGCACACACATATTTCAGGGCTCTATATACACTAGACGCCTAATAAAGTTTGGTTGAACTGAACTGCAATCCTGCAAAGTGGTAGGAAGAATGCATAAACTAACATATCTCCCTATAACCAAGAAAAGGAGAAAAGTAGGAGAGAAGGTACCATTCTGACAGAGAAATGATCTCTTTTATGCAATACACTTGCAAGACTTCTGCTCATCATTCTTTCTCCTCACTGTTCTCAAAGAACAGCCAGCTAAAAGATAAGCACACTATTCACTTCAAACTTGGGATTTGAATTTCACATCTGTAAAGCCTTGCACCTGTCACTCCATGCCTGGATCTTTTCCCTTATCTTTAAAACAAAGGGTTTGACTAGATAATCTCTCAGGTGCCTTCCAGCTCTAAAACCATTAGCCTAAATCAGAACTGACTGAAAGCACTTCACTGAATACCCAGGAGCAGTTTTCAATAGTTTACTCATGCTAGAATTGACTGCTTTGAGCCATCCCCCATCTGGGCTGTGGAAAATTCAAACCAGGAAAAGGACTAGCCCTATGCCTGTAGTACATTTTCACTGAAGCATACATAGCCCAAACCTCCAAAACGAGTCTCTTTTCTGATTGCCCAGAACAGAGAGGCTAGAGTGACAAATTCAACTAATTTGAACCTCTAGGAAACAAGGCTGTGATATTTCTATTCGTCTAGGGCAAAGGTTCTTAATCTAGAGGTCAATATTTTTTTCATATTTTGACAAATGTATTTCAATATAATGGGTTTCTATTATCATCCTATATATTTTATTTTAATTTTAAAATAAAATTTTAAAAATTTTAAAACATTTTAAACATTTAAAACATGATTTTGAGAAAAAACTATATAGGCTTCACCAGTCTGCCAAAGGTGTTTATGACTCAAGAAGAACTTTTGGGGAATGTTTGAGATAGCCACAAATATTATTGTATGTGTATGACTGCACAGCCAAAGATACAATATCAAATTCTCAGCTTTCCTTTCTTCTTCTCCAAGCTAATTCAATTCAATTCAACAACCATTTATCACATGTCAAACTCTCTACTATCAAGACTTACACAGAGAGAAGGGAAAAGTTAAGGGAATCTTCGTCATGGAGGAGTTTATATTTTATTAAGGTAAGGGGAAAACAGAAAATGCTACAGATAATTCAAAAAGAACATAGACAATTAAAGGCTTAATGAATTCACATATAGACTCTAAGCCTTACCTTGAGAACATCTCCTTCATAGAGGTCAAAGGTCTTAGCTTTAAGCTGAATCCCTTTTCCTGGCTGAGTTTGGATGGAGTAGATACACTCATGATTGTTATTGTAGTTCACAGGAAAGTTGGGGGACAGTAGGATGCCTTGAGTCCCAGTGACAGATGACCCACATTCAGCTAGAAACAGACATAGTAATAATCACAGATGAGTAATTCCCTACTTTGACAGGAGAATATACAATTCAAAATATCACAATATCCAAATATATTTGCAAATAATTGGTTAGTCTGTCTCCATTACTCTTTCAATTCCTCCCCCACAACTCTGTTTTATGGAACTCAACTTTTTGAATTCGTAAGAGGCTATTCTCTAGATTGGTTTATAGATTTTCACAGTAAAATGAATGACCAAGATGAAGAAGGGAAGACCACATGAGAACATATATAGCTTATTCAATTTAGAAAGGTTGAAAGCAAAGTCTATAAAATCAAGAAAAGGGATGTAAATGGGAACACAGTGTTACGGACTACATTATGCACAGCAAAATTGAAAGAGAGGAGTTCTTGAAGCTTAAAGTAAAACATTTCAGGAAAAATATAAGGAAGTCAAAGTCTTCCCTTTTCATGCTTCTCTGCTTAAGGACCCTGTTCTCTATCACAAACCAGCTATTCTGGTCTAAACTATGGATTAATACTTTATTCTCTCAACTAATGTAACATCCTATTGAAATGGACATTTTATCTAAGTTTGTCTCATTTATAGAATGAGGAGGCTAGGCTGAAGCATCTAAAAGACATTTTGATTGTGACATTTTGTCATCATTTAAATGCATCTTAACAAAAAACTTTCTTGGAAATACAGCTTAAACATCCATAATGGCAGTCAATCTTGTAAGGGTTAATATCAAAATGAATTCAAAGAACATACTATGTGAAAGGCCCTGTTCTGGGTGCCACGGATCAAAAGATGAGACAGTCATTATATTCTCCAAAGGGCCTATTAGGAGAAAGAATACATGTACATAAATCACTAGTTCTAGAAGAGATTCTTATGTATAGATAGGATGGAGCTTTGAGATCTCTTTTAGTTCAGATTAACATTTGAAAACTATTATTTGCAAAACTGTCTTAAACATTATAAATAATCATATAGAATAATTTAAACCAAGAAATATACAAGTAAAATATAACTGCCCTGAATTATCTTATTCAGAAAAAATTAGCATATTTGGGGCATGTCTACAACCTGTGATGTCAAATTAAGTGATGACATGCCAGTTTCTACCAAAAAAATCCATCAGTGCCAGCCAAGGAGAATAAGGCACAGAACAGACCATGGAAATGAACATAGTCTTGAATGCAGTTGTCAATATTGTGTGCAAAAATAAGATGGTTTAATTGAAATTTAACCCCCAAATTCTGAGAGTTCAGCAGTAGGCCCTCCTGAGGGACTAAGGCATTGGGAAATCTATAACTAGTTTGATATATGTAATTAGTATTGTATAAGGGAGGATTTCTAAGAATCATAGCATACATTATTCCCCTTCAAGCTTTCTTAAATCCAGTCAACCTGGTCTTCTTATTATTCCCCACATATTACATTTTCCTTCCCATCTCCATGACTTGCATAAGTTGTCTTCCATGTCTTGTATGCACTCCTTCCTGATTCCTACTATTTAGTACACTTAGCATCCTTAAAAGCTCACATCAGATGCAACATTCCACATGAACTCTTTCTGATTCTCCCAGCTGCTGGTACCTTCTGTAAGGAATCCTAGTGAATAAGGAATCTTAAGTGAGTCTCTGCCATGTCCTGTATGTAAATTTATTTGCTGAGAATACTGGAATGTGCGTTCAGTTATCTGATGGAATCTCAGGAAACACATAACTTGGCCAGTTCCTGGAGTAAACATAAGTCCTCCTAAAGGAATGAATAGATATTCTCCTTGGTAGACCTCCTATGATGGAGAATCCTGTACTTGAGGGGGCTGCTCTATCTCGAGTCATGTTACCAAATGAGAATACTTAATATAGTGCCTTCTTTGTTCTCATCCTATAAAATCCCCTTAATGAAAAAAAATTTTGAAGATTTCAGTAAGGAAATACTATATGGTTTGTCTAGTTCTGGCTCCCACTCAAGACTCTGAATAGTTGTGACCATGGGTCTTCCCAACTAAGGCATTCAGATGTTGGTGCTTCCTCTATGTAGTGATGATGTTTGTTGTATATTGTTTGTTTCTTATAGTATCTTTATCATGGTCACTATGTTTATTAATTGTGTATTACTTTTATATTTTGAATTTACTCTTCCCTTATGTCTTGTTTAAATCAAGGTTCTGAGTAGTAATAAACTTGGGCCAATCTTCTTTAAGACTATGTCTGTTGAATGTGATTTCTAAACCTAGATTACTCTTACCGCTTCTCTGCCACATCTTGACAAATTACCTTGTAATTTATATTGTATAAACTTAAGAGAGAAAATCAGTTTGTTACAGTGGAAAAATCAATGCCTTTTAAGTCAGGGAAGCTGGATTCTATACCAGTCCTGACACTACCTGTCCTTCTGACACTAGCTATCTTACCTTTGGCAAATAAACTCTGTAGATCTTAATGTCCTCCTCTCTAAAACTTAGGAGTTCAAATTGATAGCCTCTCAGGGCTCTTCCAATTTTGAATTTATATGAATGGGTCTCTCTCTATAGAATTTAAGCTCCTGGAAACAAGGAATTGTTTAGTGCCTTTCATATAATAAGTGCTTAATAAATGTTTGTTAATTGATTATTAATTAAATCATCACAGAGCTTTAAATGGGGATTTAATGCAGTTCAATAAAAAAAAAAAGCATTGTATCTGGAGTCAAAAAACTGAATTTGAATTCTTGCTCTGTCACTTGTTACCTCTGTGACTATGACTATGAGATATACGTATGGCCTCAGTTCCATCATCTATAAACTGAAGAGGTTAGAATAGATGACCTCTAGAATTCTTTCCAGATCTATGAACTAACCAACTTCATGGAGAGGTGTCCATTGTGAAATAATGTGTATAATATATTCAACAAAACTATCAACTGCTCTAATGAGCTTCCTACCTGTCTACCCCAATTTCCAAGTTCCCCCATCTCTTTTCAGAAATGAATCTTTAGGAAAGGCCTTTGTCAGGGAACCACAGATCTGAGGCTAAGAGATAAGGAGTTTGATCATAAATCATTACTAACAAATCTTTATCAAGTATCTACTCTATAATGGCTTCTGTTTGTATTTATTCTGCTGGGAATAGGAAGAGACATGGCCAAGAAATCTTCCTTCTGAATTTGTCAATACAAACTAAAATGGGGAGGAGAGCATGCCCTGCAGAATTTTTACTCAAGAGAAGTAATGGGGTTTTAAATAGACACTTGGAACCATGGCCTCTGTTGGTTTGCTATAGGGAAGAAATCTGTTTTTTCTTGAGAATAGTTAAAATATTCATTTAAGGGTTGGCTAGAGATTATTCTAAAAGCTCCTGGTTCACTAATGGATTACAGTATAGTATGATGGAAGAACACCACCTAGAAGTCAAAAATCTGGGGCCAAATCTCAGTTCCAAATCCCATGGCATTGTAAGTTTCCTCATCTATAAAATGGTGGTAATGATAATTATATGATTTTGTTCATGAGGTTGTTGTGAAGAAAAAAAAAAACATATATTAGATTATAAATTCCAAGGGTTTCATCATTTCAACACTGAATCCTCATGTTGTACAAAGTAGGCACTTAATCATTGTTTATTGGACTAAATTAAACTGTCTAATTGAAGTGAACTAAACGAATGTAACAATGTGAATTTCATCATTACTTTCACCTTATGGTCCTATAGAATTGTCCTGATCTTAAAGTTCTCTTCACTTTCACTCTGGGGGAAAAAGAATTTGCCTCAATTCACAAAGTAATGGAGGTGGATTAAATGATTTTGAAGGTCATTTCCAATTTTAAATCTTCTGAAATGGATTTGTACCAGTTCTTCTAAGGAAAACCCAAATGATAAAGTTCAATGGATCAGGGGTTAGAGCTGTAAAGGATTTTTGAGATTATTTAGTTCAAACTAGTCATATTGCTGATGAGGAATAAGGTCCACAGAGAATAAAAGAATTGTTCAAATTAATGCATTTAGTAAATAGCAAAGAAATAATTTGAACATTGGTCTTCTGATTTCAAGTTCAGACTAAAGTATCTCTCTTCTAGACAAGAAAGAACTTCTGCTAACCTCATAAATATGAAAGGTTTCCAGGCTAGTCTTAGATCTGCTCAGCAATTATAAGTACAGGAATGAATAATGGAATTTGACCTCAGGGTTGAAAGATACTGTAAGAGCTCATTTAGAATGGCCAAACAAAATGTAAGACATGAATTTAATGGAATATTACTGCGCTGTGAGAAATGAGAAATATAATGAATTCAGAGAACCATGGAAAGATTTTTATGAATTGATGAAGAATGAGAAGCAGAACTAGGAAAACAATAGACATAATTACTATAATAGTTTAAATGAAAAGAACACAAAGTTAAAATTGAATGCTGTGAAATTCAAAGATTGCTCTTGGCTATAATACAGAGTTGAAAAAACTTCCCATTTTCAGAGGTGGGGAACTAAGGATGTGAAATATTTCATATACTATAATGTATATTTATGTATGTGTATGCATATACACATTTACTAGTTGTTTTTGCTAAATTGATTTTTTCTCTTTTATTATTATACCTCATTATAATCGATGCCTTTTTTAGTTTAGGAATAAAGAAGTACATATTAAAAAATAAAATTAATGCAAAAACAGAAGATAACAAATTTTTAAAGGATTATTCAAAGAGGGCTTTAATCTTTACCACATCCAGAATAATGATTTTGAAAGGCTTATTTCCTTAATTAAGAACCATCAAATATTTATTAGTTCCCAAGATTACTAGGCTTTTTTTCTCTTCTCTAATATAGATTTCTGACATGGCAACTAAAGGTTTTTAGCCTCTTTTTTCTGTTTTGAAAAGTAAAGTGTTCATCATTTCTTTCTTTAGCTTGAAAGTGTAAAGCATTACCTTGAATTTCCAGTCTCTAGCTAGAATTATGTCATTTTGTTCCCTTTTCCTCTTAGTATAGCATTACTAACTACATCTGATATCAACCTCCCTCTCCTATTTCTGTAGACCACTAGCTCTCTAAGACAAGAACATATTTTCCTCTCATCTTTGAAAATGTCTTCTTAGAGAAGGGTTTTACCTGTAGTGAGTGAGCAGACTAGGAGAGCATATTTATCAATATGGGTATGTTGGGATGTCTTGAAGGGCATGAGAAAAAGAAAGGATGTTATAACAGATCAAAGATTGTCTTGCCTGTCCTTATTAGAAAACATTAGCCAAGCAAAATGAAAGCACATGACCACCTACCAACACACCTTGGCAGAGCCGAACTCCACACCCGACGTCTGCCCCCAAGACATGTGATTCGGGCTACACCCTCAAGTCGATACCCTGGGAAGCAGGAAAAAGTCAAGACGTCGCCCACTCCAAACTGTAAACCTTTCCTGATACTGTATGCTGGGACCTCTGGCTCCTCACAGGGTTCCAAGTCATATTCTAAGAGAAATTTAAAAAGACAGAGACAAAATACATTCAGAAAGAAATACATAGACATACGAATACAATAAAATACAAGAAATATAATTAAAGATTAAAAATTAAGAGAAATAGAAGAAATAGAGAAGAACAGGAGATGAATGAGATATGGAAAAGGAAAAAGTACATCATGATGGTCAAGGAGAAAGAAATAAAGAACACATATAGGTATATACCAACAAATATATAGATAAAGATAAGAAGATAGGTTGTAGAGATATAGAGAAAGACATACCCAAAATTCAGAGAATGAAAATAGGAAGAGACAGATACAGACAGAAAGGAGAAAGTTACAGAGAAAGACAGAGAGAAAGAGAAAGAAAAAAAAACAGAGAGAGAGAGAGAGAAAGAGAGAGACAGAGACAGAGACAGAGACAAAGAGAGATAGAGAGAGAAACAGAGACACAGAGAGGAGGAGAAGAAGAAAAAGAAAGAAGAGAAAAGGAAGAAGAAGAAAATTAGATACAGGAAAAATGTAAGAATATATTTTGAGGTTATCTGTTATATGGATTCTCCCCTGTAAATTTCTTGTATTTTGAGATTATTGAAGTATATATACAACAATTTCATCACTACAATCTGACCAATCTTTTCATCTTATGGGAGGAACCATGCTCTAACTTGTTCTTTCTGTGTTCTTATAATCCAATTTGCTTCTTGACAGAAAGAGTCTGTCTAAAAGAAAATAAGGAATAGGGGTAGGTCATATTTTAAATGAAAGTAGAGAGGGCAATATTTAACCCTAAAAAAGAAGTTCTAATGGAAAATCTCAGGAATAGTAGTCGTAGGTATATGTAAAATTATTGGCTAGTGAGGGATATATAGCTTCCTAATTTCTTTCACATGATAGCAAGTGATTAGTCCCTTCTGTTTATAACTAAGGTTGGCAGTCACTAATAGCAGCTCCCAATCTTAGGAAATATCTCTAGATTCTGAGTTAGGATAATTCACTAAAGTAAGGGATTTAGAATGTGAAGCAATAGTTAAAAAAAAAAAAAAAAACCTCAAACTGCAAAAGCAGACTTCAAAAGCAAAAAGTGACTAAACTATCTACAATATTGTTGGCAAGTGAGTAGTCAGTATATGATCCAAGTCAAGGTGAGAGCATGCTTCCCTTAAGATAGCTGGTTCATGGTCAAGAAGGCCACAAGTCTGGGCCCCATGAGGCAGAAATTTCTCCAATATACAGGAAAGACAATAATTATCATGTCTCTCTCTCACTTTACCAGGCAGGTCAAGGACAGATCCAGAACATCTTACAATCAACAAGAAAACTTCCCTGCATGATAGGAGGGAAGTGGAGATTCAACAAAGTCAAAGAATGTAATTTCTAAAGCTCTAGTCCAACAGTCCTGATATGCAAGACTGGAGAAATGTAATTACAGAGATATATTTTATTACCACTACTCAAGCAAGGATGAGGAAGCTAAAAGAAAAAGACTTTAAAAAAAACCCAATAGATTCATTTTCTCATATTTATTGTTATCAGGGGTTTGCAAAATGTTAGATCAGATGACTAGAGAAGAATATGGAATTCCTGTTTTCTAGGGCATAGAAAAAGTCTTCAAAGCAAGTCCAATTGCTAAATACTGAGTAAAAGAACACAGATAATTCTTAAATGATCCAAATGAGATTCTACAATCACATTCCTGCTTGATAAATATGTTAGGAAGTTCTTCTTTGTATCTAAATCAAAGGCCTCAATCATATAGCAATAAAAAGTTCTCTATTGAGATTTTTCAAATTAATTTGGAAACCTATTAGGAGGAAAAAAAAAGGATCACATCTGACTCCAGGGATCTACAAACTCTTTACCTGAGAAAGTGATGTTGAATCCTTCATATGACATGGAGAAGTCAGAAACAAAGCGAATTTGGGCTGTAAAGTTGCCATAGAGTCCAGCACTTATTGGGGCAGGAAGCCGGGAACCAGTCAGCTGCTTCAGTGGCTGTGTAAAGCTGCCATTCTCAGTAATAAGAAGATAATCATGGCCACTCTCCAGGTGAAAAGTATGGAAAGTGAAATAAACACCTGTAAAAAGGAACCAGGGAGACAGGGTTGAGGAAGGTCAGTATGGAAAGACAAAAAACAATTACCTAATCAGTCCAAAACCAGTTGTGAATCTCAACTTTGCTCTAAGGGGAGAGAGATCCACATCTTCCAGAGACTTAGAAGAATATTCTGATTTGCAAATAATTTCTATGTATACTTATGTATCCTCATTATGCAAATCTGGAAGATCCAATGAAAAATTACCTGCTGTGTCTACTGCCTCCTACTATAGTTTCAGACTCCTATATTCACACCTTCATACATTCATATATGTATTCATACATTCACAATGTATTCAGGAAAGACATATTCTTCTGCACAGGCAGAGATGCAGATGAACACATCTTAAAATCCAAGGGCTTTAAGCTTTAATTTTTAGTTGAATTAGACTATCTTTAGGATAATAAACCATCCATTAAACTCATTGCCTGAGAACTTTTGTTTCCTAAACTATCTCATTATCTATTCAATTATTATGTACATTTTTCTGTGTCCTATCCTTCATATACATGAACAGAGCTATCAGACCTTTTTGAAATGATGAAATTATCCATTCCAAAGCTGCATATAAATTCTAATGAAGTGGTTAGTGCTGCTCCTTCCATGTAGTCTAGTGGGTTAATTGCTTCCAAATGTCAAGAAGCAATTTCTTTAAAAAGCATAAATATAAAACTTCGCTATGTTCATTCCCTTTTATGCACTAAGTTTGGGAGGCATGGGTGGGAAAGGGAAGAACATGAAATATGACCAGAAATCTGATCAAAACACAGCAAAAGGACATGGCAAATTTCTTGCATATTTAGAATGATCTTTTAGTAAAAACCCAAATCATTTAGTTAAAATGCAAAATGACTGTAAAGGAGGCTGTTGTCATCTGGTTAGTTCAATGTCTACTTGACTATCTCTATTCCTTCATAAATAGAAATACAGAGCAATTTAGTGCTGATGGAGAGTACACTAATGACTGAAAGATAAACAAAGGCCTCATTTCTGAGGCTGAAATTAAGCTGATTTTTGATAATATATAAAGATTCAAAAAAAATATGGAAAGAGTCATGGAGGCTTAGCCTGTACAAGGCCTGAAGATGGAAAAGGACTATGACATAGGAAAATACTATGTAATATGGCTAGAACCTAGACTAGGGAAGGGAAGGACAATTCCATATGTCCAGTATAGAATGATTAGATGGAATCAAATTGTGAAGAGTTTTAAACAAGTGTCACTGACACATCTTACAGTCTCCTAGCACACCATTCTCTAATTATCTCCTTCCAAAGGAAATCTGGACAGCATCTTTTGAGTTTTAAGAGGTGAACATTTTGCTTTATTCTTTCTGTGGCAGATGCCTTAGCTAAGATAATTCAGGTTTTTGAGGGCTTAATAAAGCCAAACACTAAATGAAATGTAACAGAGTAACCACAAATGAAAGTCTGTAGAATTAAGGGAGGAATGAGAATTAACCATTGAAGAAGGGTTAAAAAAAAAAAGAGAAATGAATGAAAGTGAAGGACTGGGGGACTAGAAGAGCAGGTAGAAGAATAATTTCAGTAGGATGGTAGGAATAGAAGCCTGACTAGAAGAAAACAGAGAGAAGTAGGAATATTAACTGTACCCAATTTCAAAAAGTATAACAGTAAAGTGGGTAGTTAACAAGGCAGAGAACATTCAAAGGAAAAATCTTGGGAGATCTAACTATGTTTTGTTTTGTTTTTCTTTGCTGAGGTTGTGATTTATAAGGGTCACACAGCTAGGAAGTGTTAAGTGTCTGAGGTCAGATTTGAATTCGGGTTCAAGTCGTCCTGATTTGAGGACTGGTGCTCTATCCACTGCACCACCTTTCTGCCCCCATCTAAACATGTTTTTAAGAGTATATAAGACTCAAGTGAGAAAATGTGATTATGAGACAAGGAATGAATACTATAACAAGGTTCTGGAAGAAGCAGGAGCAAATAAGACCAAAGTCCTAGGTGAAAATATTAACTTTAAAATGTAGTAAAAATATATCTTCTGTGATCAAAGGAAAGAGAGGACAAAGCAAAGCAAGACATATTCACTAAGTGCCTGGTATTGTGCTAAGCACTATATATATACAAATACAAACTAAAAATGAGAGTCTCTGCCCTCAAGAAATTTATATTCCAATAGGAAAAGGCACCACACAAAAGAAAGCTAAAAAGCCAGTCAGAGTGTATCTAATTTTAAAAAAGCCAAGATTATAGCTTAGGAAGAGAAAGTTAGCCTGCGTGAATCTCCTTCCAAAGGCCCAGGATAAACTCACAAATAACAGAACTGGGCTAGAATGGATAAAGGTTCCAAGGTGAAAAATTCATCTCCAGAATGAGACCAAGAAGTTTTGAAATGTGAAGAAGTAGAACTGGAGAACTCAATCAGATGACATTTAAAATTCTAGGTAACAAAGATATCATTGACTATAAAAGTAGGGAATAGGAATGTGGTTGAGAACATAAAAGAAATTGTTTACAACGAACCTGGTAAGAAAGGAGGTCCCAAATCAATTACAAAAACAAGAACAATTGTCATTTAGCAAAAATCATGGGAGAAATTATATGCCATAAATTTGTGATGAGAAAAATCAATTTCATTTTATGGCTTTCTCCAGAAACACACAGTCACTTAGGAGCCAAAATAGAGGAATCAGATATTAGGGGATATCAGAAGATAAGGATTAAAAATGTTCCAGATTTAAAAGAGGAATGATTGATGAAAAAAACATAAGATAAAACTTGGGCATGAGCCAAAAAAAACAATGTTACAATAAGGATGAAAAGTAACTTTATTTGAGAGTAGGCTATAAAAATGGAAATGTGGAAAGATAAAAGTTTGTAGTCTAAGAGTCAAAATTCAAAGTGTTTGGAAATAGTATAAATCTGTAAAAACTTATGTCGTGACAGTATATGAAACAGTATGAGATTGAAAAATTAGGTAGACAGGCTATCTGATGGGTAGCTCACATGAAAAACAAATTTCCCAAGGATGAATCAATCACTTTCCAGAATCAATAAGAAATTTAGTAAAGCAACTTGGACATTGGCAGGTAACAGGAATGAGAATATAGATGTATAAAAAGACTACACAGATTTGAAAGGTAAAAGACTTAGTGAAGAATGGAAGTAGCAAAAATGTTCCAGTGCTGGCAAAGAACTTAACAATACTGTCTCTTAGCTTTGTTAGGAAAAAAAGGAACAGACATCAGTGAAGATGTTTGGAATGGTTTTGGTGTCATCAGGAATAAGCAAAGTAGTTTAAAAAAAGTTGATTCAAAATATCTATGATTGATAGTCTAATCTGAACATCTAACATAACATAGCCCTTTCAAATTTGCTCCTTCCAAAAATACAATGTGATCATAATCAAAACTTTGTGAGGTAGGAGCTATTATTATAATTCCCCATTTTATAGATAAGGAAAATGAAACCAAAAGAGGTTAAATGTCTTGTCCAGGTTCACATACTTATTTACTGTGAGAATCTGAACTCAGATATTCTTGACTCCAAGTCCAACACTTGTCAACTTGGGGTGTGGGTGGGGAATTTGTTGAGAAAATAGTAAATGTTCCATTTGCAACCACATTTCAAAAGATGTATTGTCTTAATAAGGGTAAACATTGCTTGAAAAATATTTCCCCGAATTTTATAGATAATTCCTAAAAGGGCATTTCGTCTTTGTTCTTCTATGAAGGTCAAATTGTTAATCTGAGAGTCAGTCCTACTTTAGGCATTTCATTAAATGTAAAACCTCTGAATACCACAGGTTTCAGTTTGCCCAACTACATAATAGTAAGAAGAAGCAATATTTCTCCCTGTATCAAAACAAAGAGGGAGGGGGAAAGGGAGAAGCTTTCTCCTCATAGTAATATTAGTATCCTAAATATTAACTAGTTAAACTAAGGAATAAATTTCTTTGAATAGAAAATATTTATGGATCTTAATCCCAGGGCATTTCCAATCAATAAGAACAACAATAATAGCTGATTTTAGAAAGGTTTTTCAAAAAAAAAAGTTTTCAAAGCATATTATATGTCATTTTATCCTCATGACAACCTCATGAGATAGCATTATCTCAATTTTACAAACGAAAAGTCTTAGAAAATGTTAAAAGTTTTACTCAGGGTAATACAAAGAGCAAATGTCTCAAGCATAATGTGTCTTCCTGGATCTTCCTGACTCTAAGCCCTGTCCAACACTATGCCTACTTCTTAGGGAATAATATACTTGATGAACCTCTCTATATGCAGAGGTCATCTTACAAGTCTGACTATAGTTTTAAGCTACTAAATCTTTTTTTAAAATAATATTTTATTTGGAGGCAGCTGAAGTCAGGAGGACCTGAGTTCAAATCTAGTCTCAGACACTTAACACTTCCTAGATGTGTGATACTGGGCAAAGTGACTTAACATAATTGCCTCAGCAAAAAATAATAATGATAATAATATTTTATTTTTTTCCCAAATACATGAAAAGATAGTTTTCAACAGTCACCTTTGCAAAATCTTTTGTTCCAATTTTTTCTTCCTTTCTTCCCTCTCTTTTTCCTCCCCAAGATAGCAAAAGCTATTAAATTGTAAAGAATTTTTGGAACACCTAAATAATTAAGGATACAATATAGTAGAGGGAGAAACAAAGGATTATGTGAAGGGATTTTGGTAGATTTTATAGATTTGAAAACTGTTGAAGATTGAGACCATAAAACAGTACTAGGAAGGCAAGGAACCTGTGAAAGACTGTGTCGATCCATTCCAGATTCACAGTCAGAAACTGACATCCAGTGAATTAATAAAACAATATGAGTTCCTACATACCAACTGGGAAAAGTTGACTTAAATGAAGGTGATACCAACCTCAAGGCTCACCCAATGCTACATATGCTCTATTTTAGCCCAGATCTGATGCTGCTCACTTACTCCCCATACCAGATACCTGTCATCTCCCGGTAATTCTACACTATATGACCCAAAAGAGGCTATGAAGACTGGGAAAAGGGCTATGACTTGTAGTAAAAGTGCCTCTAACAGATTACATCTATTATGTAATCAGATATGCCCCACTTTAGCAAGACATTTTGCTGGAAATCTCCAGAAGATTTTGAGGCTCACCTTTGCCATGTGATGTTTCGATCACCCAAGTACAGTTCAAGTTGTTAGGATAGAAATCAGGAAAGCCTGGTGAGAGGATAGTGCCACTGGAGCCTTGGATGAAGCCACCACAAAGAGCTGCAGGAACAGGAGAAAAGGGGCCATGAGAGGATGAAAGGATGACTTATATGTTTTCAGAAAGTCCAAAGTAACTATACCAGTTAGAACCTAGGATTACACCTGGTCCTCCCCATACTTCTTTGCCCCTACACAAATGTAGATGGGAAAAAAACAAGATCCAGTCTCCCCATTTCCCAACTTACCTTCACAGCTGGGAAGGGCTCGGCTCCACTGAAAGTTGGGCTCACACTCCAGTGCCTCAGCATCACTTAGAGTATAACCAGAATCACAACTAAAGGTCACCAAAGCACCAACATAGAAGTCATTTCCATGACGATGACCATTCACAGGGATCCCAGGGTCTAAACAGTGGTCTGACTGTATTGTCACAGCTGGAACAGAGAATCCACAGATAAAAGAAAATACACACATATAGCAAGGGACTCACAGCTGAAAACAGTATGTTACAAACAGCCAGAATAATCTAATGTTATGACCTAGGCTTAGACAATTTAGTTTGTTAATTATTTTGGGAAAGTGGAGAAAAGGGATGGAGAGAGAAGTGATGCAAATAAAAACTATCCTTTCAAGGATTTCTACTTATCAAGATACCCATGATCCAACAGTATTATATCCTTGGGGTAAGAAAGTTCTCAAACATATACAAATTATAGAAAACTCCCTTGTCAGTCCCACTGTTTCCCAGGCAACCTGGTCAAAAAATACACATTCAGCACTCAAGAAGTATAAATGCCAAAACTTTTTTTGAATTATTTCTGAAGAGGGAGCATCAAAAAGTAGAATTGTTACACAGTAAGGAAGTAATTAAGATTCTACTGGTGCATTGCAAAGCCCTGTGAACTTAGCCAGCCTATGTACCTACCTTCTCTCTGCTTGTCAATCTGGTTATTTTGATCAAAGACTAGAACTATTCATATTATACAATTTCCCTAAATGTCCAAGTTAATTGCAGGTCCCAGAAGTGCTAATATAATTTTTTTGTTTCTCATACTCTAGCTATTTTCTTTGCTAAAAAGAGAAATATCTCAAAGAAATGAGTTAATACTATGCACAATTCCACCTGGATACTTATCTCCTCCTGAGCTCTCAACTCACTGCAGTCCTCTCAGACACCAGCCATAATACATAACAATTTTCTGAACTCTTCAAAGCAATTTCTTTTTGTTCTATTCTCAGAGAGAAGAATTACTTGTTATCTGTGGGCAAGGTAAGAACAAGCAATTGCTCCTCCCCACAAAAAGAGTAAGAGACATGCTGGCATAATGCAGTACTAAGTAAACAGTAGTTGGTTCAGGTAGATCCTTTAAATATAAAACATGAAATGATATAATGGGAGGATAAGGTATTGGTAATACTAATTATAATTTTGTTTTAATCCTGGATCTATTATTAATCACTCTGACCTAAGTGGATCACTTTCCTCTCTGAGCTGACCCTTACAGTAAACGGTTGGGTACAGTCAATCTCTAAGGTAACATCTATCTATGACTCTGTGAGTAAAACATGCATATAAACATAATAGAATCATGGTAAAATTGGTACTGAGATATTTTATCCTTAGCTTTCAGAGAAATAAGGAATCCTTTCCCTCACCATCAAGGAGAGGGCCTTTAGATCATTCACTTTCCCTCCCTTGCAACACTCACTCTCATATCGGATCTGGAAGCCAATGTCCGAATGGCTCTTGTCGGTAGAGAAGAGGAGATAGAGGTAGTTGCTAGTGCTGATGAGGAACTGGGGAACCTGAGTCCCATGGTAGACCCCTATCAAGGGTGATGAATATGTACGTCCATCTCGGACCTCCAAAGTATCATAGTTGACTTCTGTTTTAAATCTGCCAGGAAACAAAAAAAAAATCTTACTTAAATAATGAAGTTCTCATCCTTTGAGAATGACAAAAATCCTAAGTTAGAAAGAGGATTTTTGTTCAGAATTGAAGGGAATAAGATAGACTCAGAAGTACATTCCAATTTTGAAGTTCTGTGATTTCTTTGTGAATTTAGGTTTCTGGAAAGAGGAATACATTTGGGAAGGCTAGTTTGGATGGTCTGTGTTACAAGTTGTTCTACTGCATTCAAGAAGCTCTAAGGCCCAGATCTGTGATCGCTGCAAAGTTTGGGACCAACATTAGCTATGTATCTGGGACTCAAAATTCTCCTTTTCAGAATTAGGAAGACATCTTTCTGAAGTCACAGAAATATTTCATTTTCTCTTTCCCCTTCCCCCAAAAGTCCCTTCTTGTCCTTCCCATGTCAAGTTGTGTTCATAAGCACCTGTCAAAAGTGATTTTGATGGGGTATCCTGGCTGAGCTTCAATCACCCACACACAATTCAGCGCATCCTTGTAGAAGCCAGGCCAACCAGGAGAAAGGATAGTGCCACTGGGAGATGTCAAGTGACCACCACAGGGTGCTGTTGAGGAGAGGCAGGAAAAAAGTCAACACAGATCTCAAATTGATGATATAGTAGTTGCTTTTAGATGAAGACATGCTTCCAAATTCCTCCAATCTATAAAATTTTGTATAGTTGACATAGTAATGCTTTTCTTTTCTTTTTTTGAAAAAAGAAAGTTAAAAAAGGAACTATTAATTCTTTCCAGGAAAAGAACTTCACTGACTTTGCCCAGTCATATTATCTGGGACTTAAAAGGATAAAATGAAAATAAGAAAACCAAAGTATAAGTAGCCTTCATTTATTTTGTCACTTATCACTGCTGCTAGAATCTCTCCTCTATGATTAATTCTCAACACAGCTGGTAAACTGTTCTGCTCTGCTCTGCTCAGAAAGCTTCAGTGGATCCCTTTTGCCCCCAGTTCATATAAAATATAAACTCTGCTACTTGGCATTTAAAGCCCTTTACACCTTGGCTTCATGCTACCTTTCCAGCCTCAGTGGACAGTATTCCCCTTTACCTGCTATTCCACTTAAACTGATTTATTTGGTATTTCTCATATGTGACATGCTATCTCCCACCTCCATATGTTAGTATAAATTATCCCCCACCCCCAATCTAGAATGCTCTCCTCTATTCCCCAATTCATCTTCACTTCATAAAATCCGTCTTTTCTGATGACCTCTATTGCTAGTGCCCTTCCCCAAAATTGCATTGTAAATATTTTGTATTCTGTTCATGTAACCATAGAATGTGAATTCCTTAGGGTTAGAGACTATTTCATTTGTGACTTTGTATCCCCAGTGCTTTTCATAGTCTTTTTAACATAGTATTTATGAAAAGCAGAGAAGTTTGGACTTGTCATTAACATGACAAAACAGATCTTTTCAAGCTTCTTGAACAGAGGAGCAGCATGATGAAAGCACTAATTTGGGAAGACTAAGCCCAGAACCTGTACAGTATGAACCAAAGGACGGAAGAGACCAGGAGATTGAGTTGGTACTCCAGACATTGGTTTATGGGTAGAAGCAGGAATGGAAAAGGGTAGATAAGAAAGGTATTACAGGGGAAAATCAATAAGGTTTGGTAATTATCTAGATAAAGGGATGAGAATGGATGATTAAAAATGACTCTTAAAATTTCTAGTCCAAGTGATTAGAGAGAATAACACTATCATTCATTGGTTAAAAGTGGAATTTTGGAAAGGAAGCTCCATGTATAGAAACATGAGCTAGCTATCTAGCTACATCACCATTTTACCTTATGAACTATAAAAGAAGCAACACAACACAGAAGAATTTATTCTGCTCAAATGGTACTTAATAGAAATGTGACTTGAGACAAATCACTATCTCTTTGGAACTCAGTTTCTTCATCTATAAATAGAGGGATTGGCCTAGGTGACCTTTAAAGTCATTTTGCCAAACTTAGAGTTGGGAAGATTCAACCACCTGAGTTCAAATCCAGTCTCAGATATTTCCTATCTGTGTAATCCTGTGTAATACCTTGTGTGACTCAGTGTCCTCATCTGTAAACTGAGCTAGAAAAGGAAAATGGCTTTTCCAGTATCTTTGCCTTGTAAACTCCAAATGAGATAAGGAACAGACATGACTCAAACAACTAAATAACAACAAAATGATCAAACTGCCAAGAACTTGCTATAGCCTATAATTAAGTTGTAAATCTTCTGCCTAGTATTCGAAGCCTCATTCTTAACTCCCAACAATCATCCCCCTCCAGGTCTTACACCTTTTTTTCCCCAACCTCAGATTTTGGCCTGCTTCAATTTCACTGAGGTCAATATTCTTAATGCAGTCCACAGGCACTCCATGCTCAAACCTGTAGTCATGCTTTTATGATATATATTTTAGGATATATCTTTCTTAAGTATTTTTTCAGGTATATAATCTCTTTACTAAGAGCTAAGTAAATACTAATTGTCACATGCATGGGGCCATGGAAAATACCTTAAACTGGAAGTCCAGAGACCTATAATGCTAGTTCTGGCTTTGATACTATCTCTGTACAAGTCATTTACCATCTAGGAGCCTATTTTGTTCATATAAATATTTGCAGTATCATGTGCTAGGTACTCTTCTGGATATGTAAAGAAAAAGCAAAAAAAAAAAAAAAAAGAGTCCTAGTTCTCAAGGAGCCTATAATCTAAAGGAGGAGAGAACATACAAACAACTATGTACAGGTAAAATATGTATAGGATAAAGTGGCTATAAACTTAGAGGGAAAGCATTAGCATTAAGGGGAATTAGAAAAGGTTTCTTGTAAAAGGTAGAATTTAGGGTTTATCTGGGACTTGAAAGAAAGCTAGAGTGTTTGGTTAATGATCTTTAGTGAAATGGATAATGAAAATAGTAGGTATCCAGATAGAATAAATAATCTAGAGAAAACACTCAAACTACAGTTTGTCAGGCTCTCAAGATTACAAGAGAAAAACAGCATGGTGTCAGGTCTCTGAATTATCATTCTACCTAAAGTCAATGTAGAGGCCTTGCAAAGAGAAAATCCATCTCGATGTACTTTGAGTTCTGAAGCACTGAGGAGACATCCTAGGCAAAAAAAAAAAAAAAAAAAAAAAAAAAAAAAAAAGACTTCCCCTATCATGATTTACCAAATGTCTGAAATTTCATCATCACTCTAATAATATATTATGTTTTATAGTTATATAGCACTTTATAACTTAGAGAGCACTTAAACATCTGCTATCTTGTCAGAGCCCTTTTTATAGATGAGGGCACTGACATTTAAGAAAGTAGAGTGATTTGTCCAAGGTCACGGTTATCAAGTGGCAAAGATGGAAAAGAAGCTATCTTTGCTAAATTCATGTCCAGAACCATTTTTGTTATATTGAGCTACCTGACCTTAGAGCTTATTCCTTGGGGCATAGTCTTCTGTTCTAAAACATAAGTCTCTAAGGGAGTTATGCATTCACCATTACCAGCCACAATATATATTGAATAATTTTTAACATGGTGCAGGGCAGAGGGATCTTTAAAGAGGTGCATGAATCATTTAAACTTCGTTGACCAAAATTCTCCTGTGACAACTTCCCAGCTTCCTTTCCCCCCACAATGAAAACCATACCCCTTGCAGAACATAGGTACCTTCACATCGAAGCACAGCATTGTTCCAAACCACACTGCCCTCTTTTAAGATGCAAGTCACTGTCTCTGAGCCATGAGTCCCCAGGAAGCCCTCATCACAGAGAAAGGAGATGGAGCTGCCCAACTGGAGGCTGTCACCAAATCGTTTGCCATTCACAGGAACACCGGGGTCAGGACACTCGTTGTGTCGGAATGCTGTGTAAGATGGAGGCTGGTTAGCCTGGGCTGACTCCAGAAATAAAGCCACCACATCAGAGTCACCAAGCCCGGACCTCCGCCAATGCTTTCCCCAAAGCCTGCAATGGAGGGGAAGACAAAGTAGCCTTCTTTCCACCTCCCACTCTAAACCTGGGTCCAGCCCAGGAACGAGGTACTTGATTATAGAAAGAGGATTTTTTTCCCCCTAGAATCCACCGATTCAAGATCAATTGAATAAACTATAAGTTCAAATCTACTGCCCACTTCTTAAACCCTCCATAATATTATAACACATCTCCATAGAAGATTAGACAAAGTGGTTAACAAGAGAAAAGCAGTCTACGTAATCTCACCTGAAATTATGTTTTCCCATTTCCCTTCCTCCAAGACAGGAGTTATTTCAGCCACCCCCAAGCAGGTAAGAATGGTTCCTTAAAATAAAGATCTTTCAACACATTGTAAATAATTCCCTTGTCTCTCTTTGTCACTTATAACTGGTCTTCTAAAAGCAGATACCCATGAACTTTAGCATGTTTCCAATGAAAAACTTGTTTTGTGCCTGAATGACCTGATAGTTCATGGAAGAATCTAATTTTTCTTTATTCTTTTTTAAATTTTATTTTCACATTCTTGAAATTTTGTGGTAAGGAAAGTTCTAAGATAAATAGAAAAGGATAAAGACCTGAAGCTATGTCTTAACTGTTTTAGTCTGACTCAGAAAGTAAAAAACCTATGGCAAAAACTTAGTAAAATTTGTCATCAGCCATTAGATAGGAGAATTAATTGTTGCTGCAAGCAATTTCGATGAATGGCCAAGCCTTGAATGAACTAGCAGTGCAAATGCCTTGAAAAACATTGCCTTTAAAGGAACAATGTTGGCTAAGTACATCAAGTGTTTTCTAGCTTTTTTTTTTTTACTATGAACTATCAATGTTAAAAAACTATCACTCTATTCATCTGTTTTTTTTTCCTTACACACACACACACACACACACACACAGGACACAAGAAATTTTAAATGAAATATCTACACTCAAACTGCTGCTAATAATGTTCTTGCTTCACACCAACAGATACAACTCAGGCCAAACAGTTGGGGCTTTGGAATTGTAATGAGCTAGTCAGGGAGAGTGAGTATTATTCTCTTTGCCTTCCTATAAATTGCCTCCCCTACCTGAATACATTCCCTCCCCTTTACTACCTCTTAAAATCTTCAAAATGGTTCAAGCATAAGCTCAAGTACCAGGTCCTACAGGAAGCCTTCTGAGACACCAGAATTTGCTATCTGAAGTTGTTAGTGATCTCTCTCTCTTTCTCTCCCTCTCTAATAACATTTATCACAAAAAGTAAACCTTAAAATACTATATAAATATATGTTGCCATTGTTATTACAAGAAAAAATTTCTAAAAATTAAGTATCTAATAATGAAAAGGGCTGCTTCAAGGGAAAGTGAACTTTTGAATATCGGAAGTATTCAAACAGATTGGATGATCACATATCATCTAGAGGGTATGGAAAGGATTCTTATATTTAGAAGTTTGATTTTGACATATTGTAAATACTTCCAAGTCTGAGGTTCCATGAGTTCCATGAGTATATGCGTTTTGAAATATGTGACAGAAATACATACATATATACATATCACATACTCACAGACACACAATTCCAACTATTACCCATTCAGTTGCTATCAAAAGAACTGATAAACAAATCAGTCACACAGCATGACTATGCAAGTCCAGAAGCTCAGGGCCATCTTCAAGCAGTGGAGACTTTCTGCTAATAACTATTTTCTATCCATTGTCCCTAGCTCCAGAAATAAACTAATCCTTTTCCACCTTTCAAACATGCTCAAACTAAAGAACACTGCTTCTTTCAGTTCATTTTCATATAAAATGATCTCTAGTCACCTGTCTTTCTTACTCTGGGTATATTCCAATATGTTAATGTCCCTCCTAAAATGTGGTGCCCAGAATAGAATACAATATTCCAGATGGAGTCTGACCAGGGCAGAATACAATGGGACCATAACCTCACACATTCTGGGCACTATGTTCCTATTAGTGCATCTTAAAATCAAACAGGCTCTTTCAGGCTGCTATTACATAATGCTGCATTAAACTGAGTTTATAGCCCACTAAAACATTCTGGATCCTTTTTTTTTTCTTTTTAACATAAACTGTCCTTTATTTCTTTCTCCTTTCTTTATTGGTCTGACCCAACACCTGCCACAGTCTTCAGAAGGTAAGGAGCTAGTAAACAGGAAAAATGATTGTAGACTCCTGCAATGGATACTAAATAACATGGGCAAGAATATTTCATTGGCAGGACAAGAAATTACAGTGTGACAAGAGGAAAAAAGCCTTAATCATCCCAGAATCTCATGCACTTTCTGGAGCTAACCACATCCTGTATTCTCTCTAGACCTTGGTATTATATTGCTTCCCTATTTTTTTCAGAGAGTAATTTTCATTATTCTACTCCTTCATCTCTCCTATTGGATTAATAGGAGAATTTCCTACCTCCTTCCCTGTGGTCCACACCCACAGAAGAAAACTAAGGAAGGATGTATTGACTCACTGGTGAAGGTGATGTTAAAGCCTCTTTTCCCTGTGGAGTGATCTGTCTGGAACTCGAGGCGGGCCACATGGCCACTGCTAGTAAGTGAAGAAGGTATCTGACTTCCTGAGAAGGTGCCCAGAACAGGAGACTCAGCTGTAGCTCCATCTTTGATGGCCAGAAAATCAAATTGAGGTTCCACATCAATATCATTGAAGGCCAGGTGGATGCGACTCTCAGGCTTGGCAAGGATGAGCCAGACACAGTGCAGGTGATTGCCATATTCTTCAGGATAATTCGGGGATAAGACGATACCAGATGGGCTGGTAAAGTTGAAAAAGCAGGAAACTGCAAAAAAAAAAAATAGTATCTCAGGTCAGGTTTGAATTTTTAACACTCACTTTCCCTAACAAAGATCTTACTTAGGCTTTTCATGTTATTATTATAATTTGTAAAAAAAAAAAAAAAAGGTGGGGGGGAGGAAGACAAAAGAAGATGATATGAATTCCAGAAATATCAGTTTTATTTTACAGACAGAATTACAGGAAAAAAAGTAGTAACTAATTATTCTAGTTTTCTATTGGAACTGAGTTATGCTTAGAAGAGCCTAGTTTGATTTCTAGGCTAAATTCTAGACTCAGCTGGCATGGGCTCATTATCAACATTGAGATTAGAAAATGTCCCATAAATGAGAATACAGTCCTTTTTAATATATTTTTACCTTTCAGAAACACCTCCCTTTATACCTAATGGAGCCTGCTATTCTCTCCCATTGGAATGGGGAAATGACCAAAGAAGGCTGGTATGATAAAACTCATAAGTTCTCAGTGAGGTGTGGGGAAATAAATGGCCATCAGAGGGAAAGAAGAAACTTTTAAAAAGAGCTCTTAGAAGGGATAATGTTGAGCTAAAGTAATAAATCACTAATGAGGAAATCTCAAGTATTAGTAAGATAATATATGAAGTAGATTTTTTCCTTGGAAGGCCTGTTCTACTTACAAGACATTTCGACAAATGTTTTCTTATCTTTCTATGGTTTGAAGAATTGATGCATTTCCAAGAAGAAAACTTCTCCAGGAACAAATCATTTCCCTCATTTCCTCATTCAATCAAGAAACACTTGGTAAACCCCATACTATATTCTTAGGACTATGGTAGATACAGGGGAAAAAAATTAAACCATTCCAATTTTTAAGAGCTTAAAATCTACTGGGAGAGAAAACATATACATAAGTGTGTACAAAATAAAAAGAAGATTATTGGGATGGGGATCACCAGCAACTGAGGACAACAGAGAAGGCTTATGTGTAATGTAGAGCTTGAATGATTTCTGAAGGATTTTAAGAGATGGAAAGAGAAGACGTGCCTTTTGAGTTTAGAGGAAAATTATGAAAATTCATGGAAAAAAGCAAATAAAATTAACTATGTAAGGAACAGCAAAATAGGACAAGTAGACTGAATCAAAAAATCCAAGAAGAGGATTATGACATATGGTATATATGCTAACAGCATGATGTGCGATAATACTATAATATACCATAACATAATGTATCATAATATAATATCATTATAAAGGTGGATTGGAGAAAGATTGAAAATGGCTTTAGGGGGGGCAGCTATGTGGTGCAGTGGATAGAACACCAGCCCTGAAGTCAGGAAGATCTGAGTTCAAATCTGGTCTTAGACACTTACTAGCTGTGTGACCTTGGGCAAGTCACTTAACCCCTTTTGCCTCAGGGTAAAAAAGAAAATGGCTTTAAATATTAGAAAAGAGGAATTTCTATGTGATTCTAGAAGTAATAGAAAGTCACTGGCATTTTTTTAATATTAGAGTGCCACAAAGGCCTGACATTTATGAAAATCATTTTAGCAGCTATGTGATAGATGGTTTGAAAAGAGCAGAGACTTGAGGCCAAGAAACCAATTAGGAGGCTATTACAATAGTTTAGGTGAGATGTTTCAGGAACTCAGCCAATTAATCAATGTGGCCATACAGAAGGAGAGAAGGGAATTGATTTGAAATATATTTTAGGAATAGAATAAACAACAGTTGGCCAGTTATTGAATATGTGAAACATGGGAGAGTTGTGACTAAGATTTCAAATCTGAGTGGCAGCAAAAAATTAGTAGAGCCCCCAAACAATGCTAAGCGGGGCTTGTTTGAGGGTAAAGATAATTGGGTCTCTTTTGGACTTGGTGAGTTTAGGATGCCTAGGAAATCTTCTCATAGGATACTAACTTCTAACATAAGCTCCTAAAGAAAGCACGAATCAATGTCTCCTAGAGACAGCTATTTAAACATGGAGGAAGATGTTAGATGGGTTCTATAGGAATATTCACAGACAGGGTTCATTTGATCCTTAAATGAGACTGTTTTCTTCAGTGGTATCCAGAACATAGACCTGATACCATAGGGAGTACTATCAGCTTTATACCTTGTGGGCCTGACTTAAAATATCCTTATTAAAAAGTTATTCCCCCCCAAAAAAAATAAAAAGTTATTCCCCAATTGATAAATGGTCAAAGGATAGAAATAGACATTTTTTAGATGTAGTAATTAAAGCCATTTATAGTTGTATGAAAAAATGTTCTAAGTCACTATTGACTAGAGAAATGTTGATTAAAACAACTCTTAGGTATCACCTCACATATATAAGATTGAGTAAGATGACAGGAAAAGATAATGATAAATATTGGATGGAATATGGGACAGTTGTTGGTGAAGCTGTGAAATGACAATTTGGAACTATGCCTAAAAGCCTATAAAACTGCATATCCTTTGATCCAACAGTGCCACTATTGAGTCTGTATCCCAAAGAGATCATAAAAGAAAGAAAAGAATCCACATATGCAAAATGTTTGTAGCAGCTCTTTTTTTGTGGTGGCAAGGAATTGGAAATTGCATGGAGGCCCATCAATTAGGGAATGACTGAATAAGTTACGGTATATGAATGTTATGGAATGGTATTGTTCTATAGGAAATGATGAGCAGGCTGATTTCAGAAAGGCCTAGAAAGACATGAACTGATACTGAGTGAAATGAGAAGAATCAGGAGAATATTGTACACAATAATAGCAAGATTATGTGATGATCAACTCTGATAAACTTATTCTTCTCAGCAATACAGTGATCCAAGAAATTCAATTGACTTCTGATAAAAAACACCATCATCATTCAGAGAAAAATTATGCAAACTGAATGCAGATTAAAGCATCTTATTTTCACCTTTTTTGTTTGTTTGTTTTTCTTTCTTGTAGTTTTCTCCTTTTGTTCTGATTTCTTTTCATAACGTGACTAATATGAAAATATGTTTAAAATGATTATACATGTTTAACCTAAATCAGATTGTTTGTTGTCTTGGGGGAAGGGAGAGTAAGAAGAGAAAAAAATGAAATTCAGAATCTTCCAAAAATGAATGTCAAAAACATATCTTTACATGTAATTAGAAAAATAAAATACTATTAAGTGAGGAAAATATCCTATTTAAAATAATCTCTGTCCTAATTACCAGTGCTTATTTGTAAAGGAATCAGAATATTATATAGCATACACTTCTGAGGAAGGGAGACAGTCTTATTTATCTGTCTACAATTTAACAATCTCTCTATTTGGAGATTTTACAGTAGAAGACAGATGGTCTTCTTGTCAAGACTTGTAGAGCAGATTCTTTTTCAGATTTTTATTGACCTAGATGGCTTCTAAGATTCTATGAGCATGGTAACTCTGGGTGGTAAAATTACTTAAAACAATGTAGAATCTCCTCAAAAAAAAAAAACATCAGAGAATTAAAGTCTTACCAGTTAGAAGGGGAAAGAGATGAAATTCTAGAATATGAGAACTAAAAGACATTTTAATGATTATTTCATCTAACTCCCTCATAGAACAACTGGTAGGGGAAGGAAAGGTGAATTATCTATGGTCACAGAGTTAACTAGTAATAGAGTTGGGACTATAAATTAGATCTCTTGATTGCCCTGTTTATCAAGAAAAAATTTAAGTATTGTAATTGAGGGAAAACAAATCTTAACTTTTAAGAAAATGGAGTATCTACTATGAATATGAACTGATTTTAATCAGTCAAGGATTAAATTGCAATAATGTTTTCCTTTAAAGATCTGACATGAAGAAGTGTCCAATACCCGCATAATTTCATTACTTTACTATACAAAGATCACTCTTGATAGGTACAGCTACATGCTTCCCTTATTGCTACTTAAAGTTCTTCAGAGAAGAGTCAGGCCAGAAGTTATGACAGAATTACAGAAAAGTAACGCTAAAAAAAGATAGCTGAGGTCACTGAGATCAAACCCCTTATTTTAAAAAAAAATTTCTTTTGAAAACAAAATTGAATACACAAAAAGGAAGAATTTGTCTAAGCTTATACAATGAGTTAGAATAAGTGATTTTCAGTATGTATGTATGTATGTGTATACCCACATACATACACACTCACACCCCTACACATAACATACTAGCTTTTATTTCCTCTGCAAAAGATTTATTAGATCTACTCTACCATTTTGGTACAATCTGCTATCTTGCACTACTCTACCTAAATGTCTCTGCCAAATAACATTTGTTCATCCCTGCTTCCCCTTCCCTTTTTTCTCCCTGTCTTCAATATCAAGATGGAGCAGCATCCAATAGAATGTTTACTCCTTGAGGGTAAGAATTGCTTTTTTTTTTCTTTGTATGCATCACATCTAGCACAGCACCTGGCATTTGGTGGGATGGAGCACAGAAATGTCCAGATCTATGACTGTGGAAAGTCCTTCCATGAACAAAGGGGAAGGGGAAGGAAGAAGGAAATAAGCATTTATATAATGTCTGCTATATGTCAGAAGCTGTGCAAAGCATTTTTACAAAAATCTCACTTGATCCACAAAACAACTCTGTGAGATAGGTACTATTATCACCCCCACTTTACAGATTGAAAGAATAGACAAACAGATGTTGAATCACTTGTCCAGAGTCCCATAGATAGTATCTGGGCCCATATTACAACTCTGCTTTTCCTTATCCCAGGCCCAATGCTCAATTCAATGTACCATTGTTGTAAGTATCTAACTTGGAAAATCATCTAAAAGTTCTAATCCTTTAATTACCTAAGGGGCACCGAGAGGTTAAGTAACATGCTTGTATGTCAGATGCATTACTTGAACCCTATATTTACTATTCCACGTCTCTTCATTAACACAAAGCTGGTATTTAATTGCTAGATAAATTGAAATGACCCACACAGTCTCATGAGACAGTATGATCTTGGGATCATAAATTGTGAGCTATTAAAGACCAGCTGTTAGTCAAACTTTCTCTGTTCTGAAACCATCCTGCCCATCATTTCTTATAGCAGGAGAGTATTTCATCACAATCACATGCCGCCATTTGTTCAGTCATTCTCAATTGATTGAAATCCCCTTAATGGCCAATTCTTTGCCATTACAAAAGAGCTGCTATAAATATTTTTTGTATAAATAGATCCTTTCCCCTTTTCTTTGATCTCTTTGGGATACAAACCTAGTGGTTTTTCTGGATCAAATGGTTTTTGTTGTTTAGTCATTTCAATTGTGTTCAATTTTTTTGTGACCCCATTCATAGTGTTTTTGCCAAAGATACTTCTCCAGTTTATTTTACAGACGAGGAAACTGGGTCAAACAGGATTCACATAGCTGGTAAGTTTTTGAGTGTATTTGAAACTCAAGGTTTCCTGAATCCAGATGAAGCATTTTATTTCCTGTTACCACCTCACTTCCAGATCAAAGAGTATGCAAAGTATTTTTTTTTTTTTTTAGCTCTTATGGTATAGTTGCAAATTGTTCTCCCAAATGATTAGCATTTGCAATTCTACCAATAGTGTATTAATGTCCCTTTTACTCCACATCCTGCTATTTTTCCTTTTTTTTTATCATTTAGCCCATCTGATGGTTAAAAGATGGAATCTCAGAATTCTTTTAATTTACTTTTCTTCAATCAAAGGTATTTTAGAGCATTTTTCACAATTATCGATAACAATGATTTTTCTTCTGAAAACTATTGTTCACATTCTTTGACCACTTATTATTTGGGGAATGGTTCTTACTTCTATAAAAATGGCTCCATTCACTGTATATTTGAGAAATGAGGCTTTTAGACATACTTGCAGTGAATAATTTCCCTCAGTTTGTTGTTTTCCTTCTAGTTATATTTTCCTTTAGTTATATTTGTTTTGTTTCTGTGAAATGTACTTAATTCATTATAGCTAAAATTATTCATTATATTTCCCATGATCCTCTTTATCTCTTGTTTGGTTACAAACTCTTCTCTTAGCCATACATCTGACAAGTAAATGTTTCTATGCTCCCTTAATATACTTTAGATATTACTCATCATATTTAAATTATTTATCATTTTTGGTACATGGTGTCTATGCCTAGTTTTTGCAATACCATTTTCTAGTTTTCCCAGGAATTTTTGTGAAATGATGAGTTCTCTAAAAGCTTAGATCTTTGTGTTTATCAAAAACTAGATTACTAATATGTATTAAATAATTTATTCTACTGATACATCACTATTTCTTAGCCAATACTAAGCTCATACATCATATTATTCTGATGATTACTGCTTTGTAATACAGTTTGAATTCTGTCACTGCTAGGCTGCCTTCTTTCATATTTTCATTGATTATTTTGATATCCTTGATTTTTTATTCCTCCAGATGAACTTGTTACTATTTTTTCAAGTTTTACAAAAAAAATTCTTTAGATATTTAATTGATATGTCATTGAATCCTTAAATTAGATAGAACTGTAATTTTTATCATATTGGCTAGGCCTATCCATGAGAAATTAGTGTTTTTTCCAATTGTTTAGATGTCTTCATTAGTGTGAAGTGTTTTGTAATTATTTTCATATAGTTCATGGGTTTGTTTTGTCAGGTATTTTCTATTTCTTCCCGGGGAAGTATCTATTCCTGAAGGGCCTTCTGCAACTTAAAGATTATAGAACCTAAGACTAATAAATAACACAAATTACTAGTTAGAAAATGAGCTTCATTGCCCAGTAGGACAAAACTGAGTGAAGAAAAAACAAGGTCCCAAGGTTAAATAAATTTTGTTATATTTAATAAAGAGATGATGATATGACAAGCTAGTAACTCCAAGTATTGAAGGGGAATACATGAACAAATAGTTGGATAGCTAAATGAATCAATGAATGAATTGTATGTGTCTACTATTTATAAAACATTATAAGTGTCTCGAGATTCTGACAGAAATGATAAAGACACTTGGAAAAAATAAACCTCCTCCCATTTCCACTGATTTTTTTTCTTATTTCACACTTTTGCCATAGGGAAGATTTTCTCGAGTGCTAAGCCCAGGTATATCAATGTTCAATAATCTGTCAGTAAAGTCTTACTCCTTCAATCCCAGAATCAAGACCCTGGCATCTTATCCTTTCCTTCTCTCCCTCCTTACTTCCTAAGAAAATGGCTATTTCTGAGAAACTTAGTAGAATAAATTTATTCCATTTGCTGCTATGCAGCTGGTCTGGACAAGAGGCCATAACAATACTGGTCCATGGGCTCCATCCAAAGTTCCTCCCACAACCCCCTCTTTCCTTCCTTATCAAAGGCTTGCCAGCTTCTGACTCTAGGAAAGATAGGCTGCTTTTTATCAATACTATTTTTCTGCAATCACCACTTTTTTTCAAGAGAAACAGTTGTGCTTCCCATTGACCTCATCCCCTCACTTTTAAGAGAATTTTTTTCAGCATTTAGAAAAATGTGAGAAGAAAAGTGTCCAGGGAATATGGCTTTTTTTTTGCCCATGGGCTAAGAAATTTAACATATTTCCCTAATAAGATCTGGCCAGTGTTGGCTATCTAGCTCCCTGGCTAAAGTGAGAAGGTAAAAGAAATATAAGGATACAATTGAGTACTTGACAGTATTATAAGGGAGAAGAAATGGAACAAGGAGAAAAAGGGATGAAAAATATAAAACAGTTTTAGAGGAATAAAGGAAAGAGAAAAGGAGAGTAATATGAAAGAGATTAAAGGAAAGATGAATTATGGGAAGAAAAAAGACAATGAGAAAAGAAGAAATGATGGAAGAACAGAGAAAACAGAGAGGGAATGGATGAAGAATAAAAGATTTTTTTCAGGATGAGAATCCTGAAAATCTCATCCTACTGTTAGTTAACCAACATTCTATCTCCTTTCACTCTACCCTCATTCCTGTTTGCATCCTCTAGATCAGAAATGTAAAACAGATGCCCACAGCTGGTGAAATTCCTGATTGTAGCCTAAACCAGATAAAAATGTAATTGGGAAATATTTAACAAAATCAACAAAAACATAATAAAACAGAGATGATGTTAATATGTGGTTTTCTAAAGCAGTGTGCTGATAGGGACCTTTATATACAGTTTAGTGGTCACCTTCTACTTGAGTTTCACTTCACTACTCTAGATAATGCTTCATTCTCTGTTCTTACCATTACAAGAGAGAAAATCTCCCCCTGTTTATTCTACTTTGAACATCTTCTAACATTCATTAAATACAACATGACATGTTCAGCCTTACAGTTTTGTATAGTCTGAGCATTTTAATCAGATTTTATAAGTTTAAGATGAATACACTAAAAGAACTCAGCATTACCAGACCATCTTCTCCTGCCCCACCTCCCCAACTTCAGTGCTTTTCTGCTCTAGTCAGGACTACCCATCTGTACTCAAATTCTTAATCTCTATACATAAATTTTGTTCATGTTATTTCCCTGCTTGTTCCATTTTAATGTATTCTTCTTACTGAGTTTAACAAACAGTTCAGGGGTCCTTTCCTCCATCTCATTCCCCATGATTATCATAGTTATTTTCAAGTGTAATTATGCTATATTGACACTATGTTCTGTCCTAAATATTCCCATGATAATGGATTTCTCCATCTATAAAATGAAGGAATTCAATCCCCTCTCTTTCTAGAGATACTAAGAAAGTAAAAGACAGTGGAGATCAATATACTTAAAAATTCTGAATGAAAAGACACAACTTCTGCAAAGATCTGGAGGGTAATACTATAATCACAGCCACAATACGGATATGTGCACATATAGGTCTTCTTGATCCCACATAGGCCTTCTTAATCCCAGACACCAACAATAGGTAGGAACAGAATACTGAAACAATGGGGTTTTGTGGGCAAAAAGCTATAAAGAAAGCTTTTTCAAAGGAAAAAGAACAGGAAGAGCAGAACATAGTCCACACCCTCATTACCCATCCCAGTAAGGGTTACAGACAAAGAAGAGAAGGTTATATGAACATAAATTTAGACTGCAAGGAATTTTGGAGGCCATGAAATTGAATTAGAGATCCAAATTTTAAATATGAGGAAAGTAGTCAGAGAAAGGATAAATGGCTTTGCCTCCCTACATCATAACGAATAAGTGTCTAAGATAGCATTTGAATATATGTTTTCCTGATTATAAATTCAGTACTAACTCCACTGTACCATGCTATATCCTTGATGAACACCATGCATTTCATAGAATATCAGGATACTAGAGGGATCCCCAAAAGGAACCCCAAAAGAATATATTGCACACTAGAAGAAGTAGGGGTACCCTCTTTAATATTTCAGGAAAATGATCATGAACTTTCAGCTCAAAGACCATAAAACACAGAGAAATCCCTCCTTTCTATGGCATCCTTAAATGATGGGAAGTTATTCCTTACAACTAGCTAGAAGACATCTGTCTTTCTTTAGCTCCTACCTTTTGATCTGTGTTTGGGCCTCTGTGTTCAAGCAGTATAAATTGGATACTTCTTCACAGGAGAACTTTTCAAATATTTAAAGACTACTATCATTCTGCTTGCAAGTGTTCTTTTTTCTGGGCTAACATGTAAATTTGGAAGAACACCAACAGGGATGAGAAAAGGAGAAGATATACCTGACAGAACTTATAGAATGAAAAGAAATTATGGAAATTATGAAAATTTTGACCCTGAAGGTGAGATGAGAAAATACTTCTTCATTTTTCTGAGATTTAGATTTCTGAGTCTTTGGCTTGTGTTAAATTGTATTTATTGTCAGAGCTGATTGATCTATTAGTTTTGTCAAACTTCCCTCTCTTTTTCTTTTTCCCCCTTTAGTAGAAGTAATGGCTCTCTGGGTGAGAGAGACAAAAAAAAGATATTTTTAAATGAAAGTGATGTAAAAAATTAATAATTTTTAAAAGGAATTACAAATTCTCAGAATTAGAAAGAGCCTTAGAAAGCACTTAATTTAAACCATACTTGAATGCTGACTTGGGGGTGAGAAAAAGGAACTATTGCTACATTTTGGTTTTGATCAAATTGATAACTAATAACGCACATTGTTAATCAGGCTGTAGTCACTGAATTGATTCCATGGAGGACAGCTCATTCCCCAATGTCTAATCATAGCAAGCCATCCCACAAATGTATGCTCTTCATTAAAAGTATATAAATGTTTATACAGATAGATATTTATTAAGCATCTATTATGTGCCAGGCATTGTGCTAAGACTAATTACAAAAAAGGTCAAAAAACAGCCTTTGTTCTCAAGAAGTTCAGGCTTTGGGGAAGAGTACATATTGATAGTTATATGCAAACAGGATAATTAGGAAAAAAAATTCCAAAATACTTTGACTGAGGCATGAAGAAGCCATTAGGTTTAGTAATTAAAAGATCACTGGTGACTATCAATGACTCCCCTTTCTTTCCTCTCTTCTTTACTCTATAGCCTATAATCTGGTCTCATAATTTAAATGAAAATCTGCAGTCTGGTTTTCCATTTTGTCTTTTATTATGAGCTTGTGCATATGCCTTTAGTTAACATTTAAGCATAGGAGTTTAGTATAGTATACTATACTAGTCTTTGGGACTTGGCTAACTAATCTACTGAAGGAGGAAGATTATATTTATGAACTCTAAAATCCTTCCAACTCTATTATTAGATTCTATTTACTGAAAGAATCTATAGTTTCCATTTTACTTCTATAAATCTACCTATACTATATGGCCCACTGAAAGTAGCAGAAAGATACTAGATCTGAACTTTAGTAATAGCATTTGCAGATGGTGGGAGCTAATTTGAATCCTGAATGGAAGAAAGGCAGAAAATAAAAGTGAGAAAGAAAATCATTCCAGTCATGAGTGTGAGTCAGTGACAAAGTAGGACATCAAGAACTGCAAAGAATTTCAACACTACCAACATCCCTAGATAGTAGTGAATGTGGATACGGAATAAATAAGGAAAAGACTATTAAGAGAAGAAACGATTGTGTCATGAAGAACTTTAAAAGCCATAGAATTTCACATTTGATCCTAAAGTTAGTAGGGAGCCACTGAAATTTATTAAGTAGGGAAGCAAAATGATAAAATCTGGCATTTAAAAAGATCACTTTGGCAGCTATGTGAAGAATGGTTTAAAGGTTTACTTGATAGACCCACCAGAAAAAAATTGCAAAAGTTCAAGTGTTCCAAGACCACTCTTCAATTCTACCTCTAAGCCATAAAATTAGCATATCTATGACACGAAGCACCTGATCTTTCTATATTTTTCCTATAAGTTTATCTTCTTGCTCCAGATTCTTTGCTAAAGTTTTTTGGAACTTAGCTACTTTAATTGGTGTTACAATTATAATAAACTGCCCCCTTGACTTAGAAAAAAAATTTTTTGAGGTGTGAAATGAGGCTCCCTATTGCGTCTAGGAAAGGAACTCTTTTGATTGATATTTAAAGACTTCACAACTTGGTTCCAAGCTACTTTTCTAGGCTTATTATACAGGACTCCTTTTCATGAACTTTATAGTCCAACAAAAATGCCTTTCTTCATATTCTTCACGTGGCATTCAATCTCTCCATGGCAGGCCTTTGTATAGACTGTCCCTCATATCTGAAATACACTCCAGCCTCATTGCTGTCCCTTAAAAGTTCTTACTTTCTTCAAACATTCTCTCATAAAGCTACCAGTGCTTTGCCCTAGCCCTAGATATTGTATTGTATACATGGAGTATATATTCTCTTTAAAACTGTATGTGAACTGGTTTCCCAAAATCGAATATAAGTTCCTTGATGACACAGACTATTTCATTTTTAGCCTCTGATTGCCTGGTTTTAGCACAGTGCTTGGCACAAAGTAGATTATCAACAAAAGCTTGATTATTTGAAAAGTAAGTAGCAAGAGAGAGGCCAGGAACAAAATTCCAGAGAAACAAAACTCTACATTCCACTATCAAGCCAAGATCCTTAAAGTGCTGCCTTTGTTCTAGTCTTTCCTTTTTTTCATAAAGATTATAATAGTTTCTGATTTCCTATTATATTAAATTTGCATTCTTTTGCTGGGTTTTCCATTCCTGCCATAATCTCTCTACCATACCCCATGCACTCCTCCTTTGTCATAATTTTTGAAAAGGGATTCTTTTGCCTTGTCAAAGCCACTTCTCCCCAATTGTATTCTTCTTTTGTTTTCTTCAGCATTTTTACTATTCCATCATTCACTGTCTTTCATCTTAATTCCTTATCCATTGTCTCTTTCCTTCTACTTACAAATGCACCTAGGTTTTCCCCATTCTTTAAAAAAAACAAAACAAAAACTTTCTTTTGGCATCTTCCCAAGCTATTGTCACATATCTCACACAATTACCCAATGTGAGAGTTGTAATGGACCTCAGTGGCTATCTATCCCAATTCATACAGACAAAAAAAATATCCTTACCCCATCCCTGACAAGTGTTTGCTCAGCCTCTGCATCAGACCTCTAAGGAGGGAGAGCTTACCACCTTTCCAGACAATATATTCCACCTTTGAACACCTCTAACTTTGTAGGAAATTTTTCCTGATATGAAATAGAAATCTGCTTCTTTGAATCTGAAACTTCTACAAACTGCCCTTGGGTCTGTCCTTTGGAGTCAAACAGAGCAAGGCTAATCCTAAATCCACTGGGAACCTTAAAATATAGCAAATAGCAAACCTATTTCAACTGATCCTCACATATCAATGATTTTTAGAGTCATGCTTCTACTCTAGTCACTTACTAGTTTGTTGATATATGGTGACTCCTTTACATGAACATAAAATTTCAAAATAATGTTTAATTATAGTACAGTATAAAGGGAATATTGATGGGGTATAGCTTCTAGGGAGAATATAGCAATAATCTTGAGATCCCCTGATTTTAGAAGAAACATCACTTACTGTTAGATATACAATCTGTCAATAACTCTAAGATCTCCTGGTCTTGGAGTGGTGACAACTCTGAGATCCCATGGCTTTAGGAGTACTATAATCCTACAACCATTGCTGACTATCAGATAAACAATCTGTTAGTCAGTGATAACAAAGTTCCTGAGATGATAGTGAATAGACCACCCCTCAGACCTACTTGTAAACCATAAAATTAGCAAAAAAGGAACATGAAGCTCCTTGTCTCTATTTTTTTTCCTATAAATTTATCTTCTTGCTCCTAGTTCTCTGCTAAATTCTTTTGGAACTTAGACTGCTTCAGTTGACATTACAGTTATAAATAAAACTCTGCCCCTTGACTTGGGGATAGATTCAAGTCTGCAAATTCTTTTGAGATACATCACAACGCTAATCTGAAACCCCAATGATTTTGGATCTCTTTTGAACCTCAACATTTGGTAATGGCCCTGTATGGGAAAAGTCTGATCTCCCTCTTTTCCCCTCTTTGCCAAGGTAAGTCCCCATTTTTTTCTCCCTCAATCCTAGCAACTGGGAAGGCTTGTCTGGATTGTCTTAAGCTCCATGCTCAGCAAATTTTCCTTGACTGAAGATGCTCAGATTTGGAAATTCTTACAATTACCTTTTCACCCCTCCTGGGACACTGGAGAAGGCAAAGTGCTATAGGAATAATCATTTTATGGCTTTTAGCAAACATGGGACAATCCTCTTCCAAGTCATTTTTATCTGTCTGCACCTCTATTCAGAATGTCTGTCATGTTGTTTTATGAGCTAGATTTTGTTACCTGGAAAGATTTAAAATGCAGGCAGCCAGAAAAAAAAAAAAACTTTTATGCTGTAATTAGAATACTGGGAAATATTTCTTAACATCCTTAACTTCTATCTTAGAAAGGGAAAATTCTGACTTTTTTCCTGTGGACCCCAATTTTGGCTAAACTGCGGTCTACAGAAATAAAGTTAGCTAATTAAAATTATAAAACTGCTAAAATAACATCTTAGCAGAATCTCGAGGTTTTGAGAGCAATGATTAAGGAGGTTGGCAATTAGTCATTTTAATATTGCAAGAAAAAGTTCCTGAGACATTGAAAATAATTCCAGGAATTTATCCCATTCTGAAAGGAAAAAAAAGAGACTGAAGTAAATAGCAAAATTTTGCTAACCCTTCCTTGATTACAACCTTGTCCAGAGTCCCCTTCTACTCCACTGAAAAGGAAAAATATATATATATAAAAGCTAAGTTAGTATCCCAGAAGATATTAAGGGACCCTCTCTTCAACCCTGGTCATACTCAGTGTGGTTCACTCCTTGAAGTCCTGAGTGTATCTCAGAGGTGGGGATTGCTAACAAGATTGATTTAGCTCATATCCTCTCTACATCTCTCTCAAGATCAGATTAGGAAAAGAGAATGCTGAAAAACTGTAGGAAAACTCAAATTCTGTCTCACTTGTACAAAGGTGGAAAGCAGCAGCAGCAATAGGAACCCCACACAATCTTGCCCAAGCACATCTTCAACCCAGCTTGGGAGTGGGGTGGCCAGGTGAGATTCCCGTACCTGAAACTACCATCAAAGGGATATCCTGGCACCAGCCACCCCAGCCTTCGGAAGGTTCTGTCCAGCAACTGTCTGGAAAGAATCTGGGTGCCCCTGGTAGCATTAAGCATAGCAGTGTGAAGTGAGAAAATCAGTCAACCTCTGAATTTGGTTTCTCTGTTTCAGTCGCAAATATGTATTAGCTATCTAGTTCATGGCAAATTATTTTATCTCTGCCCACTTTTCTGATTTGTAAAAAGAAATAATTGTTATTGTAAAACTCACATAATAGCAAAAGTTCTTAGAGTAAAACAAATGCTATAAGAATGTTAACTGTTTTATTGGATATAATTGCTTCATATTTGATAACTTTATATGGGTTTTTAGATTCCACCAACATGCGATACCAATGTTGAGATAAATGGTGTGTGTGTGTGTGTGTGTGTGTGTGTGTGTGTGTGTGTGTTTGTGTGTGTAAGATAATTTGGAAAGAAATTCAAGTAAATTAAAGTCATTACATTTGGGCTTCCCAGGACTAGGAGGAAAGTGCATAATAGAAAGAAAATCTTTTTTCTCTTTTTTTCCCTTTTCCTCTTTCTCCAACTGCAACAGTAAATACATGGATGGGAGGGTGAAAGGGAGAGAAAGAAAATATACTCAGTTCAGGAAAATTTGTTATTTGAGATATAGTAAAAACAGTTTTAAAGGAGATTTAATCAAAACCTACTAAAAGGATATGTAAATTGTAATCTATTTTCACTGATAGTATAAATAGAAGATTTAAGAGTTTCAGAACTTTAGGAAAACAAAAAAGCAGTTCACTGCTATTAAAAAAAATTGGTAGCAAATAACCTGCTTTTGCATTATCTGGAATCAGATTTCTGAGGTTTCTGTCAGTAAAACCTGGCACTTAACCCTTTTCTGGCTCACAAAAGAGAAATAATTTTTGTGAATTGGAAAAATAATCAAATGGAATTGTTTGTCTGGAACATGTAATTAGAATTTAGAGAGTCTCAAAAACTAGAATTAAGTTGATTTTAAAATCTGTTCTACCTCAATTTTAAGATTTGTCTTGTTTTCTTTCTAAAACAAAGACACTTGTTTAAGGGAACAGGAGGGGAAGCTGGAATCCTCCTTGAGAACTCCCACAGCTGCAACAGCTTGGAGACAGAATAAATAGAACTAAAAGAAGGTGGAAAGTCTATTTATCCTTGCTAATCCTATTCTATAATGTTTTGTAAATGTAATTTAAGGAATTAGGTATTTCCGCCTTTGCTAGAAAATAAGAGGAAATTACAACTAAGAACATTTGGCAATTACTTATGAAAATTCTAAGATTGTTAACTAAGTTACTGGAATTGTTGTCATCCGTGTTATATTTAAAATTGATTAATTACTGTGTGTGGAATAAGAGGGATGAGGTAAAAACCATCAGTTTGCCTTCAATTATGAGGGTATGTAGCACCCTTTCTCCCCTTTACAGAATGGGATGGTAGGTAGCAAACAGCACAGAAGCCAAGAGTTGAGGTGGCCAATGGCAAATTCAGCACCTTCTCTTGAGTTTCTGTCAGCTCCTTTTAATTTGTTAGCTTGCCAGTTTTCTTGAAACCTCAGAGTAAACAAGGTCATCAACTCTGAGAAATAGCTTGTTTGGGATGTATATAAACACATTCCCAAACAATGAATGTGTTTACTAAGAATCTATAAGCTTGTTTATTATATAGAAATGATTTCCAATCATTGCTCCTTACACAAGGATGAGTTTAAACTCAAGAAGAAAATAAAAAAAATATGTTAAACAAAATCTCCTATATGTGTGCTTTCTGGTAAACTTTTATTGCTTATTGCAACTTCATGAGAATAAAAATACTGTAACTAGTTCTAAATTATGATTGATAGAATTTGCTATTAGTGATAAAATCTCTTGGGACTGTAACGAACATTCTTTTGAATTTCAATTTTGAATATGATTGTCAAATGGATCAGTAACACACCATTCAAGAGGAATGGCATGAGTTACTCAGAGCGATGCCATCCTGAACTGTTATAGGTGGACATCTATCTGGTCAAGAAATGGAAGGACAACCTTAGCTTCTGCTCAAAGTTGGATCCTTTTGATTCAGTTTCCCAGTTCTGTTTCTTTGTTTTCCCACTTGATGATTCCTGAGTCTGACTATGAGGTGGGAATTGTTACTACATGATTGATTATCAAACAGAGCTCAGGATTCTATTATAATCATGTCCCTGCTTTTTCCTAGGATAGCAAATTTCTATAATCAGAGAAAGTAGTCGTAGAAGCCATGAGAACAATACAAGTATGTAAGATCTTGCTTTTTTCAATTTGAAAATATGTATTCATAATATCCTAAATAATTAGATAAATGACTAGATATACACCTGTATTAAATTAGGTCCCTAAATTAATATACTGTCTAAGGAACCTGTTATTCTATTGATTATCGAAACAAAATCCAAAACATCTTCAGTATGGTTTAGATCTTGTCACTACTTGAACCTGCTTCAAAGAAACAACTGTGTACTTTCCTGGACATGGCTAGATTTTGTAGCAGTCTCTGGCATACTTCCCCTCCAAGCCAAGCTTTTATGACCTTAAAAACTAAATTGACCCAGCATTAGTCCTGTCTAATTTAGAAAAGTCTTTTACTCTGTATATTGATGAAGGGTGGAGCCAGGGTTTTTACTCAGTCTCTTGAACCCAATTCTAGGCCCATTGCTTACTTCTGAAAGCAACTTAATTTAGTGTCCTGGGGATGACCATCCTGTCTTAGAGCAATAGCTGCCACAGCCCTTCTAATTGAGGAAGCCTCCAAGTTCACCCAGGCCAAATACTGGAAGTTTTACTGGGTTCAAAGCCTTTTTTGAAGCCAAAAGTCACCAGTGACTCATGAGAGGGTTTCCAGGTATTAAGCTCTCCTATTATAAACTCCCAATTTGATTCTCTGGGTATACCACATTCTCAACCCTGCCATCCTGTTTCCTGACACCTTTATTCACAATTGTAAGGAAGCTTTATATTCTGTCTATTCCAGTCTACCTGACTTGAGAGATATTCCTCTCACAACTCAGATGGTAAATTCTTTTTTTTTCCTCATGTTTGATCACTGCATAACTTGTGAGATTTGTTTCTTTCAGACTCTAAGCCATGAACTTCTACCTACTCATTCAACCACAACATCACCTACTACTTGATTCTAACACTCAGCATCTCTTGGATGCTGCTGCTACCATCTTCAAGTCACTTGTCTCCCCTCCTCAATCTGGACTCCACTAGGCAGGGCCAGCTCTATGACCCTTATCAGCCTGAAGCTCTACAAGATGAGACCTTTATCCCTTTGTTCTGAATGAATTTGGGCCTTAACTGCTTGAGGGGGGAAATGATGGGGTACAGCTTCTAAGAAAATGTTGCAATAACTTTGAAGTCCCCTGATCTTAAGGCAAACATTGTTGATTGTCAGATAAACAATCTGTTGGTCAGTGATAATAAAATTCCTGAGACAATGGAATAGACCACCTCTCAAACCTACCTGTAAGTCATAAAAGTAGCAAATAAGTAACATGAAGCTCCTAGAGACTACAAATTTATCTTCTTGCTCCTCTGCTAAATTCCTTTGGCATTAAGTCTGCTTCAATTAGTGTTACAATTATAATAAACATTGCCCCTTGACTTGGAAATGGGTCTGAGCCTGAAATTTTTTTTGAGACATTTCGCAACACCAGTCTGAAATCCCAATGTTTTTGAGTTCTCTTTTGAACCACAACAATATCAACTTCATATTCTGAAAACTATACCTCTTTTACTGCAGCCTAATATCATGTTAGCTTTTTGACTGATATCAGCTATCCTGAATTTATTATCTACTAAAATCCTTAGATTTTCCCCCCAGAACAACTGTCTAAGAACAACTATCTAACCATGTCCCACCCATCTTTTATAAAGTTGATTTTTTGTATCCAGTGCAAGACTTTGCATTTAAAATGAATTAAAATTAATATGATTAAATTCAGCCTAATATTTTATTCTGACAAGATCCCAGTTCGATCCTGATTATATCAATCTTTTACCTAAGCCTCCTGGCTTGGCATCATATGAAAAATTGATGAGAATACTCTCTATGGCTTTATCCAGGTCATTGAATAAAATGTTAAACCACATTGGCAGAACTGAGCAATAGATCCCTTAATTACTACACTGGAGGACTCCTGTCAGACACATTGATTTTAAATAATCAGGAACTATTCTTTGGAGTCCAGCAATCCAACTGGTTCTGAATTCATTCTGCTGTATGATCATCTATATCTTTCCATCATCTCCATAAGAAAATCATAATATACTTTATCAAAACCTGCAGAATTGGTAAACTATATCCACAATGCTCCTTTCTCTACTAGGTTAATAATATCATCAAAAAAGGAACTGCAATTAATCAATTAGTCTGACAGGACTTATACTTGATGAAGCCAAGCTGTGTCTCTTTAATCATTGCTTCTTTCTCAAGATGTTTGCCAACTATTTAAAAAATTATCTATTCTAGAATTTTTTCAGAAATCAAAATCAAGGTCACTGGCTTATTTTATTCTGCCCTCTCCCATTATTTTAAAAATTAAGACATTAGTTCTCTAATTTCATGCTACTTTTCCAGGTTTCTATGATCTTTCATTTAAAACTGAAACTCAATAGTAACATATGCCAATTCTTTCAGGATCCAAAATAATCTGGACTGGCTGACTTGAAACCAAAGATAGCCAAATGATCTCTTATTTAGGAAACTTGGGTATTAACTCTTGGTTACTCTTTTGTTCTATCACCTCCAGAATCAAAGTCTCCTTTGCAGAGAAAACAGAAACAGAATAAGAATTGGTCTAGTCTGCCTTCTCTGTTTTCAGTTGTCATTCCTACCACTATGAGGAAAGGTCTGAGCCCTTCTTTGAACTGCATTTTTCTCCCTAAGTACATAAAACACACATACACACACACACACACACACACACTTTCTTGTCCTTTGTTCCTCTCAAAAGCCTCTGCTTGCTATGTGTTAGCAATCCTGATACTATTTTTATGGGATTGTCCCACATTTCATGTCTTTATTGCCCACCCTTGTTTCTATCTCCTGTACATTTCTTTTAAAAATTTGAATTGATTTTTAGTTCTGTATTCATCCATATGAATCTCTTTTTTTCCTCCTCTTAAAATTGTTTCTGTCTTCAGAATTTCATTCTTGGGTATTTTCCATCTTTTCTCCACAAACTTGCAGCATTTTATTCCTTAAAATCACAATGCTTGGAAATCTGCTTTCATCATATCTAGGATACACTTCAAATTATGACCATATGTCTTCTCCTCTATTACAAACCCTAGAATGAAATGGTCACTTCTCGCCACAGTTGCCATCATTTTCACCCCAACATCACATCTTCCCTATTAGTGAGAATCAGATTCAAAATGTCGCATCCTTCACCTTGTGAAGGATAAAATTATCATTAAGTCAAGAAGTTATAAACTGATCTGCTTTTGGCAGAAAAAGATCCAGTGGATAGCTGAAGTACCTTTCATTATTGCATTATGCTTCTGTGCCAGGATTGTGATCTTTTTCAGAAACTCCTCATTTACCTCTGCTTTCTGTTTATATGAGTCTGAAGTAAACTTTAATGATTAAAAAATATTTTTCTTCCTTTAACATTTAAAAAATATCTTTTAAATGGTTTCTTCCTTAAATTCTGCATTCCTTCACATGCATATGCTTTCTTAATGATACATTTTTAAGCTATCCTTTTTCTTTGAAATACAATACACTCATAGAGTTTCAACCTTCCAAACTTCAACAGCAGCTATGAGATCAAATTTGTATTTTTGCATAAAAACATCTAGTTCGTTCCTCTTGCTTGTTATCTAAATTTGGGGCATTTGTTTAAAGACAATGGAAGCCTCTGGTTTTATCACAGGTTCCTTTCTTGAATTTTTTCTCCTGTAATTTTCTATCTCACATGCTATTCTTCCCTTTTTTGTGGATACTTACTATACTTCTAACTTGGGAGATATACATATAGACAAACTTCTCCCTCTCCATCATTTCTAGTTCTTTTTATTAGATTTGCAAGACACTGGTCAAAAATATTCTTAGCCATTTGAGGATGTTTCTAGCTACGGTCAGGAATCTGTCAGTCCTATCGTGCAAGCCATAAGGTAGAAATCCAAATCTAATTCTCATATATTATTTTCTTGGCCAGCTGTTCACTTCCCAAATTAACTTTTCTTCTTTTGTATGTTTTTCCTTATTGAGAAAAAATAAGAAATGCACAGCCTGCTTCCTTAAGGTCTTCAATTTCTTATATAAGATTTCATTATCATTGGTAATAATTTTTAGGTGCCTTCTAGAAGTGGCATTTATATATACATTAATCACTAAAAGTAAGAAGCTGCCATCCATTTTGATAAGTAATGGAAGGTTTCCTGCTATTTCTTAGATAGATATTCCCTGAAGACAATACATCTCTTTATTATTGTTATCAGGTCAACAAAGAACTGCCTCAATGTGCCTCAACAGTTAATCATCAATCATCTTCTTTTCTTCTTCAGCCATTTACTAGATGAAATGCCTGATAATGTCTTGTGGCTCTTCTTTGTCATTCCTGGGAGAACAAACAACTTCTTCCATTTTAGAACACAGGATTCTTTTCCCTTTAAATGCTCAAATCTGTTTTTAAACTTTCACTGAACAGGTATGTGTCTTTCCCTTTCACCTCTGAGTATACTCTTCCAATCTCTATCATCAAGTAAAATGAAATTCTCCCTCCTCTACCACAGAAGCCCTTTTTTCTCCCATTGAAGTCTTTCTTTTGTTTCCTTTAGGAGCTCTTTATCCTCCCTAACAACTTGGAGTGCTTAAAAGGTATACTTCTAGTCCTTTCACCTTCTCTTCCAGAACAGAATTCAGCCTATACTTAGAACACGGTTAACAATCACTTAATGTGGCAAAAATGGGATATAGGTTGTGTTCAGGGAAGACTAGTATCTCTGATGTGAAAGCTGCTGAGCCCTTTACAAGACTGCTTTCCACCTTTGGTGATCACCTGATTCACCTAACTTTCACCTGTGGGTCCAAGAAGCTCTGGATGCACAGTGGACATATCCCAGTAAACCATTTCAGCAAATAGGCTAAACCAGATTAAGGATAACCAAAGATCTTAAATCTTAAAGTTGGGGGCATCTCCCCCAGGCATGTAAAAACTTCCCTTGGTGGAATGGAGAGATGAGAACAATTTCTTCCAAAAGCCATGAAGACAGGTGAAGCAGGTGATGTATAACATTTAGAGCTTGGTTAGACATTAAAGACACTATCCACTACATTTTGAGTCATCACCAGTCATCTTGACTGTTCTGTCATTGGACAATAATGGCTTTAAAAGAGAGAGTGAGTCTGAAGACTTTGTGCAGCTCTGCTTCTTAAATCCAATTTACTTAAATCCAACTAATGCACAAATCATGGCAAAAATACAAACACCATAAAAAACACCATGGTTAAGTCATTGCGTGTTTTTCCTTACTCTCAATAGTCATTGAGATTTTTAGCCTCACTTTTTAAGCTACTTGTAAATATTTAGAATTTAATGCTTAGTACCTGTTTGAAACTTTTAAAAAACAATTATTGCCTTTTAAAAGTTAAAATGTTTTACCAACAATCTGCCCCAAAATATTCTATGATTTTACTTGGCTTTTTATTTATTACATTTTTGTTTTCTTACCTGACTTATTTTATCTTGCTAACTACTTTTTTCATATCATTCTGGAGTCCATCTCATTAGATTTTACCTCCCAATTCTTTGTTTAGCTGCCTTAATACTTAGATTTCCTCCTAAATTGTCCTTGATCTTTTTTCTCTTATAAAGCAGTAATAGAACATAGACCAAGTTCTAAAACTAGAGATTGTTTGTTTTCTAATTTTACTCCTTTACTCATTTACTAATATTCTTCTCAATTTTGCCAAATCTTTCTTAAGTTCATATTCTCTTCTAGATTTGTTCATAGTCATACAAGTAGTATCAATCAATAAATATTTATTAAGTACTTACTATGTGTCAAGAATTATGAAGTAACAAAAAGAGAAGCAAAAACATTATCCCTATGCACAATCAGATGATATTTTAACGGGCTCTACAACATGTAAATAACTATGCACATACAAAATAGATAATAATAATAGCTAGTATTTATATTATAACTACTATGAGCTGAGGACTGTGTTAAGCACTTTTACAAATATATCTTTTGATCTTTTTGATAACTTTAGGAGGTAGATACTGTTATTACTTCCATTTTACAGGTGGGGAAATTAAAGCAAACTGGTAAAGTGGCTTGCCCATGATCAAGCAGGTAGAAAATATCTGAGATTACAGTAGAACACGGGTTTTTCTAACTCCAGGCCAGGAATTCTATCCACTGGCTCAGAATTCTATCCCCTTAGCTGGCAGTCATAAGCAGAAAGACCTACTGCAAAAGACAAGAGTTTAACTGAGGCTTGAAATAATCCAGGAATAAAAGAGGCAAAAGTGCAAAGGGAAAATATTCAGGCAGGTACCAGCAGGGCAGTCTAACTACAAAGGTACAGATTTAGGACATATATGGTTCTGAGAGAAATAGTGAGTAGACCATGTTTCTGGTTTGTGAAATGCATAGGGAAGAGTAAAGAATAAGAAAATCAGAAATGAAGAAAAAGATTAGATTATGAAGAATTTTAAATATCAAACATAGGAGTTATATTTGATTCTGGAGCTAAAAGTCATTAGAGCTTAAGAATAATTGAAATGTGGTTGTGATGTGTAGGAGAGAGGGCAAGAAAATCACTTTGGCAGCTGAAGAAAAATGGAGTGAAGTAGAAAGAGTAGAGAGAAATATGGCAGGAAAGCCCATTGGAAGGCTACAAATTCCAAGTGGAAGTGAGAAAGATCTGTATTAGAGTGGTGGCTGTGTAAAAAGAATGGAATGAACGCAAGAATTATTATCAGAATAGAAATTACAAGATTTGGCAACATATTGGGTATGTTAGATAAGAATAAAGAATTAGGATGAGATTAAAGTTTTGAGCTTGGTTGACTGAAAGGATGGCTGTATCCAATAGAAAGTTGAGAAAAGTAGAGGATATAACTGAAAAGATAATGATTTCTGTTTTGTACATGCTGAGTTTGAGATGTCTACTAACTGTCTAGTTAAGAATGTCCTCAAGTAATTGGTAATATGATATCAGGTGAGAAAATAGAAGTAAATGAATAAATCTGGGGATCATCTGATAAAAATGATAATGGAACCCATGAAAGTTGATGAAATCACTGAAAGTGATAATATAAAAAAGAAGAAAATATGTCTAGGTCAGAGCCTTGAGGGACAACTAAAGTTAGTGAACATGACATATGTTAACATTTAACAAAGAAGACCAAGAATCAGTGGTCAGGGGGTAGGAGGGAAAAAATGAGAAAATGGAGTCATGAATTCCTAGAAGAGAGAGAATGTAGGAGTGGATGATGATCAGCAATGCAAAGCTTGCAGAGAGGCCAAGAAAATAACGTTTGCAAAAAGGACAACAACAGATTGTTGGTAACATCAGAATAGTCTGTTTCAATTAAATAATCAAGTTAGAAAGCAGATTGCAAAGGGTTTTGAAACTGTGAAAGGAGAAAATGTAAAGGAACCTAGTATAGATGCATTTGTCAAGAATTAAACAAAGAATAAAGGTAGAAATACATGACTTAGCTAGAAGGTGTGGTAGAAATAAGTGATCACTTTTTAAAGATTAGGAACACATGGAAATGTTTGTAGGCAACAGGGAAGAAAGCACCAGGTAGAAACTGAAAATGATAAAAAAGCAATTATTCTATAGGCAATATACTAGAGAAAATAGGATAAAAATGAGGTCAACAAAGGTGCATGTAGAAGAGTTTGCCTTAGCAAGAAAAGAAAGAATTCTTTATATGAAATAGGGAAAGAAGATGATAGTAGAGGAAAATGAGTAATGTGAAAAAGAAAATAATAAAAGTGAGAGCTAAGATATGAGGGTCAGTGCATAGCCAAGTTGGAATGGAGAAGTAGGTTAGAGGAAATGAGTACAAAGAGGATTTGGGGATAGAGGATATTTGGGAGAGCATCACCACAAATATCAAAAAACCTTGGTATGAGGACAGGAGATGGTGCGGAGAAAGCAGCCATAAAACTCATTGAAGAATATAAGGAAATATCTTGGAGAGGAGTAGCTAAAAGCCATTAGCATCTATATTGGGTTATAAATGTATAGAGCATAAAACTCAGTGGAGAAGTAGCTGCCTGGTGATAGCAAAGTGTTTGAAAGGGTTAATACAGAACAATTAGTTTGAAAATATAAGTTAAAGTTTCCACTCCTTGGAAAAGGTGGCCAGGTATGTAATGTCCACTAGAAAAATCCAGGTCTAAGTAAAGTTGAAAATTGAAAGAAATGAGAAAGAAAATGTTCTATGTTAAAAGGTAGCTTGTTAATTGTGGAGCAGGCATTCCAGAGAGAAGAGTAGAATAGGCCAGCAAATCTGATGCAAAACACAATAGGATATGGAAAGGAGAAGAGAGTTTGAGACAGGAAATAAATGGAAATAACAGATTCCTGGTGACATCTAATTTAAGCCTTGAAAGAAAGTCAAATAGACATGTAAAAAAGAAATGTTTATTTCTTCAAACAGTACTAAGAGCTTTTAGATTTTTTTCTAGGATCAAATATAATCCTGGCATCCAGGTACCTAAAGACAATAATGATTTCCTTGTCAATATCTTTTCCAAAACTCCTCAGATGCTAAAATTCATTTACTCCTAAATAGAATATTAGATATAATGTAAATATGTTATGGTCGTGGTCCATTAAATTCCACTTAACAAATATAAGAATCTCTGTGCTCAGTATTATTGCTATGTAGATTAGTTCTGTCACTTTTATATAATAACTAGAATATATATTCTCATTAAACAGTACAGAGCTAACAACTAGAAAAAAGTACTTTTTGATGATAATGATGAGTCCTGATCTGAACTTCAAAGACCTAGACTTCACTCCTGACAGTTATATAGCTTTGGATAATATACTCTTCAAATGACCCACTTAAAAATTTAGAATAACAATTTCCTTTTTACCCTTCCCCCTAGCCAAAATGACTAGTGAGATAGCTAAGCTAACTTAGAGCATTCAACATACTTTGAACAGTGTTATCAAGGCATATATAAGAAGATTAAAAGCTGTCTATGGTGGTACAGTGATACTGGGACTTAAAACCAGAAAGTCTCATCTCCATGAATTCAAATCCAGCTTTAGACACTTACCAGCTATGTGACGCTGGGAAAGATGGATAGAAGGGTGAGAGGAAAAGTTGTTTTAAGTGAATGTCTAGTGATGCAATGTGGCTAAAATATATAACAGTGGAAAGATAGATTGGAGACAGAATTTGAGATATCTTCAATGCTATCATTGTATTTTTGAACTGTCAGAAATGGGGAGGCAAGAAAATGGCAGAGAGAAGTTGCCTGAGTTCTCTACCATTTCCCTTAGGAAGAATGTTAAATCAAACCTCTCCATAAGAATTCTTGAAATTGCACATGTTTAACGTATATTGAATTACTTGCTGTCTAGAGAAGGGGGTGGAGGGAAGAAGAGGGAGAGAAAATAAAACACAAGTTTTGCAAGAGTGATTGTTGAAAACTATCTATGATGTGTTTTGAATATAAATAGCTTTATAAAATTAATTAATTGGAAAAAATGAATACTTGAGTGATAGAATCCACAAAAAGACCAAGTGAAATAATTTTCCAGCCCAATATAACTTAGAAAAACATCAGGAAAGGTCTATTTTACTTGAGTAAAAGGGGAGCAGAGTCCAGAATAGGAAGCAGGAGGTTCTTAGCCACAGTACAAGTCAGTAGTAGTTAAGGCCCTGCAGTTCTAGTTCAGCAACCTAATGGAACAATAGGCAAGTTGTAAGGCCACCCATCCCAGCACAGCAGAGAAACTGCTAGCTCCCAGAATCCAGAGCCCAACAGGCAAGACAAAGCTAGAACATCCTTTTGCAATGGGCAAGCTACCAAGTAGTGTAGAAAGCCAGTAATCGGGTACCTGACTCACCATGTAAAAATCTTGGAACAATGCCTCTAAATCCAAGTAGAAAAGCTCAACTCCAAAAAAAGGAGCAAACTTGGAACAGGATAATAATGTCAAAATGCCAACATGTGAAACCTCAGAATGGAAAATGAATTGGTCTGAAGCCCAAAAAGCCTTCTTGGAAAAACTCAAAAGGGATTTTAAAATCAAATAAGAGAGAGAGAAGGAAAATTCGGGGGGAGGAAGTGAGAATTATGCAAGAGTCAACAGCTTGGAAAAGAAAGAACAAAAATAGACTGAAGAAAATGATTTCTTTAAAAGTACAATTGGCCAAATTGGGGAGGGGGTAATATTGACTGAAGAAAACAACTCTTTAAAAAGTAGAATTGGCCAAATGAAAAGGAGATAGAAAAAAAATTACCTGAAGAAAATAATTCCTTAAAAATAAAAATCCAGCAAGTAGAAGCTAATAACTCTATGAGACAACAAGAATCAGTCAAAATCTAAAGAATGAAAAAATAAAATGCAATATAAAATACCTCATGGGATAAACAACAGGCCTGGAAATTAGGTCCAGGAGAGAGAATTTAATTATTATGAGACTGCCTGAAAGTCATGATAAAAAAAAAAAAGAGCCTGGATGTATCTTTCAAGAAATTATCAAGGAAACTACCCTGATGTTCTAGAGTGGGAAGATAAAATAGTCATTGAAAGAATTCCCCCATTGATCTCCTGAAAGAGATCCCAAATTGAAAACTCCAAGAAATATTATAGCCAAATTTCATAATTATCAAGTCAAGGAGAAAATACTTTAAGCAGACAGAAGGAAATAATCTGAATATAAAGGAGCTACAATCAGGATTACACAGGTTTAACAGCTTCTACATTAAAGGATTGGAGAGTTTAGAATATATTATCCCAAAAGGCAAAGGAACTTGTACCACAAGCAAGAATTAACTATTCAGCATAACTGAGGATAATTTTCCCAGATAAAAGATGAACATTCAATGAAATATGGGACTTTCAAATTTTCCTGATGAAAAGACCACAGCTGTTAAGTAGAAAATATAAATCTTCAAATACAAAACTAAAGAAACAGGAAAAGAGAAAGAGAAAAGAAAAAATGGCACTGAATAACATTAAATTGTTATTCTTACATAGAAAAATAATATTTGTAATTTTAAAAATTATCTCTATTAGGGTGGTTAGAAGGAAGATAATAAAACAGAGTGTGAGTATAAGTTGAATTTTATGTGATGATTAAAAAAATGGGCTGAATAAAAAATTATACTATAAGAAGAGGAAAGAACAGGCAGAATGGAGTAAGTTATATCATTCAAAGAGTTACAAAAAAATCTGTGACAGTATAGAGAAAGAAGAGAAGGGATGAACATTGTTTGAACTTTATTCTCATTGGATTTTGCTCAGAGGAAATACACAAAAAGTCAAAGTAAAACAATGTTCCAGCCCAAGATAACATAGAAGGACATCAGGAAAGATCTGCCTCACTTGGATAAAAGTTCAACATAAGCAATGTCTGAGCCAGTCAGTGGGAGTATTAGTCACATTATTGATCAGCAGCCTAGGGCTTGCAGTCCTGGCTTAACAAGTTATTGGTACAGCAGGCAAGTTGTGAGTGGGATGATGATACAAGGCAAAGCAGATTGAGAAAGGCAATGGTCAGAAGCAAAACAATGGTGAGTAGAGATGGGATGAAAGGAGAGAGAGAAAAGTATAAATGGGGGAATAGGATGGAGAGAAATATAGATAGTAATCATAATTTTGAATGGGATGAATTCTCCAATAAAATGTAAGTTGATATCAAAGTGAATTAAAAAACAGAATCCTATGATATGTTCTTTATAAGAAAAACATTTGAAGCAGAGAAAGACGGAGTTAAGGTAAAAGACTGGAACATAATATATTATGCTTCAGTTGAAGGGAAAAAAACTGTAATATCCGGATCTCAAATAAAGCAAAAAAAAAAAAAAAACAGATCTAATTAAATGAGATAAAGAAGAAAACTACATCTTGCTAGAAAGTACCATAGACAATGGAATAATATGAATATTGAACATATATGCACAAAGTGGTATATCCTCCAGATTCTTAGAGGAGTAGTTAAATTATTTACAAAAGAAAAACAGTAAAACCATAGAAGTGGAGAACCTCAACTTCCTCCTTTTAGAACTAGATGAATCTAATAAATAAAATAAACAAGAAAGAAGTTAGGAAATGAATAGAATTTCAGAAAAGTTAGACATGATAAACCTTTGAAGAAAGTTGAATGGGGAGAGAAAAAAATATATAACTTCTTCTCAGTGGTACACAGCACCTATACAAAAACTGACTAAGTATTGCAGTATAAAAACCTTACATTGAAATGCAGAAAGACATAAATATTTAATGAATCATTTTTCTTTTTTTTTTTGCTGAGGCAATTGGGGTTAAGTGACTTGCCCAGGGTCACACAGCTAGACAGTGCCTGAGACCAGATTTGAACTCGGGTCCTCCTGACTTCAGGGCTGGTGCTCTATCCACTGCGCTACCTAGCTGCCCTTAATGAATCATTTTCAAATCATGATGCAATAAAAATTACAAGTAAGAAAAGACTATGGAAAATAGATTGAAAATTAACTGGAAACAATATCTAAACCTAAAGCATGAGTGGGTCAAAGAATAAATCATAGAAACAATCAATAATTTCATCAAGGAGAATGATAATAATGAGACAAGATACCAACATTTATGGGAAACAACCAAAGTAGTATCTAAGGAAAATTTTATATCTCTAAATTTATATGAATAAAATAGAAAAAAACAGCAGATCGATGAACTGGACATACAATTTAAAAAGCCAGAAAAAATCAAAAATCCCCAATTAAACATGAAGTTAGAAATTTTGAAAATCAAAGGACAGGTTAATAAAATTAAAAGTAAGAAACTATTGAGCTAGTAAACAAAACTAAGATCTGATATCATGGAAAATATATAAACTTTTAATTAATTTGACTTTTAAAAAAGAAAGACAAAAACCATATTACCAGTTTCAAAAATGAAAAAGCATGAATTCATCACCAATGAAGAAGAAATTAAAGCAGTAATTAGGAGTTATTTTGCCTAACTGTATGTCAATAAATCTAAGTGAAAGGGCTGAACATTTACAAAAAATATAAATTAGTCAGATTAATAAAAAAGGAAATAAAATACTTAATCCTATTTTAGAGGGGAAAAATTAAATAAGCCATCAAAGCCAGATAGATTTACGAGTGAATTCTACCAAACATTTAAAGAACAATTAATTCCATTAGTATACAAATACTTGGGAAAATAGGTGAAGAAAGAGTTCCACCTAATTCCTTTTATGATACAAATATGGTGCTGATACCTAAATTGGGAAGAGCCAAAATGAGAAAGAAAATTATAAACCAATTTCCTAATGAAAATTTTAAGTAAAATATTAACAAAGAGATTAAAGCAATTTATCATCAGGATAAAACAATATGAGCAGGTGAATTTATGTCATGAATGCAGGGCTAGTGTAGTATTAGGAAAACTATTAGAATAACTGACCTTAGCAATAACACCACCAACAGAAATCATATGATTATTTCAACAGAAGAAAAAAAGGTATGTGACAAAATATAGCATCTATTCTTTAAAAAAACAACCTAGAGAGTTTAGGAATAAATGGAGCTTTCCTTAAAATAATAAGTAATGCCTATATAAAGGCATCAGCAAGCCTCATCTGACACCATCTATGAAGGCTCTAATATAAATTAGACGCCTTCATAATAAGATTAGGGGTGAAACAAGAATGTTTATTATCACCACTATTATTCAATATTATCCTTGAAATGTTAGCTTTAAGAATAAGAGAAGAGAAATGGAAGAAACTAGAATAAACAACAACAAAAAAACAAATTATCACTTTTTTGCAGAGGATATCATCATATAGATAGAGAATCCTACAGTATCAGCTAAAAATCTGCCTGAAATAATTAACAAGTCTAGCAAATTCACAGGATATCAAGATAAATATACAGACACACACATATATATCCAATAAAGCTCAGTAGTCAAAGATAGAAAAAAAAATTCCATTTAAAGTAATGTATAGATAATATATTTAGGAGTCTTCTCGCCAAGACAAAACCAGGAACTATATTGACACAATTACAAAACAGTTTTCACACAAATAAAGTCACATTTTGAACTAACAAAAAAAGACAATTCTACCTAAATTAATTAATTTATTTAGTGCCATACCAATCAACCTACCAAAAATTATTTTATATATCTAGTAAAAATAATAGCAAAATTCATCTAGAAGAAAAAAAAGATAAAGAATATCAAGGGAATTCATGAAAAAAAACTATAAAGAAAGATGGTACAGCTATACTAGATATAAAACTATATTATAAAGCAGCAATCATCAAAATCATTTGGTACTGCCTAACAGAGTAGTTATCTACTCTGATAATAATCTACTGTTTCATAAATTTAAAGACTAGCTTCTGAGATAAGAACTCACTATCTTATAAAAACTACTGAGAAACTGAAAAGTAGTATGGTAAAAACTAAGCATAGACTATTATTCCACACTATATCCCAAGATAAAGGTCAAAATGATTATGTAATTTAGACGTAAAGGGTGATACCATAAGCAAATTAGGAGAACAAGTAATACTCAGCCTTTCAGATCTATGGAGAAGGGAAGAATTTATAGCCAAATGAAATAAAGAACATTATTCACATTATCATATACTAAAAGGAAAATTTTAATAAAATAAAATTTTAAAAAATTGTACAAACAAAATCAATGCAACCAAGCTTAGAAGAAAAGCAAAAATCTGTGAAGCAATTTTTATTACAAGTGTTTTTGATAAATATTTCTTTTCTAAAATATATAGAGAATTAAGTCAAATTTCCACAATTGAGAAATCAAAGGATATGAAAAGATAGTTTTCAAGTGAAGAAATTAAAGGTCTCTACAATCATATGAAAAAATGCTTTACACTTTAAAACTATGCCCAAAGACTATAAAACTTCACATACCCTTTGATCCAGCTGTCTCACTACTGGGTCTATATCCCCAAAAAATCATAAAAAGGGGAAAAGAATCTACAAGTACAAAAATGTTTTGAGCAGATTTTTTGGTAGTGACAAGGAATTAGAAATTGAGTGGATGCCCCTCAGTTGAGAAATTGAGGAATAAGTTATGGTATCTGAATGTAATGGAATATTATTGTTCTGTAAGAAATGATGAGCAGACTGATTTCAGGAAAGCCTGGAAAAACTTACATGAATTGATGCTAAATAAAGTGAGCAGAACCAAGTGAACAAGATACATACTAGAGTTGTGAAGTGATCCAATGATTCGGGAGAGAAATTTAATAATTTGAAGGATGATGTCTAGGCTGTTGTTTTAATCATGACTTTCAGGTAGACCAATAATTTGTAATTATTTCTCCTATATGTATTTTCCGGGTCAGTAACATTTTCAGTTGGAGAGCAAGTTGGAATTATACCCAAAAGGCGATCAATAGCCACTACATCTATATCTCAAAGACATCATACAAAGGGGGAAAAGTATTGACAAGTACACAAATATTTGTAGCAGTTCTTTCTGTAGTGACAAAGACCTGGAAATTAGGGGAATGACCATCATTGCAGAATGGCTGAATAAGTTTTATAAGAATGTAATGAAATACTGTTGTGTTATAAGAAATGATGAGCAGGTAGATTTCAGAAAAATCTGGACTTAAATGAACTGACATCGAGTGAAGTGAACAGAACCAGGATAATATTTTCCCCAGTAACAGCAACATTGTGCCAGGATACATTATGATTGATTTAGCTCTTCTCAGCAAAACAATTATTTAAGGAAATTGCAAAAGACTCATGATAGAAAATATTATGCACATGCAGAGAAAGAAAAAATGGACTCTAAATGAAGAACAAAGTATACTATTTTCACTTTTGGGGGGGTTGTTTTTTGCATGTCATAGTTTTTCCCTTTTGTTCTGTTTTGGGGAAATACATTTGATAGCACATTATAACCTATATAAAATTGCTTGCCATTTGGGGGAGGGGAAAGGGAAAAAGGGAGGTAGAAAAAATGGAACTCAAAATTTTATAGAAAATGAATGTTGAAAACAATATTACATGTAATTAGAAAAAAAATACTATTTCCAAAGGTGGAGAGAAAGAGAGTGGGATAGAGAGACAGGAAGACAGAGAGAGAGAAAAAAACAGAGAGAGAGAGAGAAGAGAGAGAGAGAGAGAGAGAGAGAGAGAGAGAAAGAGGAGGAGGAGGAGGAGGAGGAGCAGGAGGAGAAGGAGGAGGAGGAGAGGAAAGGAGAAGAAAGGAGAAGAGAAGAGAGGAGAGGAGAGGCGAGGAAAGGAGAGGAGAGGAGAGGAAAGGAGAGGAGAGGAAAGGAAAGGAGAGGAGAGGCGAGAAGAGGAGAGGAGAGGAGAGAAAAGAAAGGAAGGAAGGAAGGGAGCAAAGGAGAGAGGAAGAGAGCGAGGGAGGGAGGGAAGGAGGAAGGAAACAAGGGAGGGAACGAGGGAGGAAGGAAGTTATTAAGATAGTAGTGGTAAGATATAAGAATCTAAGATAGGAAGGTGTCATTTTGTCTGCTTCAAAAGTCTTGTTCTCACCATGCTCTTTTTCCTCTTCAATCTCTGCCTTGGCTATTTCATTCACTCCTATATGTTGAAAAATAGCCCCAATTTCTTCCATGAACTCCAATTCTATGAGATAGCTCTATTCAAATATCCTGCCAGCACCTCAAACCCAGCATGTCCAAAATAAACTCTATCTTCCTTTACAACTCCATCTTCCCTCTACAAATCTGCTTCTCCTCTCATTTTTCATACTTCCAAGTAACCTAGTTTTGAAGCTTCTGAGTTCTCTTTGACATCTCTTTAACCTCCCTCTTGTTCCATAACTAGTGAGCTGCTAAATTTTGTGAATTCTACTTCTACAACTACTGACTTAAATATATTCCCTTCTTTTTTCCTTTCACTGTCATACTGTCATCATATAATTCAGGCCTTTATCATTTCTCTCCTGAAACACAGCCTAATTGGCTTCTCTGTCTCTATTTTTATGCAACCCTCATGCACTACCAAAATATTTTTTTACAAATATACAGATTCAATTAATCAATCAACCAACAAGCATTTATTAAATGCCTATTATGGGTCAACAAATGGAACAGGTCACGAATGATTGTGACACTCCTCTGCCTCAAAAAACTTTCAGTGGTTTCTTATTGTCATATAGAATGAACAGCCTACATTTAAGGAAGGAAGGAGAAAAGAAAGGAAGAAGAGAAGAAAGGAAGGAAAGAAGAAAAAGAGTACCCCGTGTATAAAAAGGGCATATTAAATGCTTGTTAAATAGAATTGAATTAAATTAAGGTATGGTTATCAAGTGCCTATGTTAAGAAGTTAAAAGAGGACAATGATACCACAAAGAGCACAATAGATAATAGACTCAGGATAGTCTTTACAAAGGATAGAAAAAAAAAAGTATCCTGAGAGTGGAACAATGAGTTGAATCTAACAATAGGAAATTTAGTGAGAATAAATGTTAAGTTCTATACTTGGGTTAAAGACAATAACACAACACAGAATAGAGAAAATTTGAGGGGTTTGGTAAACAATAAGCTTAATATTCTGCACGATGTGAGTTTTGTCTTACTCCACATTAATAGAAACATGATATAGAGTGGAAAGGTAGCAATAGTCCCATTGTAGGATGCACCAAGTAGACCACATTTGAGATTCTCCATTTAATTCTAGTTGCAGTATTTTATGAAGGACAGTCAAGATGGAATATATTCAGTTAAAGATAAGAAGACTGTAAAAGAATACAAAACCAGGTGATTAAAAGTGTAAGTGAAAATATTTGGGAATATTTAACCTAGAGAAAAGAAGATTTTTTGGGGGTACAGTACAATTGTTTTCAAGTAACTTGAGATATAAGCAGCAGAATCTTTGAGCAGAAAATGATAAATGATCACTTATGAGGAATTGAGATTCCCAATAAGGTAAACATTGGACTATGTGACCTGTTAAATTCTCAATAGATCTAAGAAACTCAGTTAAGGAGGAACTATCTATCTATCTATCTATCTATCTATATTTTATTTTTTGACTTGGTTTTGAAAGTCAGGATTAGAAATAGTTGATAGAAATTATAGAATAGTAGACTTCAGTTCTATATATTAGAATTTTTCCTAAAAATCAGAAATGTCCAGAAAAATAAAAAGGTGTGTTAAATGTTATTTACTACCCATTACTGGAAGCCATGAAACAGAATGAATAACAACTTTATTAGGTATATTTTACATGAGGATTCTTGCTTTAAATATGGGTTGGCCTAGATAGCTTACATAAAAAAGACGCTGGACTTGGGAGTTTAAAAAAGTATTAATTTCAAATCTCAATATTGTCCTTTAATAGTTATGTTTTAGCTGCTCACAAACACTCTGAGCCTCAACCTCTTTATCTCAAAAATGGAAATAAAATTATCTATTAATATCTCACAGTAAAGGTGTGAGAATGAAATGAAATATGGCCATCTGATAAAAATTATATCTATCTATCTATTTATAAATATCAGCTACTCTTATTAGGAGATAATCCCAATACACTCAGCTGAAATCAACCTACATAACACAAAAGTTCATTTTCTTCTTCTTTTTTTTTTTTTGAATTAGAGTCTAGGAAACCTTGAACAAAATATCATCGTTCTGGCCTTTTGTCTGACCCCTCTAACTTGCTTCCAGGCTCCAGCTTTTCCTGTATAAGGCATTAGGACAAGCCTGGCTTACAGTTTCATTCTTAGTCAAATGGAACACTTGCTTTAATCTAACTACATATTTACCATGAAAATTTGTGGTTGGAAAAACTTATCTCTTTTAAGTCTAATTCCCAGCTTATGGTTATTCATGTACTATGTGTAGGCTGAGCAATAAGTAACTGTTCTAGGTAGACAATGAAATCCTAAGTTAGAAATATCTTTTCAATGGGAAAAGCCAATGATTCAGGGATGACATAATCTGAAAAAAGATAAAAAGAGGGCAAAGTAGTCAAATAGAGCCTTGGCCTAGGAATCAGAAGACTTAATTCTTTTATCCAATTGGAGGACCAACTGATGGAACTCTGAGCATATCACTTCCCCTTTCTTAACACCAGATTTCTTATATGTGAAAAGGGGCCACAAAAAAGAAAGGGGGTCATAAAGCAGGCAGGATAATTTCTAAACTTTTGAGGATTTGTAGTTTATGGTTTTGTATATAGAAAACTAGTGTGACTGAAAAGTTAGGAACAAAAGAACAGAAGGTCAAGGTTGCTTATCAAAAACTAAGTAAGCTAACTCCAATGGCAAATGCAACTAGTTCCCTCTGTACCAACTCATCCTACAAAAGAATGGGCCATGAACATAAGCTGTGAGCAGAGACAGAAGGAGGTTTAAATAGAGAAAAAAATTAAGTATAGGTTTGGTTAAATATGAATATAATCTTTGCCACTATATCTAAAGGTAAAGAAGTAGTAGAAAGAAAAATAGACTGGATATCAGAAGTTAGTATTATTTATGTGATCTTAGACAAACCACTTGATGTCACTGTCACTTCTCAAATCAAATTAGTCTCCAAATCCTGTGATTATACCTTTGTAACATTTCAGAAAAGGCTCCATCTCTTCTTTACTAATACTGCCATCTTCCAAGCCAGGTACACATCAACTCACATCAGGATTACTGATATAGTTTACTCTGTTGGTCTCCCTCTTGCAACTCTCCTCACTTGAGTCTATATTCCACTCAATTGTCAAAGTGATCTTCTGAAATACAAACCTAACCATCTCATCTCCTGTCCCAATAAACTTCAGAGATGTCCCATTGTCTCAAAGTTCAGAAACAATATCCCATTTGGGTTTTAAATCCCTGAATATCCTGATCCTTTCTTATCTTTACAATCTTCTTATACCTTACACCCACTCATATACTCTAATCTAGTATTATTAGCCTCCTTGATATTACTCAGATTAGATATTCCATTTTCTGCCTTCCCAATGGTTATTTCCAATGGCCACTTCCTTTTCCTGAGATTCTCTTTCATCTCATGCCTTCCTCCAAATTTCCTTGGTTTCCTTCAAGTCCCAACAAAAACTTTAACTTCTGTAAGAAATCTTTCCAAATCTCCTATAATGATAACATCTTCCCTCTATTGATTATTTCCAATTTATTCTGAACATATCTTGTTTTAGATAGTTTTTTCCACATTGTCTCAGTCATTAGAATGTGAGCTACTTGATAGCAGGGACTGCTTTTTTTGCTTTTCTTTGTATCATTGGTGCTTAACACAGTTCCTGGCACAAAATAGGAATAAATGTTAAGTGACAAATTGCCTGAACCTCCATTTCTAAATATGTAAAATAAGGAGATTGGACTCAATGATATCAAAAAACTCCTTCCATGAGTTGAGAGGCAGCCATTGGCTCAATGGATAGGGTACAAATCTAGAGTATAGAAGAACTGAGTTTGAAATTAGCCTCAAACAATCTGTATGACACTAAACAAGTCATTCAACATCTGTCTTCCTCAGTTTTCTCAACTGCAAAATAGGGATAATAATAGCACCTGCTTTGCAGGATTATTAAAAGACTCAAGTGAAATAAATATTTGTAAAAGAGCTTAAAGCAGGGTCTGGCAGATGGTTGTTACCCTTCTTTCTCAAAGAGGATCAAAATGGCATCACAGTGTGTCAGACTGTGACTGATCCAATATAAACTTGGAAGGTTTTACAACAAGTCAGGCACAAATAGTTCACATGAACATTTGGAGTAGAGATGTCTCTAAATTTGAGCATCTCACATTTCTTTTGAACTATTACACTTCTTCCTTGCTCATCTTAGGCATTATATAAATGCTATTTAATGTTTATCTCCTCCATTCTTTCCTCACCTGTGCTAGCTTCAGAAACATCCTTGAATGATGAGCAGCAGCTCTGAGTTTTATCATGTGTAGAATAGCATCACTCTGACAGTTCTGTAGTGATAAATGTACAGGATGAACAATACATCATATTCCAATAATCTAGAGGCTATTTATATTGCAACATCATTCTGGTGCCCAAATCAACATCGAATTACCACACTATTAACCATTATCTACCACAATATAGTTATGCATCACAACACAATACTGTGATATCAGTACAAAATGACAGAATTTGAGTGTTTGAAGAAGCCTCAGTGGCCATCCAATCTAATTCATGCTACTACAACAACAACAATAATGATATATAGTATTTATATAGTATCTACCATGTGCCAGGCATTGTGCTAAATGCTACAGAAGTCTTCTTTCATTCAAAACACTACTTTGTAGAGTAGTAGTAGTTGCTACTACTAAAAAGTAGTTGCTATTATAATCCTATTTACAACTGAGGAAAATTAGGCAAATAGATGAAATGGTTTATTCAAGTATGACTTACACAGCTAATAAGTGTTTAAGGGAACTTGGGTCTTTTTGGCTCTAAGCCCAGTATCTTATCAACTGTATAACCACCTGTCTAATGCACATAAAAAGAATCCCCATTATAAATGGTAGCCCAAACTCTGCTTGAAAACTTCCAAGGAAGGGAGCGCGAATTTGAAGATAGCTATTATGTCTCCCTTTAGTTTTACTTCCTTTAAGTCAATCAACCCTAGTGTCTTCAACTTATTTTCATATGACAAAGATTCAAGGTCATTCACTATCCTAGTTACTCTGCTTTAAACAAGGTCTAAGTTATAAATATTCTTTTAAAGATTTACTTTTGAGAACTTAATATAATAATCTCACAGAGGTCAGATCTCTGATGAGGAAAGAATATGGTGGACCTGTCATTTCTCTGGAAATATCCTAGAAATTATTTCCCTCCTAATGCAAAATTGTATTATCATGATTTATCACACTGTTGACTCATATTAACATTGTTTTCCTTTAAAAATCCTACATGTTTCTCAGAACAGCTAACCATGCCTCTCTTGTCTCATATTGTGAAGTTGCTTTTTGTACTCAAGTATAATACTTTACACTTGTTAACAAATACTTTTTGATTTCTCCCTATTGAATTTCACCTTATTCGATTCGACCCAAAAGGTCAAGATGCTTTAGAATATTTACTAGATCACCCAACATATTATCTAAACCTCTCAGCTTTGTGCAAGCTTGAAAATTTGATTAAAATGCCCTCTATACTTTTATCCAAGTCATAGATAAAAACATTAAATAGCACAGGATCAAGCATAGGTGTCTTCACTCCTTTTCTGGAGAATACCTGACAAGCTAACTTTAAATCATTTAGAACTCCTTTCTGAATCTGTTTGAGACCAGCCAACCAATCTGAATCTCTGCTTATATCACTTTCCAATGCAAAGTTCTAGTTCTTCTTATAAGAATACAATAAGGTATTTTATGAGAAACTTCTCTAAAAATAGGCAAACTATATCCACAGCATTCTTCTCATCTACTAGTTCAGTAATCCTGTTTAGATAAGAACAGAATAAGCTGACATCACCTGTTTTTGATGGCCCTTTGCATCATACCTCTTCCCTAACTAGATTTTTGTGGGGAACCATCCTTTTAATGAACTGTCATAGAATTTTCCTCAAATTGAACTTAATATCACTGGCCTAGATTTTTCAGATTTCATTTTCTTTTAATTTTTTGAATATCAGAATAGCATTTACCCTTCTCCAATGCTATATATTATCTCTTCTCTTTCCCAAAATCTTCATCTGAAACTCAGCAATATCAGATTTTTTGGGACCCAAAGATATTATTCATCTAGGCCAAGTGATTTGAAATTCAAAGACAGCTGAGTAGAGTGGCACTTAATAAATGCTAATTGATTAGCTCGTTGAACTTTTTTTTTTTTTTACCTTGAGTACCAACTCTTGATTATGCTTTTTTATTCTGTCATCTCCACTGTCAAAGTCTTTCTCCTTTACAGAGAAAATTGAAACAAAATAAGAATTGGCTTTCTCTGCCTTCTCTTTGCTCCATCATCCCTTCTCCCCCAAGTACAAGTCCTTTCCCTATTCTGCTACTCCCTTTCTTCCCCAAAAAGACTTGTTTTGTAACATTTTTTAATTGTCCTTAGTTTCCCTCCCAAGTCTAAGCTCAATCTGAGCTTGGGTATTCATTCCTGATATGATTCCTACAGAACTATGCTACATTTCTTTATTCATTTTCTGTTACCTGGCTTTGTTTCTATCTTCTTTACATTTCTTTTTAAAAATCTAAGTTGTCTGATGATTTCCACAAGAATCTCACAATGGTCATTAAAAAACATACTCATGTGAATAAGTGGGGAAACAGAAGAAAGAAAACAGAGAATATTATGTCAAAGTCCAAATAGAGGAAAATGGAAATGATTTTGTCATTTTATAAACCGTTATCCCAAATGAAGAGAAAGAGGAGGTAACTGAGAAGTTTCTGAAACAGATCATCATCCCTCCTTTTTCTCCTCATTAAAATTATTTTTTCTTTCTATTTCCAAAATTTCATTCTTAGTCATCTCCTATCCCTCTTCACCTGACTTTCCTGAAAGCATTTTATTCAACAGTATCATATCTATCTTTCCTCTGAATCTTTGGGAAATATGCTTTCCTGATATCTAGGAGTTTCATGCTAAGTTTCATACTAAGCCCAGATTTGCTCTCTTGTATCATAAATATTTCTATCAACATTTTCATTATATTCACACCATTAACCAGCTGCCCCTTGTTAATGAGAATTAGATTTAACATTTTCCTTTCATACATCCTTCACCTTTGGAAGGATAAAATTTATCAAGCCAAGTCAAAAAGTTATGAGCTGTTATCTTATGACAAAGAGAAAGCTCTAGTTTTCTAACATATGTCTGGATAACTGAAGTTCCCATCAGTACTGTTTTAATCTGTGCCAGATTGTGATCTTTTTCAGAAACTGTCCATCTTTTTCCAGTGGTACATAATATATGTCAGTGGCAAAAATACTTCTGTCCTCTTCTTCAACTTTGATGTAAATGATCTTTTCCTTCTTCCTTCCTCTGATTTTTTTCATTTCTTCACATGGATATCACTTCTTAATATACAAATCACACTTATTCTACTTGTCCCACTTCTTGAGAGTAAAGTATATCCAAATAGATCCATAGGCATGTCATTATCCATTATGTCTAGTGTTACATGTGAAGTCAAATGCAAAGTTCTTGATTGGGAATCCAGTGTTTCTTATTTACTTCCTAAATTTTGGGTGTTTTTGTATGGACTCCTGAGGCCATGGGTTTTACTTGGATTTCCTCTCTTGCAAATTTGAGTCTTACTGGCTATTCTTTTTTATGTCTATTGCTTATATATATGTGTGTGTGTGTGTGTGTGTGTGTGTGTGTGTGTGTGTGTGCGTGTTTGTGTATATATTTATATATATATATATACACACACACATAGACATAGACATATCTAACTCAGAGGATATGTGCGTGCGTGTGTGTGTGTGTGTGTGTGTGTGTGTGTGTGTGTGTGTATAGAGAGAGAGACACTCTTCTTCCTCCTCCCCATATTCTGTTTTTCTTAATTAAAATCCCTTTTGATTAGATTTTGAAGACACCTGGAAAATGTATTCTTACCAGCCATTGTCAAGTGATCTCTATTTCTGGCCAGAAATATGTCATGCTTATACTATAAGATGTGGTTCAGAAATCTGATGCCAGATGTTCACTTCTTAAATTACTTTTTTTTTCTTCTGCATTAGCAAAATAAATCATGGCATCATATCTTCTTGTTCTCCTCTATTCTACCTTGTTTCTATTAAGTTTTGAAACAAAGTTCATCATATAGCTCCCCAGTAGAGCCTCTCTGAAATCAGCTCATTCGAAGGCCAACAAGTACTGCTGACCAACCAACTGGACAAATTCCAAAGCAAACTTTCCTACTTAGGAGCCAGTTCAGACTTTTGACTTTATTGTGAATCAGCCAAAATTGTGAGTTGATCCAAAGCCAAGGTGAATTTCCTAACCAGGAAATTCTCTTTTAGCAATTAAGGACCCTTTTCAAGGACCCTTTGAGTGTTTCAAAAATACTCAAAATTTTCATTTTTTGAAGAAAGATGCCTCAGCACAAAGTAATAATAGATGAATATGATCAGCCCATTCTCAAGACACTTTGGAAAACAGAAGCAGTAAAAACGTGGAGTCTAAATCTGAACATGTTGTTTTTCATCTTCCATGAGCCTGAAACACCCATTCATATTGATTAGTCTCATACTCCTGGCATCTCTTCCCACTGGAGTATCCCTGTAGCTTCCTTTAAATGTGAAAAAATTATAAAGAAATAAGGAACTCGTAAGATGTGCAAAACACTCTGTTCCCATTTTTGCCAGCTCCTAGCCACCCCTAATTACCCAGGATCTTGCCTATATTAGGTTGTCACATTTTCGGTGATCTATAAATATTAACTTGCAGACTTTCATTAAATAATTTACATGAGTTCTTATTTTTAGTCATTTAGGAGAGTAGGTGGGCATATTTATGTGTGCATGCACATATTACCTGTGTTTGTTTAGACATGTTTGACTACAATTGTACACATAAAAAGAGATATTAAAAGTTTATAAAATATGTGATTCCTGTCCTACAAGGTCTTCCAGTCTTGTTGATGGCAAGTACATATATCACTCTTCACGTACAAGAGATAATTCATATTAAAGTGAAATTTTCTTTTGTTTGTGTATGTTTAAGTGCAAGAATACATGTTTCCATATACATGATGGGGATCAAGGAAGGAATAAATGACCAAGTACTAATATGCTGCTTAGTCATCTGTTCTCTAGCAAAAATGAGCACTTGGAATGGATATGGTTTGACACCTGACAACAGCAGAAATATCAAACTGGATCAACCTTATGAATGCCAAAAAATAGATCCTGTAACTGAAAAAAGCTTCCAAGAACACCAGAGTCATTCTCTGTGACACTAGCCTTCAGTTTGTTTCTTCCTCTAAAAAAACCCTCTCATTGTCTAAATAACATATTATGAATTTATCTACTGTGAACCCTTTATTTATCTTGTGCACGTTTAATTAGCATCTCTACTTCAAGTTTTGTTTTGTTTTGTTTTTCCCTTTCCACAAAACTGAGGCCAATGAGGAACAGCAGCTTAGTTCAAAATCTTATTATTTCTTTCCTTTACTACTGCAAAGGTCTCCTAATCTGTTTCCTCTTCTTCTGATCTTTCCCCTTCACCAAAGCCTTCACAGAATTGCTGAATTGATAGTCCTAAAGAAAATATTTAACCATTTTACTTATCTACTAAAGAAATGCGAATAGTTTTCTGTTGTCTCAAAGATAAAATACTAACTCTTCTTTCTGGCATTTGAAGCCCATCACAATTTGACTCTACTTAGCTTTCCATACTGATTACACATCATCACCCTCACATATATGCATCCTATATTGCAACATAACTGTAAAGTTATCCATTCATGATACTCCATCTTCTGACTTGACTTCTGTGTATCTGCATAGAAAAGAGTTATGCTATCAAATGCTTATTCTCCTCACTTTTATCTCTTGGAATATTGACATTTTAAAGGCTCAAACTTCCTGCCAGCCCCTCACAAACATCTACCCACAACCATAAGTTGAAAGTGCTCTTCCCACACACACATATTGAAATAATTTTGTATATATTTTCCATTAATTAAGGGTCTCTGTTGTTAACTTCCAGTATAATGTAAGATCCCTGAAGGCAAAGGTAAATTTTATTTTGTATTCTTAGCACCTACTCCCCTCCTTGCATAAAGCAGACAAAATAAACTTTTGTAGAATTGAACTGAAAATTACAGAGTCAAATTTTCATCTTAGTGTAAGAAAAAAAAAAGCTTACTAATAAGAGATTACTTTAATAGAGAGTAACTTCCCTGCCCCTAGGAATATATTAGGCAGGACGGCTGGGTGATCACCTGGAACTGCCAAGAATGCCATAGAGCAGTTGTTGGGTAGAATTGAAAACCAGGCTCGATTGACTTAAGTTCCTACTATTTCTGGGATTGTATTAAAAGTGTCCAAACTATACTGGCTTATAAATCATTTTAAAAGTAAGTTTGACAATCTCATGTTTCAATGTGTAGGCAAGATTCTTGGTAATTAGATGCGATTAGAAGCTGATAAAAATGTGAAAAGAACAGTTTCTTATACTTCCTACAGCATCTTCATTTCCTCATCATTTCTCTAAGCCTAACATAAATTATATACCTACCCCAGAGGGAAGAGAAACAGAAGGTGTGGGACCACTCAGTAGAAATAGGAGTTTTAGTTCATGCTCATGAAAATCAATGTGCTCCCATGCTAGACTCCATATCTTTATTGCTTCTGCTCTGCTCAATACTTAAGTGTCTTAAGAATGGACCAACTATATTCACCTATCAAAGTAAAAAAAAGCTATTACCTTTCCTGAAACTTATTTGTTCTTTATGCCATTAAGGAATGACTCTTAATCCTAGACATTTAAGATTCAGTTTAAAATAGAGATAGAGACAGAGATAGAGGTAGAGATAGAGATATATGGCAAGTAAATGGTACATGGAACAAAATGTTGGACATGAAATCAGCAAGATCTAAGTTTAAATCTGATCTCAGATACTTACTTGCTGTGAGACCCTAAACAAGTCAAAACCTCTCTGACTCAGTTTCTTCAACTGCCCAATAGGGATAATAATAGCACTTACCTCATAAGACTGGTGTGAGATTTAAAGTGTTATATAACTGCTAATTATTATTCTTCTCTTCTCCATCCTTTCATTCACATTCACAAATTCAGTCATGCATCTTCATTCTTTGAACTTTAATTATTTTATAGTTGAAATAGAAGAAGTAGAAATAGGCAAACCTGTTTTTTCCCGCCTATCCTTCTTCCACCTAGCAGAAGGCAGAAAAGGACTCTTACCTCCCTACTTTTACACATACCAGTCTTTATAACTTAAGCTCCACTCCTTCCTTTTTTGAACTTCACTATTAATGTTGAGACCTCTATCTTTCTCCTAGTCACCCAGACTGGAAACCTGTATCATCTTCAACTCTTCACTATCACTCATCCTACATATCCAATCTTTTGCCAAGTCTTGTTATTTCTGCTTTTACATCTTTCATTATACCTCCTTTACTCTCCATTCAAAGAGCCATGCCTAGTTTAGGCCTTCATTAATTCTCACCTGGATGACTATAGTAGCTTTTTTTTTTACTGGTTTCACTTAGATTCTTCTTAAAATTCAATCTATGTTTCACTCAGTTGGTAAAGAGTTTTTCTTAAAGCACAGATCTTACCATTTCAACCCCTACTCACTAAGTTTCTGTAGTCTCTTTTATTCTAAAGATTAAATATAAAGTTGTATATTTGGCATTTAAAGCTCTTCAAAATGCACTCTTGCTATCATTTCTAATCTTCTTATATTTCACTGCCTTCCATACCTGGATTTTTCATCCAGCTACATGGGGCCCACCTGCTATTGTTCAACTACAGTAGGCCATCTCTCCCCTCTGTCGTTGCACTAGATGCCTCCAATGTTTGTGATACTCTTCTGACCTCTACTCTGGTTTCTTGACTTCCTTCATGAATCAGATAGTCTCTATTGATCTTGGTTGTACTTTCCCTTCAAAGGTTACTTTCAGTTTATCCTGTTATACCTTGTTAAATGATATATTTTCTCTTCCAAAAGCATAATTGTTGCCTTAAGGCAGGTACTGTTTGTCTTCATAGCATCCCCGATATATGACACAGAGTAAGTACATAATAAATATTTGTTAATTATCCAAATTTTCCTGATTTTTTAGGGATCAAATCAAATATTATCTTCTCCCTTTGTCTTTCCTAATAATTGCAACCCACAGATTTCTACATTCTGTGAACCTAAGTACTAGTTATTATTGCATTAGAAATTTGGCAATTATCTCCAGTAATCTTGTCACACAGTCTTCATTTATTGCTGATTTATATTTCATTTTCTATTCATTTAATGTTGCATAATTAAGACATGAGGAACAAGATTGTACATCTGGCCTCAGTCAAGAAAACTAGGATTCAAGTTCTATCATACTGGCTAGGAGATTCTGGTCACATCATTTAATTCTCAATATTCTAGGCAAATCTCTAAGTATAAAAGTTGCTGAGAAGGTATATTTTTAAAGTTTTGCTTTGAAAAGGCCTTGATTTTATTGCTATGTTTTTTTCTTTCTAGTGATTTTTTAAAATGAAGCACTTTGATAGTAGATCAACAAAGTAGTATCATTCACCCAATTGACCCAAATCTAAGAATCGTCTCATGTTCTACCTGCATATCTTAATATAGTTACAAGATGTGATTATTGCATATAGAGATTTTTACTATGCTAAAAGTTGTCCTGTTTTCTTTATTTCATAAAGGAGATGCAGAAAAAGTAGAGTGGGAAATAATATAAAAGTTTCATGGATTAAATTTCTTTAAGTACTGGAAACTATAAAATCTATTACAAAAGATATATACATAAGAAAGCAATCTCAAACTATTGGGGTAAAGGTCAAGAAAGAATGACTTAACAGACTTTACTATTCCCTTACTATGACTGTGAGCAACCATACTTTCACACACACCCCCATCTGACATTATTGAAAAGAGATGACAATTGTATGGATGATGGGGGAGAAAAAGAAGAATATCCAAACATCATTTTTTTTAATAAAGAATCCTTTCTGAGATTTATGTTTATCTTGATGCTCTAATCAGAAATACTTATTTGTCCACTTACTACTTCTCCACTGTCTCCAAAAATATCCAAATTTACCTCTCTAAAAAGAACAAAACAAAACAAAATCTTTGCTGAATCTGCTGTCTCTTCAAATCATTTCAATATATTTCTCCTCACTCACAGACTAATTTTTTGAAGCTTGTAATCTGGCTTCCCACACTGCTAAACTGAAACCATTCTCTTCAAGGTTATTAACAATTTATTAGTTACTAAAACTTAGACCCTTTTCTTAATCTTTATCCTTCATTAAGCAGCTTGGTAATGCAGTGGAGGGAGTGGTCCTCAAGTCAGGAAGACTTGAATGTAAATGTAGCCTCAAATACTTATTACCTGTGTGTCCTTAGAAAAGTCATTTAATCTCTGTTGCCCAAACTTTCTCAACTATAAATTGGTGATGATAATAGCAACTGTCTCTCAGGGTTGTTGTAAGGTTCAAATGAGATAATACTTGTAAAGCCCTTAGCACAGTACTTGATATATAATAGGTGCTTAATAAACACTTGTTTCTCGACTTCTCTGCATCATTTTATATTGCTTTTATACATTCCCTCTTCTCTGACTCTTTACATCAATGAAACCTAAAAGGTTATGAAGGATCTGAATGGAAAGGAAATAAAATCACAAAGAAGACAAACACATCCCTCTCCTATTTGTATAATCAATTTCTGTCTCATTTTCTGGATCAACATCAATCCTCTGTCCCTCCCCCACATAGTCCTTTCTTCATTTCTTCTTGATGTTTCCATCAGTACACATGGCTCAATTGTTTGGGAGTCATCATAATACAGATGACTCTCAAATCTACATATGTAGTCCTCATTATTCTCCCAAGTTTCAATCATGTGTCAACAGCGTCTGCTATTAATTATCACCTGGATGGCTCATAAGCATTACAAACTCAGCATAGTAAAAATAGAACTCATCTTTCTTGCTAATTTCACCCCTTGCCCAAAATTCTTTATTTATGTCTTAAGAAGCACCATCTTCTCAGGCAGAGTTTGCAAATTCCAAGTTATTTTTCAATTTATGTTCTTCCTCACTCGCCTCACACCATATGCATTCTATTGCCTAATCTTATTAGTTGTACCTCCTCAACATCTGTCATCCTCTTCTCTCTCTCTCTCTCTCTCTCTCTCTCTCTCTCTCTCTCTCTCTCTCTCTCTCTCTCTCTCTTATATATATAGCCACCACTATAGTTGAGGTTTTCATTATACTTTGATTATATTATCGCCATAGCCCCCTAATTAGACTCACTTCTAGGCCCTTCCCATTCTAATCTCTCATCTAAAGAGTTATCAAATTGATATTTCTAAAGTACAAGTCTAATCATGTCACATTTCAGCTCAAGAAATTTCAAAGGTTCTCCACTTATTCTGGGATAATATAAATTGCTTTGTTTGGTATATAAAGCAATTTACAATCCAACTACAATTTATTTTTTTCCAAACTGATTTCACATTACTCCTTCTCATACATTTTATATTATAGTCATACTGGTATACAGTACTTAGTGTGTCCAACACCCAGCAATCCATCTCCTACCTCTATATCTCTGCACAGATTGCCCCACATTCCTAGAAAGCTCTCCCTTCTCATCTTTACTTTTTAGAAAGAGAAAGAAGTATTAAAAACAAGAATCATCTCTACTCTCAATGACTTTGCAATTCTTCTATTAGGTGAAACAACAGGTGCAAAAATACATATATACAGAAAAAATATAGAGAAAATTATTAGAAAATTCTATAGAAAACAATTACTCCAAAATCAAATAGTTAAGCAGAGGTTTGTTAAGGAAAGGCAGTTAGGTGGATCAATGGATAAAGCATAGGGAGTTAAGAAGTAGAGTACAAATCTGGTGTTAGATACTTATTAACTGTGTAACCCTGGACACCACTTAATTTCTGTCTGCCTTAATCTACTGGAGAAGGAAATTGCAAACCACTCCGGTATCTTTTCCAAGAAAATCCCATTGGTTATGTTATGGCTAAAGCGGTCAGGACGAGTCACACACAACTTAATGAACAACAACAAAGTTAAGGAAAAAGGCGGTTAGCAGCTGATCCCTCTCAGTTGTTAATCCTTCTCAATACCCATTGCCAATCACTTTATACATATTCTGTAATCATAGTATAATGAACATACTGGAGGGTAGAAATGCTTCATTTATTCCTAGAACTCAGAACAGTGCCTTTACAAAAGAGCTTAAAAGTCAATTTTTGAACTAATGAAGGATCTATATGTTATATGAAAACTTATTTTTAAAATAATACATCTTTTACAAGGAAAAATAGCATCAATAGTTACATACACTTCAGCCAATGTGGGGAATGAGTGAAAGTACAACCATTGGTCAGGGAGACTGTACTGATGACGTCAGGTTAGAATCTCTGGTTTGAAATAAACGTCTCAAATTCACAATGACCATTCTCCTTAACAAAAGGTAGATTTATTTTGAAGAAGAGGTTATGGACAAAATTAAGAAGGAAAATGGACACTAGGAGTGGCACTTGGGAGGGCAATAGGTTTGGTTACCATGGAAAGGAGTTTGGAAGAATCCCTTAAAAGAATATGCCTGAGGTATGAGTATACAAGACTGGCAGTCAAGTCCACAGAGAAATTTAGCAAACTTACCAGAATTAATTATAGTAAGAAGAAAGTTATCATTAAAGGGAGAAAGAGAGTACCTCATAGTGGGCTTAGGCCTGGAAAAAACTTAGCAAAGATCTTCAGGTTGGGTACATCTTTTATAGGGCAAATACAACCTTGGGGGTTTCTTGGAGGAGGAAGGGAACTAAAGGGGGAACAAGGATGTATATTGAGATGTTGAGACTGCTGACAAGATACTAACTAGGCAGACTGGAAAGCCTGGGTTTCCATCATAACTATTTTAAAGATGCTAATCAAGGGAGCCTGAGAACATTCTGTTTGCCTTAACTATGGTAATAAGACAGTCTGGGAAAGCAGGTCTCAGTAAGAGCCAGAAGATAAAAGAATTACAAAGAAAAAAGACTTAAGATGAAAGCAAGTTTGTTACTTACAGAGCAAGCATTCCAGAGAACTCCTTGAAGGACTGGATACATTTAGAGTGGGATATAAGAGAGGCAGAATAAGAAAGCAGGTAGTAGAGGATGAACAATGAGTCTGAACAATGGCAATTGGGGATTTGGAATCAAGGGATGCAAGATAGAATATAAAATTTGATAATCATTCAGGTAATGAAGGAGGAAATAAAAATGTTTTAAAGCACCTATGTGCTAGATAGTATTAAATACTTTACAAATACTATCTCATTTGATCCTCATATCTTCATTTTACAATTGAGGAAAAGGAAGCAAATAGAGATTAAATGACTTACCCAAGATTTCACAGCAATTAAATGTTTGTATTTGAACTCAGGTCTCAGGAGAAGGAACCAAAAAAAAAAAAAAAATCTAATGAATGAAATGTTTCTCTCCTTTCCCTGATAGTAGTTCAGAACAGAAGACAAGTGAAGGAAACAAGAATGAATGATGTTTCTGTTTTAGGCAAGCAGGAAAGGTCCCATGAACAAGACGAGAGGACATCTGGGAAGATCAGGTTGTGGGTAGGAAGAGGCCAGTCCAGGAAAACAGGAAAATAATGTCAACTATTATACATTTTAAAAGAAATTTCAGCATTCATTTGAAACTAAAATTGTCTTTATGCCGATGATTCTCATATTACTTATGCAGCCCTAATATCTTTCTTGACCTCCAGTCTCATATCTCCAACAGCCTACTGGACATCTTAAAATGCACATCCTATTGATATTTTTGTACTCAATACATCCAAAAGATTTCTCATTATCTTACCCCCAATCTTTCCACCCTTCTAAACTTCTCATATATGCTAAGGGCAACATCATCCTAACCCCACAGTCCAAGTGTCATCTCAATTCCTCATCATCTCTCACCTCTACAAACCAATTCCTATCAATTTCACCTTTACAATATTTCTTAATTCACCTCCTTCTCCCTTCTCTGGCACTGCCACCACCCTGGTATAGGTTTATCTCTTCATGCCTGGACTTTCACAATAGCGGGCTTATTGGTCTGCCTGCCATGAGTTTCTCTTCCCGTTTTGATCTATTTTGCATTCATCCACCCATGTCCAACCATGTCATTCTCTTTCACTCAATAAATTCTAGTCTTTCTCCATCACCCCCAGAATCAAACATAAAGTCTATTGTTTGGTGTTCAAGTGATGTTCAAAGTCCTTCAAAACCTATGTCCTCTTTTCTTTTTTTTCCTGATGTGCCAATGAGTTTTATTTTTATTGTAATAAGTTTATTTATTTTTAATACACACATTGCTTTATGAATCATGTTGGTAGAGAAAAAAATTGTACAAAAGGGAAAAATCATGGAAAAAATAAAAAACAGAAAAAAGAAGTGAACATAGCATTGTTGATTTACATTTCTTTTCTGGATGCATATGACGTTTTCTATCCAAAATCTATTGGGATTTCTTTGGATCACTGAATCATTGAAAAGAATCAAGCCCAGATTTGATCCTTACACATTCTTGTTGTACACAGTAACATACCTCTACATACCAATTCCTATCAATTTCACCTTTACAATATTTATTAATTCACCTCCTTCTCCCTTCTCTGGCACTGCCACCACCCTGGTTCCTGCTTGTTTTGCTCAGCATCAATTCATATAAATCTTTCTAGACTTTTCTAAAACAAGCTTGTTCACCATTTTTATAGAACAATAATATTTCCATTAACCTTCATGTACCACAACTTGTTCAGCCATTCCCCAGTTGATGGGCATCTACTCATTTTTCAGTTCTTTACTACCACAAAAAGAGCTGCTACAAACATTTTTACACATGTGGATCCTTTTCCCTCCTTTATGATTTCCTTATATAGACCCAGTAATGGCATTGCTGGGTCAAAGGGTATTAACAGTTTGATAGCCCTTTGGCAGAATTCCAGATTGCTCTCCAGAATGGTTGAATCATTTCACATCTCTACCAGCAGTGCATTAGTGTCCCAATTTTTCCACATCCCCTCTAACATTTATCATTATATTTTCATGTCATCTTAGCCAATCTGAGAAGTGTGAGGTGATACCTCAGAGCTGTTTTAATTTGCATTTCTCTAATCAATAATGACTTAGAGCATTTTTTCATGTGTCTATAGATGGCTTTAATTTTGTCATCTGAAAATTCATGTTTTCTGTCATCTGAAAAACAATGTTCATATCCTTTGGCCACTTATCAATTGGAGAATGTATTCCCTTCTTTCTAATCTTCTACTTTACACTCTTCTATGTGCTCTGCTATTCAATGACACTGCTTCCCTTTGTTATTTCTCATATGGCACTGTATCTTCTGACACTAGACATCTCCCCTGGCTGTCCCCCATTCCTGAAATTATTTACTTCTTCATCTCTACCTCCTGAATTCCTTCAAGTTCCAGCTAAAATCTCACCTGGAAAGTTTTCCCAAGTCCTTATAATTCCAACACAAAAAGGTATTGACTACTTATTATTTGTCCTTTCCATAGCTTGTCTATACATGGAAGCCTGCTTTCTACTTGAAACTGAAGCTGCTCTGTCAAATCTCTGCCTTTTAATTTGTCTCTCCAAACCCCTATCCTAATAGATAGCCCTGGTCCTCTGTGGAAAGAATATAATGATACAAATATACTCACAAGAGAGATGCTATGCCAATCCCTCAAACTTACTAAAATGCAGTCCTAACATGGAAATTTAACACAATTATTGCAATCTGACGCAACCCTCATGAGAAAAGCTAGGAACTTGTTAGTCACAGGCAAGTTTCATCTCAAGGGGAAAAAACTTCAGAGTAAGAAAGGTTCCAAGGCTTTGCAAATCCTCCTATGATTATATCTCTGCCACCTATAAGGATAAGAATGAAAAGTCCAAGCCATCCAAAGTTAAGTTTATGACCACTATGCCAATAATCCATCAGCATCACTTATGCCCATCCTCCAATGGCCAAATTACAGTCAGCCCACAGCCTGACTTATTTGTGTATTTTAGCAATCAAAAAGAAGGATATGTAAGACTAGAGAAGGTGGTGTGAAGTTCAACATAAATGCTGTGCCAAACTCATTTATGGCTCTTAGCAATCAAACAGAAAGATATATAAGACCAGAGAAAGTGGTTTGAGGTTCAACATAAAAAAATCATGGAGTGTGTGAGTTAAAGGGAAATAAAATCATAGAAAAGACAAAGATTCAGTTCTCACAACAAACAGCCGGCCATGCATTCCTGCTTTTGTGCAAGTCAATCACAGCAGCCCCCCGCCTAATACTATGTGAAACAGGTGGAAAGAGGGAAGAAGCATCCTTAATCTTTGTGCAACTGAAATATTCCATCTTTATAGATGCTTCTGATTTCTCAAGACATATACATGACCTAAAAAGATCCAGTGCACCATAATCATCATTCCTTTCCCCAAAACAGGTCATCACAGAAAAGTTGTTTCTAATAAACTTTTGATCCTAACTGGATGAAATATTGATAAACCGAATTATGGATGTCCATAAAACTTGAAATGTATTGACATCTGAAGTATTCAAATGTTTGTATAAACATCACATAGCTTTTCTCCTCTCCTTGTACTCTCTCAGGAAACCCAAAGGTACATTTTCTTTTATTGTGGCTCCCCAGTATGTAGCCATCATAACAAGCTTGGGAAAACAAGTGGAAGAGGGAAAAGTATGTTTTCAAACCAAAACTTTTCTTTCTACAACATAAGCAAGGTTTGTTTCCCTCTAAATTTCATCTTTAGAAATGATACCTTATACTAGCCATTACCCAAAGCAGTAATAATTTGGTGTTAGGTTAATGCTAGCCTGTCAGTTTTTTTAGGTCACCTTATTGGTAGATGGAGAATTCCATCTTGAAGGCACTCAGAGAAAGGTTTTCCAACAAGCTGCCAAGTGTTCTTGACATGGTTATACACAAAAAGTCAGAAGCCTCCAATGGCAAATCAATGTGGGCATCGCTGATAGAAATTAAGAATGCAACATATATTTTCTTTTTTCAGCTCCCCCTACCAGTTCAGTGATCAATGACTCAGAATTGATGCTTCAATCCAACACCACCATCACCAATGCTACAAAATAAAGAATAAAACAACTGCCAAAAATAATAGGAGGACTGAAGCCAGGGGAAAAGCTAAGAGGATAACTAATGGAGAAACAATCTTGTTGGTAAGGCCTATAGAGTGTCTTATGGATGAAGAAAGGCCAGAAACAAGAAGGGGGCTAATCCAGAATTTTTCCATTTTTTATCCATACATTAAACATCCCAACCTCACTGGTCACTTACAAACACAGCCTGGCTTCTTAGCTGACCACTGATTATTCTTTTGGCAGGTAATTGCCTTCTGTCCCACCAGCTCAAATGCAGGCTGGCATTCAAACTTCAGAGTGTCTCCATGTCGAAACCTCGAGCCTTCCCTTCGACCATAGGCTGGCACACCGGGGTCCCCACAGCTTCCTTGATCAATCTCTGAAAGACATAAAAACAAAAACCAAAGGTAAAATGTGATTGTGTTCCTCAGGTCTTCCTCAGAGAGGGTCCACACTGAATGCCATGCTACATACCTTCTTAGAGGTCACGACTACACACATATACATACAGCCATGATTAAGAATGGAAGCATTATGGACCTGAAGCAGACACCCTGCAATTTTCCAATTTTATCACAGAATGCTAGGACAGAGTAGAGCATCTAGAAGTTCAATGTGGCCATCTCTCATTTTTCATCTGCACTGAGCCAAATATATTTAGTTGTAGACGAATTATAACTTTTATTGGTGGAAAGAACATCTACAGCAACAAAATTACACACCACAGATGTACTGGTTAAGCAATCAGCCTGGCCTGGTAACTAAGCGCTTGTTGGCCAGGACAACTTGGTATGACCATAGAAGTAGTTCTAAGGAGCAAGCTTTGGAATGAGCAAGCCAGGTCACTTCCCAGCATAAAGTGAATGAACTATCAATGTTTCACAATAGGAGGTAGTAGGTGAGAATTTGTTCCTGATTGAATCTCTGGCGTTTATCACCCAAAATGTGGCTTTTCACTCACAAATGCCTCAGTCAGCAGTCAGCATCAATTAGCATATACTTAGCAGCCCAACCCCATGCTCAGCCATATTGCAGAGGCATCTGGATGAGAAGAAGATAGTCTTCATCCTTTGAAGCACTTACAGTCTATATGAAGAGACAGAATTTATTCTCATGAAGCAATCAGAAACAAAATAAGACAGTATGTAATTAGATGATGAATTTTATAGTACAGAATGTAAATGTTCAGAGAAGGGTGTCAACTTTAAGGCCTGCAATAGGCAGGAACAGTTTCATAAAGATGTTGCCCAGAATATTTGACAGGAATTCACGGTCTAGATTTCTAAGTTTCATCAACAGTTTGCAGACCTTAGACATGGTGGAATTTAGTATCTATATCTGGCATCAATAAGATATATGGAAAAGAATCTCTTCTACCTTTGTCTATAAGGCCTGGCTCTGCAAGTGTATATTTCCTTATTGAATATCTTCTTGAATAAATGTAAATCTTTAAAGGCAGGGACTTCACTTTTTTCCCTACTTACAGATATCTTGAAAATAATCCCTGGATGATTTTGATTTTGCATTCAAAAATAGAACCAACTATTCTCCCCAAGTTTATCTTTTCAAGGAAACTTTCCTCTTCCTCACATAGCATACTAAGTACTAACATTATGGATTTCAAATATTGTTGTCATCTTATTATTAATGATGAAAATATATTGGTATATTATACTGAATACATTGAAACAAGGTTGCTTTATTTAATATTTCCCTTGTCTGAACAATGAATTACCACAAACTCTTTAACAAAGAAGTATCATGAGAAAAATAATCGAAAATGGTTATTTTTTTGTTTTTGTTCTTCAGAGACTTTCATATTTTAAATATTTTGAAAAATAATATTTCTTGTTGTCTTTCAGTACAAGATTAAATCATATTTAAGCCAACAATTAAATGAATATTTGTACATGGATTAAAATACTTTCATAATTAGCACCTTTTTAGTTCTTCCTGTCCCCTTTCCTTCCTTCTTTCCTTCCTTCCTTCCTTTCTTCCTTCCTCTTTCTTTCTTTCTTTTTTCCTTTCTTTCTTCCTTTCCTCCAATTTTTGATATCTTTAATTAGTCAGAAAATTTTGTGTACAACAAGTCAAAATCTGTCTCTCTTCAACTTTCATTTTAGTTTTGTCCTAAGGAGCATATTAAAACAAGTATAATCTCTCTTCCTCCCAAAAAAGCTCTTGAAATGTTTGTAGTTCTCTGCTTTTCATTCTAGCATGCTAAGACTTTTTAAAAATTCTCAATGCTATAATCTAATGTGTCAGCTTAATCTCCTAAATTCATGTGACATGCAGTTCACAAACATGTCACCTATAAGTTCATCCAAATTGCTATTAAAATGGTTTATTAATCATTTGACTGGCTGTTCCCTACAAAAGAGATACAAGAACAGAAAAGAAAGAAACTTTTCTAAATATATGCTCCATACCTATGTTGATATAAATCCAAGAACCAACATTTCTGTGGAACTACAATCATTGAAATAGTTCTAAATACACCCTAGCTATTACATAATTTCTATTTCTCTCTAGTTTGTCCACAAGCATTTCATGAGAGACTTGAATATCATGATGAAATCCAGGTATTTTATAACAACTGCATTTTTCTCACTTATCATAAAAAGAAGAAAAGAATATTACTATGGCATAATCTATCATTCATTATTCTAAATCCACTGACTTAGTGATGATTATTACTTCCCCTGCTAAGTACTCAGAAATTACTATTTTAACTATGTATTTTAGAAGTTTTGAGGGAACTGAAAACAAGCTTACTAATAATTTGAAGAATGCACCTTCTATCCATCTATGAGAATTGAGGCCACTTCTGTTCATCTCCTGTATCTCAGTACTCTCTTTTTCCAAAAAAAAAAAATTAAAGATAATGATTAGGGGCACTATTGACTCAGGAATCTTAATTTAAACTTACTGAGGAAATGTAGGTATTCTCTTAGTAATACTCAATTATCTTACATTTGAAATAATTGTTATTTTTGCTCTATACTTCCTAAGAAGATTGATAGAGAAAAAAATGAAAAAAAAATAAAGTGATGAATCACATTGTCTAAGATCTATAATAATGTCTCAAAAAGATGTTTTATGTGACTATGATCATTGTTATAAATAGGAAAGTCACCCAAATAACTAAACCTCTACCCTCTGCTTTGAAACCATGTGAGATTTTTAGTTACATGGGAATACAATATCATGATTTAAGTCATGACAAGACCCCATTCTCACTTGCCAATTTCCCTTGCCTCCAACATATTCTTTTTGCTGAACTTACCTTCAAATATATGTTGGTATTATTTTCCATTTAAGAATCAGAGATTTTATTCAAAAACAGAAAATAAATTGTGTTTTGACTTGGGGAAAATCACATATGCCAATTTCTGTTATTTGGTTCAATACAATTTTATTTCAAAAGAGTACACTCTCTACATGCCTATCATTAATGCTTTAAAGGCCACATCAGAACTCCATCAGAATTCATCTCTATTGAATTAATCATGTCCTACAGTCTCTTGGCTCTTTTATCCTCATCATTTATGATCAACTTTCCTGTCTTCTCTTCTGATTGTTCCATTTCTAATACCAAACTATAAACTTCCTTTATAATATTTTTCTTACAGAAGAGATCATATTTGGAATCTATTGAATATTTGGATGTACTATGAAAAACAGCTTGAAGATAAGGAATAGGGGCAGGGAGTCTGAGGCAGTGTCAGGCTTGATAGTACTTCTCTTCGCAGAAACTACCTGGTAAGTGGCATGCAATTATATAGATGCTGATTCCTGAACAAAGTATCAAAGGTATTTTGCTATATCCTTAGTGTGATAGGAGATCCTATTCTTATTTAAATGTGAACAAATGAATGGAAATTATGGTGTACTATCCTTAAGGATATCTTCCTAAATCCAAAGTTTTCATATAGATAAATCTGGACATATCCAGCTAAGGAGAGTGTCTGTAAAATATAAATCTAAGACTAAGCCTTTAGAGATATATAGGATAAGTGAAATCTGTTATGATCCTCTGAACAATGACTCTGGGCTACCCTATTTATCCTGATGGAAGCTCAGATGAAGACCCCTGTCCTGACTGAACCTCTCACATATGGCATGTGTAGCCAAAGAAGAAAAGTGATTTTTCCACAGTTACACAGATTCAGAGGTATGAAACGAGCCAGTCAGATACTAAATGGAAAAAAAGTGAATTTGATCCACAAAAAGTAGTCATTAGGAGTGATTTTAGTTTCTCACTTAACTGCTCTGAGGTTCAGTTTTCTTACCCATAAAAATGAAGGTGATGGACCACATAATTTATATTCCTAAAATTATATCCAGTCTCAGACTTACTTGCTGTGTGATCTTGGATAAATCATTTACCCTCTGTTTGCCTCAATTTCCTCAATTGTAAAGTGAGAATAAAAACAGCACTTACCTCCCATGGTTGCTGTTAGGGTCAAATGGGATAACAACTGTAAAGGGCTCAGCATAGTACTTGACATTTAGTAAGAATTTGATAAATGTTAGCTACTTTTACTATTACTACTACTACTACTACTACTACTGCTATTCTACGTTGATCACAGAAACTTTGAACATATGAGTTAGAAAGAGTCAGAAATCACTTAGTTATCCCCCTTCACTTCACAGATGAGAAAAGGAAGGGAAAAAAAACATTTATTAAGTGCCCAATATGACACACTCTATGCTAAGCACTTTGACAGATTATTACCTCGAGATATACTGACTTACAAAGGAGAAAATTGATTTTTCCACAGTCACACAGATTCAGAGGTATGATACAAGCCAGTCAGATACTGAATGGAAAAAAAGTGAATTTGATCTGCAAAAAAATAGGATAGTACTTGACTTCTTACCTGGCCAGGAAAGCATCTATTGACTAATCATGCAGGGTAAAGCAGTAAATATGCTATCCCTAAGGGGAGATAAATACATACATTTGAGAAAAGTTCAAACGTGTCCCCTCATAAAGATGATCAAACATCATAGCTGACTGGTATACTGATCAGATGCTTAGTTTCCCCTTATGTGATTTAAGTTCTCCCATAGGGATTTAAAATATTGTTTATTCTTTTTTTCTCTTTGAACTTTGGAAAGAACTGGTTAAGGACACTGTTAGTGCTAGACTATGTCTAGTATGTGCCGTAATGGTCCCTCTGCTCAAAAATATATTCAATGATGTCATGACTGATCAAAATAGTACAATACCACAGAATAGAACCAGGGATCATTCATCCATTACAAATGGCTGATGACCTGGCACTTAACACAATTTTACCAATGACCTCGTTTAGAAATTTTTCAGTCTTTGAATTTCACTTTTTTCCTCATAAAATAAAGATAGTAATATATGTAGTTCTGAGTTCCTGGGGTTCTTGTGAAGAGGGTGCTTTACAAATTAAAATGTTTTTATAAATATTTTATAAACTGTTTTATAAAATGTGAACTATTGTTTTTAAATTGCTTTTAAACACTCTTGTTTAAAACTCATTGATGACTTAAGTGTAGCAGGGGAAAAGATGGGGTTCTAGATATAGAACATTCATGATATGATGTGAAATTTCTGAAGAAAAGTCTAAAGTCTTATAAACCTGAAGTACCATGAATGCTCCAATCAACAGATAAGAGGAGTATAGGGAAGGATTTGCTATGAAATTTAGTGCATACCCATAGGAGTTTCCACATCATCCTTTCTTTTCCCTTCCTCTGGGCTATCCAGATTATTCTGATACATATATGTATATTGATTTCAAATCTTCCTAACTTGGTTGGAGTTGATGGATGACGTATAGTTTTACTGTCCTATAGACCTGAGTTACTACTACCCAGACCCATTACTGCTTATCTCGATTATCTTATACCTCTTTATCCATTTTTTCTTCTGTAAAATGAGAAAATAGATCAGATGAATGCTAAAGTTTTTTAGAAGAGCCCCAAATCAAGATTAATGAATGGGATTTTCGAACCCCTGAATTATTACAAAAATGACTCCTACTGAGGGCATCAGTTAAAAAAAATCCTAGATGTTCAAATCACTGAAAAATTGTTTGCAATAATGAGCCTCAAATCTCTAACAAGAATGTAGCAGAGTTCATTTCCATTTTAAATATGAAGAAGCTGAATACCAGAGAGTTTCAATAATATGTAGCAATAGTAATAGTAGCTACAAATAGCGTTTATTAAACACTTCAAGATTTTCAAAGCACTTATCTCATTTTATCCTCACAACCATATAAGGTATACACTGATTTTACAAATGAGGACACTAATGTAAATAGAGGATCATATTTTTTTGGTCAAAGCTAGAACTAGAAACTAAGAATTCCAGGTCTTTTTTTGTCCTGAGGATCTGCAAGAAAGAGATCTTTCAAAATGAGATCTGGCAGAACAAAACTAAGAAACATTAGAATCAATTGTAAATAAATAGTTAATTCTCATGTCATCAAGAAGGCATATGCAGTACCAATGAGAGGCAAATTTCAGTTCAACATAAATAACTGTTCAATTAATAGAACTTTTTAAAGTTGGAGAGATACAGTCTGCTATTTCTACATGAATAACTAACATACATTTAAAGACAATCCATTTAGTCTTATTCACTTGACAAAAAAGTAATAATTCAATGTGAGACTTCAAATTGAACTTGGAAATTTTGAAATTCAGTTATAAAAGAAATGAAAAGATGTTATAGGAAAATGTGGTCTTACTATTTGAGTCAGCTTATGAATATGATTTAAAGACTGTAAATAGATATGAAAATAGAATGTTGCTTAGAAAAGACAGACACCAATTTCTGAAAGCCCCAGAAATTTATAAGCACAGAGTTATATGTAAATTTAACACATATTTCATTTTGTGTAATTCTTTATTTAGCCAGAATCATTTTGTAAAATAGAAAGCTTCTCGATCTATTTTTACTATAGTTGGAGGACTTAAATATTATGTAGCATATCAGCTTAATATTTTAATACTTAAAATTAAACATACATTAATTTGCATAAGTTAGATAGCCAATTGAGACATGACTTTGCCACCACTTTACTCATGAAAACAAGTCCTCTTATTCCATACCTCTAAATCTGTCCTCCAGTCTCTGAGAAAGAAATGGCTTTCTTATCAAAGCCAACTTTTGTATTTGTGTCCTTTATTCTTGTCCCTTCTAACTGATTATGTGTGTGTGTGTATGTATGTATGTATGTATGTATATATATATATACACTCCTTTCACTTTCTCTCCCTTTCTACTGTTTCATTCTCTTCTGCCTATCAATGTTGAACTTATTCCCATCCTTAAAAAAACCTCCCTCTACTGCCTACACAAATACAAATCTTTCTTATCTTAAAAATATTGATTTGATTTATCATCCCCCAAAGTTATCATATGATATATTTTTCTCTATTTCACTGACAAATTTTAAGAGAATAATCTATCTGGTTCTCCATAGCTGCAATATTTACTCACTTTTCAATCCCTTATAATATGTATTTCAACCCTACTACTTTGCTAAAGTTATCATCCCAAAGATTATCAAAAAGTAACTTCACTACTAAATCCAGTGATACCAGAGATCCTCTCTGATCTGACAAAAGTTTTTGATACTGTTCTCCCTTCATTCTTACTGGAAACTTCCTCTTCCCTTGGCTTTTGAATTATGACTTTCTCATAGTTCTTCATCTATTTGTAATAAATAATCTTTAAATTCGTTTTCTGGATCACTATATATCTCCTAAATAGAAGTAACCAGGTCAAGGCTTGAGCTGGGTCCTCTTTTCTTCTCTCTCTATAATCTCTTATCTAGACCTAATTCTGCTTCTTAATTCTTATTCTAAGTTGCTAAATGCCTTTGGAAATCTCTATCAGGATGTAAATTCCTATTCCAAAGTCGATATTCATATTTGAAACTATAATTCCCCCTAAAGCCATCTAACTGCCAAAATGATCTCTTTCTATTTTACCAGTCATGCAGTTTGATAAACCAGATCTTTGACTTTTGTCTATTCTTCATAGTTCCTATATCAAATCAGCTGCCAATTTTGTTCATTCTACTTTCTGAAAAACCTCTCGAGTCTATAGCATTTTCTCCACTTATATAGCAAAATCCTGAATTCGGATATTTATCGACTCTCATCCAGATTAATGTTAAAAGATTCCTAAACTGGTATCCCTGTTTCCAGTCTCCTCTTTTTCTAATACATCCTCCACTGTTTCCAAAATAATCTTCTTAAAGTATTGTTCTGAACATACCATTCTCCTATTCAAAAATGTGGCTTTTATAGACACTAGTATACAATGTCAATATATAACCTGACTTCAACTTACTTTTCCAGCCTTTTATATTCCATCCACACTAAAATACAACTTGTTTTGTGAAATTCTCTCTCTTATCACTGTTTTACAAACTATTTCTCCAGACTTAGAATATTCTCCTTTACCTCTGCCTTCTGGAATTTTGTCTTTCTGCAAACTTCCTCCTTCAAACTCAGGGGGCAGTTCTTGCACAAACTTTCCCTGATCCCCTCATTTGAATGTCATCTCTTTTTTTTCAAATTCCTTTGTTGTTACTATGGTATATTCATGATATGTCACTTAATAGAAGCTAAGTTCTTTCAATGACAAAATTATTTTTTGGCTTTTTAATTAAGAGTACCTATTAAAATGCTCTAATATGCTCAACTGTAAAATGGGGATAATAAAAACACTGATTTTACAGATTTATTATAGGGATAAAATGAAATAAAGTTCTTTGTAAACCTAAAAGTATTACGTAAGTTTTAGCTGTTGCTGTTGTTTCTTAGCTTTATACTTCTTTGAGGGCTGGGACTTTCTCTTATTCTTCCTCTTATCTTTGCCTGGCACCTAGTAAAGAGTAATTTTCTATATATATATATATATATATATATATATATATATATATATATATATATATGTTATATATATGTATGCATGTATATAATAGTAGATAAATATTAACTGGACTTGTAGGATAAATGTTGAAGTTTGATTGTTATCTATTTGTTTAAAGAGAATGACCATGTCCTTTTTTTTTTTTAAGTGTTCTCTTCTCCCTTCTAAGTATTTGCCATTCCTTCAATAAATCATAATATCACATAGTTTTGAGTACCTAGCATTCTGTTTTCCTCCTATGTTTTGAATATTATACTTCTATTAACCTAAAAACATATTTGCTTCTATAAAAGCCATTCTGTGTTATTGGCTAAGCATGAACTGAATCAATGAATTGGTTAACTCAAATGCCTAAGTCTCTTTTAATATAACCTGATGTGAATGTAGAACTATGCATTTATATTCATCACAACAGTATTTATAGAGTTGAACTGAAATTAATTCATCTTATTATTTTGGGACCTTATTTTCAGCCTGCAAACATCACTGTGGATCCCAATTCTGTCATCCAATATTATAGTTATCCCTCCCAGCTTCACATCAACTATAGCTCTGATAAGCTCAACAAATGTGCTTTTGCTAGAATCAGTGACAAAAATGAGGTTTAGGAAATAGGTAATTTTTTTTCTTCCACTGAAGTTTTTCTGCATCCTGGCTATGCCTGAGTCTACCCTGTTTTTTTTTTCACATGCTTTAGGATCTAAATGGGTCAAAATGAACCTCCCCCAAATGTCTTTCTGTAGAGAATCCCTTGGTACTGGAAGCAGAAGTCCAACCTCTACATATATATGTATATATACACATACATATATGATATAATTATATGTGACAAATATTGTTGACATTTTAAAACTACAAAAATAGAATTAAACATGAGCACTTAATAAAATAAAATTGAGTAATAAATCATAAAATTACCATTATAATACCTATACTTTTTGCAAGACTTTGAGATTTACAAAGTACTTCACAACAGCTCTGTGAGATAGCCAATGCAGATAAAAAAATAAGAGATGAAGTAATATGCCCATGATTATACAGTTTTCATAAAAAGAAGGACTGAAAACACAGGTTTCCTGATTCCAAGCACAAGAGTATTTCTACTATTCACTCTGCATAAATGTGATCAGTTACTGAGTTTAGTCAGTGAGTTTAGTGAGTTAAAGCATCTCTGTTTTGCAAATAAATCAAGATTAGGAAGTTTCCCTAGATCAGAAATATGACTTTAATGTCAAGCCCAATAGGAAAGCTTTAAAGAAGAAAATTGTTATGTAGTCCTAAGAACTAGCAAACAGATATAACATAGAAGGGACCTATAAGTATTGAAGTCCATGATTAGTAGATATACTCTGTTTGTATACTTGCTTAAGGTTATGAAAGAATGATCCAAAATTTTAGTGAATGGTGAATATAATTCAGAAAAACCAAATAGGAGAAAGAGAAAAAACAGATCTGGCTATCAAGGGGTAATATTGGTTTTTATAAGATCATTGTAATACAAACTTCTAAAATCCAGGGAAAGAATATTCAAGAGAATATTGCCTTTCTTATCAAAGAAACCTATGTCTGCTGCCCAGTATTAGAAAGCATGATTGAGAAAACCCTATTTTGGTAGCTCAAATTTTCTTCAGGCTCTGATAGAATAAGAACCAATCCTTCATTGACTTAAAAAATTTCAGGGAAAGACTCAGAGACTTGACTTACCTCTATTTATATTTCAAGGAAAACACCACCATCTGCCCTTTGTTTTATCCAATTCAATAGCCATGGCTGTTCATCACACACAAGTTAAAGCACTTCTCATCTCAATGTTTTTGCATACACTGTCCCCCATAACTGGAATGGTCTCCTTCTTTACCTCCACCTCTTAAAATGCCTGGTTTCCTCCAAACCTCAGCTCAAAGTGAGACCTGTCTTAATCTTTTAGACTAATGCCTTCCCCCCAAATGCCTTATATTTATGCTGCATTAACATATATGTGTATGTGTTGTTTTCCCTGATAAAATGTGTGTTTCTTGAGTTTAGGTCATATTTTGTTTCTCTTTGTATTTCAAATACCTAGCACATACTAGATTCATAATCAATAACTAGTGATTGACTACTGATGAGCTTCAAAATTTCTTATAATTTTGCTGGTTTCTGCTCATATTTATGATTTTAAATTCCTATTTGTTTTCCTGTAGTTTAGTATTTATTAGGCATTGTTAGGTGCTAAGAGTAAAAAAACAAACATTTAGAAAAATGTTTCTACCTCAAGGAATTTATATTATCCTGGCAGGGGGGAACTCTTGAATAAACTGAAAACAACTGTCTGCTTATATCTTATTTTAGGGATAAATGGAAAGGAAATAGGTGGAAGTCATTTTCTTTTTACAGAGAAGGCTAGGTGAAAGAAATTAGACTGGGAAGTTACAGTATTTCTAATGGAAGATATTGAAAGACACTTGAATAAAAAATAGAAAAAGTGGAATCCAAGAAAAGTTGTCTAAGATCAGTTGTCTGCAAGTATTTAACACTGATAGAGGGATCTAAGTAACACCACAATTATCTTGTGAACCTCTTCTTCTCCAAAGGAAAAATAAATAAATAAAACCAGAAACCATAGGGCTCAGCATCTTTGGGCAGTTTACATAGAGATAGATAAATTGATAGATATAAATATATGGTTGAATAAAAAGTAGAAAAAATGGAGCTCAAGAAAAGTTTTCCGAGATCAGCTGTCTGTAAGTATTTAACACTGATAGAGGGATCTAATCATCTTATGAGCCTTTTCTTCTTCAAAGAAAAAAAGTAAATAAATAAAACCAGAAACCATAAGTTTCAGCATCTCTGGGCAGTTTACATAGAGATAGATAGATAGATAGATAGATAGATGGATAGATGGATAGATAGATAGATAGAGATATATAGATAAAAAGATATATACATATAGATATATAATTTATATATGCTAATGTACAAAGTTCATTTTCTCTCTCTTCCTCTCTGTTTTTTTCCCTTATTTTATTTGCCTAACTCTTGTTCTGTTTTTCACTACTGTCTTAAACAGAAGCATTAATATATTCTACCTTTCATCACGTCACTTTCATCAAGTCACATCACTATTGGATGATCTTGCCTACTCCTTGTCACATAAGAGATCAAAGACAGTATCATCTATCCCCTGAATGGATTATTTTGGAATCTATAGAAATGTTCCCTCAAGAAGTGGTACCTGCATTGGTCCCTGAAGAGGAAAAGTTCTAAGTGTACAAGCGAGTATGAGCAAAGACACAAAGATGGGAGAGGGCAGGAAGAAAACAAGAAACAGAAAGTAATCTATTTACAGCATCAAATATGTTGCAGGAAGCAATATGATACATGGCTACAAAGATAAGATGGAACCATGTGATGGAAAACTTTAAATCAGAATTAAAGTTTAAATTTTATTTATTGGATAGTGGGAAGTATCTGAAATGTTTTGAATAGAGAAATCTCAGAAGTTTTAGAAAGATTATACAGTGACCTAAGTAAAGGATGGACTAGAGAAGTAAGAGGCAGCAGACCATTTGATAGATGACATTATACAAGATTTGCTGAAGAGTGGGATGAGGACCTGAACTAAGATGCTGCAAGATGAAGTAGAAAAGACAATGAAAAATAAATTTGCTCAGGCACTATCAAAAAAACCTGAAACTGATTGAACATGGGAAATGATGGAAAGTTAAATCATTCTATATGTACTTGAGTGACTGAGAGTCACTCTAGTGGAGCAACTAGAGAGTTGCTCTAGTGGAGCAACAATAGAGAAGCTATGTAGATGGTCCAAATGTGTGGAAAAGATGAATTATATTTTGAACTTTTTGAATTTGAGAATTTAGTGGATATCCAGGTCCAGCTATCAGCACACAAACATACAGATATTGTGTGTTTAGAAGTATTTTACCTTAGAAGTACTACTCAACTTAGTCTCCATCACTTTACATATTCAAACAGTCATCAAATTTGCTGTTTTTACCTCCATAACATTTCTCACTATCTCAGTCACTATCTTTGTTCAATCTCGCATCACCTCATACCCTAAATTATTAAAAAAGCCTCCTAATTGGTTTCACTTCCTCAAGACTCTTTTCTCTCTAATTCACCCTTGTCCCTATTGAAGTGATTTTTTTCTTAAATTAATATGACCATATCATTATCCTAATAAATAAATTATAGTGGCTCACTAATGCCTCTAGAATAAAACATAAACTCCTCTTTTTGGCTTTTAAATCCTTACAATCTGACCCCAAGTCATCTTTCTAGTCTTATGATATATTATTCCTTTTCCTATACTCTAATCCTCCTAAAGTGACCTTCTTTCTGCTCTTCACATATAATACTCTATGTCTCATCTCCTTGTAAAATCTTTTGCATGAAACCTTTCCTAATGTCCACAACTGTAAGTGCTATCTCTAAAAAAACTATGATAGATTTTTAACTATTTTGTATTTATTTGTATTGGTTCACCAGCTGTACTTATAGATCTATTTATTTCTCCTATTGTGAATGTAAATTTCTTAAAACTAGATATAGGGTTGGTGGATGGGAGGAAGAGATAATAACATACTGCCTAGTACTATGTCTGGAATAAAATATTTACTTAACAAATCCTTTTTGATTAATAGTTTTAAAACCTCCATCCCTTATGCTTGGAATTTACTCCTTTACTCAGACCTCACAGAATCCCTTTCTTCTGATACATTCAAAAACCAAACTTAAAATGAAGTCTTTTCTCATTCCATCAACTATCAGTCTCCCCCTTTCCTCAATAACTTATATTGTCATTATAATACAAATTGTAATTGGAATATAAATATCTTTTATTTATGTTGTACTCATTTTACATTGTATATATATACTTATATATTTATGTATATATTTATATATAATACATATATGTACATGTTATTTCCCTCAATACAATGTAACCTCCCTGAAATTAGGGATTGTTTCATCCTTTATTTTTGTAACATTAGCAACTAATCTAGTGCTTGATACATAATATCAATCTATATACATTTATTAAATGCCTGCTATGTTGTAGTCCTTGTGTACTACTACAAAAAGAGGCAAAAGGCAGTCCCTGACCCATAGTAGGTGCTTAATCAATATTTTTGTTTGATTATTAATCTATATTGAAGTGACAACCACTGTCACGGAAGACAAATAAGGGTTTAGAGAAAGAAAAGAAGAGAGTCATAGCTGAAACCTTAGGAAACACTCATATTTAATTGCCAGAGGATGAGAAGCCACGAAAAGAGGCAAAGAAGAAGTCAGAAAGGGAGAAGAAACATAAAATTGTCATATCATAGAAACCAAAGAAAGAGTTCATTAAAAGAAGAGGATCATCAATAGTATCAAATGTCATAGAGAGTTCAAGGAGGATGGTGAAAGAAAAAGATGACTGGATTTATTAAGATTTGAAACCAAGACTCAAAGTATTTCATTATATCATGAGGATAGAATTCATACCCAGATCTCTAGACTCAAGTTATAATGCTTTGACATTACCTTGGAATTTCCTTCTCTTTTAGACCCCCACCCCTATCTCATCCCATTAATCCACAGGGAAATGATTTACCTTCATAGGAAGCTTTGAATCCCAGTGAGCTGCTACTGCTGTCTGTCTGGAAGAGAAGCCACATTTGATGGTTGGTGCTAACAATCAGGTCTGGGACGGTGTTACCTGTTAAACTGTCAGGAAAGAGAAAGATTGAGAGATGTGATCTCCCCACAGTTTTTACCTGAATACAATTTCATCAAACTAACTCCTTCTCAAAGGCTACACCTTAATGCTTACCTGATGGATGACAATCCTTGTGCCTCTGCCTTCCATAAAACTTAATTTTCATGACTGCCACTGAACTCAAAGTAGAATATGGAATGGATAGGGTATAACCCAGGGAGGTGAGATACTAGATACTACATTGCATTTCCCAAGACAGTCTGATGACTCAGAATTTAAAAAAAATAAGAGCTAAATACTTGGATTGTGTCTACACTGGTTTTTTGATAGGAAATAGTCAAGTCCATTCAAGCTACATGTCTATACTCATGTATAATACTTTGAGTTTGTTCTTAGAAGGATACTGCATAATAGGAAAGAACCACAGCAACTTTCCTAGGTAGAGCCGCCACAACAGCAGATTAGGTGCAGCTTTTTTTTTATAACTTCAAAGGTTGGAAGCCCTCCTTGCTACCGAGTTATACACAAACAGAGGGCATGCACAAACACACATATATACCGCTACTACAGATACATCCCTTCTGATGATTTCTGAAACCTGAGAAAATCTTGCTAATACGCCGTGAAAGATAAGACTGAAAATTCAAATCAAATTCAAATGTTGCTCAGCAACATCAGATTATTTTCTGAGAGTAATGAATCTAGAAGGTCTGCAAGAAAAAGTGCTGTTTATAAGGGACCTCAATTAAATATCAATTATTTAATTCATTAACAGTCATTAAATGACAGCTATATATAAGGCACTGAATATATGCCTTATATACTCTCACCACTCTCAATTAATGTATAAATTAATAGGTCCTAACAAATAATTATAACAAAAAATAGTAATCAACAAGTATTTTTTAGGTATTTATTATAGAGTCATCTAGAAAAAATACTTTGAGAAAACTGAGGAAGTAGAGATTATGTTATCTAAGAGGAAGTTAAGGCATTAGAAGAAATAACATCTGAGTTGGGACTTGATATGAGAGAGATTTCAACAAACAAATGTGAAATGAGAATACCCTCGAATCAATAGGAATTTGATACATAAAATGTACAAAAGCAGAATAGTACAGGATGAGAATGAGGGATATAGTGGAGTAGAATAGTATGAGATAAGATTGGAAAGCTGAACAGAGATAGTCTATGATAGTCCTTGAATGCTGGATTAAGGAATTTCTATTTTATTTGATAATTGCTAGAAAGCAACAGAATGATTTTGAAATGCTAATATAATGGCACACTGTGTTGTGAAGATTACTAAGCAAGTTTGAAGGGGAAGATGAAGACTTTAGTATTTGATATTTTGAGTTTTAACATGTGGGAATGTCCAGGTAGGATGTTGGTAAATATAGGATTATATTTATGGGGCTATTACTATGGATATTGATTTTAGAGTCACTTGTATCCAAGGGATAACTGAAGCCATTAAAGTAAATAGGATCACCAAAGTTGAGAACATACAGAAAAAAGAGAATACCCAGCATAATAACTTGGAGGCTAACATTTTTTTTCCTTAAAGAGCAAAAAGAACAGGAAGATGAAGAACTAGCAAAATAGGAATGGGAGACAATTGAAAATGTCACCAAAAGGGTAAAAAATGATTAAGATATTAAAAGATCTACCAAATTTAACAAGGACCTCAGTGACCTTAAAGAAAGCAGTTTTGGTAAAGTGATAAAAAAAACTAATAATAGATTTTTACAAGATTAAGAAGGAAAAAAAGTAAAAAACAGTATGAGTAAATGACTAGAATTTTTAGAGGAAAAGAATAAATGAATCATATATAAAGAACTAGAAGGTATCTCAGAGGTCATCTAATCTAATCACCTCATTTTGTAGATGAGGAAACTGAGATCTAGAGACTAAGTGACTTGCCCAGAGTAAGCAAACATTGATCTGGATGGTCACGCACAGTTGCTGTTCTTTTTGCATTATCATGCTGGCTGCAAACCAAGGAAAAAGAAAATAGCTTGAAGGATTTGTGGTGTTAAGAAAAAATATTATTTTCTTTAGAATATGGGATGATTATGGTTTTAGATTGGCCTTAGTGGAGAATGTTTAACTGAATTGAGATAAATTCATACTGCACATTATACAAAGACTTTTTGTTAGTCCAGAGCAAACAGCCTAATAGACTAAAAAGAAATCTTAGACTTTGTAAAGCAATATGTAAAAATGAATGATGAAAGTATCTTATCTAATAACAATACTTAGGATAACAGGAATATTCAAAGACTTCAGAGAAATTTTATATCAAATTAAGTATTTTTCAGAAGTTCCTATTTATAAAGTTTATTTATTTGAAATGATCTTCATTTTATACCCCATCTGAATATAGGGATATCCTAATGTCAATTTGCCAAAGGATATCATTTTACAAATCCATAATAATAAATTGAATTCTACCAAAAAAATCACAAAACCCAACCAAAACATTGCTTGGCTAATTGTTTACTTATTACCATTGCTCCTTTGGACAATGATTCCTCTATCATAAAGTCTGTGATAAAGAAGAAAAATGTCAGCCTAATGGAATAAATCAAGCAAAGCCCTATGGTGCAGTTTTGAGAGAATAGCTTTCAAAGAGTTGAGAGAAAGTGTAGGGTGAAGTACACTGATATTTTGCAGGGGAAAACAGTCTAAGAAGAAAGAGAAAATCTCAAAAATGAAAATCTGAAGAGATAAGCAGAAATTTTGCCAGGCAATTCAGTCTAAGTAGGATAAAAGACTCTACAGAATAAAATTCTGAAGACAGAAGCAGAAATGATTCTAATTTTTAAAAAAGGAGAGATTTGCCTAAAGATTCTACTAAAGAGCTGTAATTAGAGAAAAATGTTTTAAAGAAGATTATAACAATTGTGACTTAACTACAAAGGAATAGAAAAGAGTAACAGTATATAGGAATAATACCAAGAATGATAAACAATAAAATGAAGTAATAATCAACAACAAAAAGTTTTAATTCTTAATCTATGGTATTACTAGAAAAGACCAAATTAAAAATAGGACTCTTTCTCCTGATGGACTGATTGTGATAAACAATGAGAAGGCTGAAGTGATTCAACTCTTAATTTGCTTCTGTTTTCTTTTTTCAAGGAAAATGGTTTTTGAACTGGAAAGGACAGATAAAAAATGATAAGCAGGGATTTGAAAAAAATCAGGAAATGAAGATATTAACATCTGTCTGCCTTTAAAATATCATAAAGCTTTAATAAACTAAAATACCAAAAGAACTTTTAAACATCTATGAGAATGGGCAAAGTATGACAGATCTATTTAAAGGGAAACAGAAACCTTCAACAAAAGATTCTTGATACTGATGTGTATTTCTGCCAAAATTATGGAACACATTATTAAAGAAACAATTTGTGAGCACTCAGAAAGAGCATGGATCATTTAAGTACAAATCATACCAGATTAATCTCATTTTGTTTCCTTCCTTCCTCCCTTCCTTCCTTCCTTCCTTCCTTCCTTCCTTCCTTCCTTCCTTCCTTCCTTCCTTCTTCCTTCCTTCCTCCCTCCCTTCCTTCCTTCCTTCCTCCCTCCCTTCCTCCCTTCCTCCCTCACTTCCTTCCTTCCTTCCTCCCTCCCTTCCTCCCTTCCTCCCTCCCTTCCTCCCTCCCTTCCTTCCTTCCTCCCTTCCTTCCTTCCTTCCTTCCTTCCTTCCTTCTTCCTTCCTTCCTTCCTCCCTTCCTTCCTTCCTTCCTCCCTCCCTTCCTTCTTTCCTCCTTTCCTTCCTCCCTTCCTTCCTTCCTTCCTCCTTTCCTTCCTCCCTTCCTTCCTTCCTTCCTTCCTTCCTTCCTTCCTTCCTTCCTTCCTTCCTTCCTTCCTTCTTTCCTTTCTTCCTTCTTTCTTTTTTTCTTTCTTTCTTTTCCTTTCTTGTTTTCTTTTTCTTTCTTTCTTTTTAACTACCTAAACTGCTAAAATTCAGGGAAAGGTTATATTTACATTTTAGCAAAGCATTTGACCAAAGATTTTCATAAGAATATTTTGGATAAAAATGATAGATTATAGGCCAATGAATAGTACTATTAGGATTTGGAAACAGTTATATATTTGGATTCATAGAGTAGTTAGTGATAGAATAATATCAATTTTGAAGGAGGTTAGTGGAACGTCCCACAGATGTGTCCTTGACTATATGATATTCTATTTTTCATATATGATTTGGATGAAAGCATAAATGGTATGCTTGATGTATTTTCAAATGACACAAAGTTAAAAGGGATAACTATTCTACAACAATCAGAATACATAAGGATCTTGCTTGACAAGCAAGAAAAAAGAACAAATAAAGTAAGAAGAAATTAAATAGGAATAAGTGTCAAGTCCTACATCTTGGATCAAAAACTAATTTCACAAATAAGGGCTAAAGAAGGTGTGATTAGATGCATTTCCTAGAAAAGAACTGGAAGTTTTCAGTAGCTGAATGCTTAATATAAATCAAAATGTGACATGGCATCTCACAAAAAGTAATGCTATCCTAAATAGTATTAAGAGCAACAAAATATCTAAAACAAAAGTGGTAATAGTTTTTACTATATATTGGTTTAAACAAATATCTGGAAAACTGTGTTTAGTTCTAGGATCACATTTTAGGAATGTCACAGATAAGCTAAAGCAAGTCCAAGAAGGAACCAGGGATATTAGTCTTGAGAAGAAATTGTTTAGGGAAGAGGGGAACAAGATAGCTGTCAGGAGAGCTTAGGTTTAAATTTTTTAAGAGGTTACAAAGAAGAAACATACAGAGACTCAATTTGTTCTGCTTAGTCTGATAGGACACAACTATAAGCAATAGATATAAATTGCAAAGATACAAGTTTATATTTGTAGCCACATGAAAAGGTGCTCCAAATCACTACTGATCAGAGAAATGCAATTAAGACAACTCTGGGATACTATTACACATCTGTCAGATTGGCTAAGATGACAGGAAACGAAAATGATGAATGTTGGAGGGGATATGGGAAAACTGGGACAATAATACATTGTTGATGAAACTGTGAACAGATCCAACCATTCCGGAGAGCAATTTGGAACTATGCTCAAAAAGTTATCAAACTGTGCAAACCCTTCAAACTAACAGTGTTACTATTGAGCTTATATCCCAAAGAGATCCTAAAGAAGGGAAAGGGACTTATATGTGCAAAAATATTTGTGGTAGTCCTCTTTATCGTGACAAGAAACAGAAAACTGAATGGATACCCATTAATTGGAGAATAGCTGAATAAATTGTGGTATATGAATGCTATGGAATACTATTGTTCTGCAAGAAACAACCAGCAGGATGATTTCAGAGAAGCTTGGAGAGACCTACATGAACTGATGCTAAGTGAAATGAGCAGAACCAGGAGATCATTGTATACAGCAACAAGACTATAGGATGATCAATTCTGATGAACGTGGCTCTCTTCAACATTGAGATGATTCAAACCAGTTCTACTTGTGCAGTGATGAAGAGAGACATCTACACCCAGAGAGAGAATCATGGAAATAGAGTGTGAAACCCAACATAGTATTCTCACTCTCTCTGTTGTTATTTGCTTGCATTTTGTTTTCTTTCTCAGTTTTTCTTTTTCTTCCTTCTTAATCTGATTTTTCTTGTGCAACAAGATAACTGTATAAATATGTATACATATATATGATTTAATATGTATTGGACTACCTGCCAGCTAGGGGAGGGAGTGAGAGGAAGAAGGGGAAAATTTGGAACGAAAGGTTATGCAAGGGTCAATGTTTGAAAAATTACCCATGCATATGCTTTGTAAATAAGACACAAGTTTAGACTTAATGAAAGGAAGAACTTCATATTAGATCCTATTCAAAACTGTAATGCCTTGGTTTAAATGATAATCTCTCTCACTGAAAGAATGCAAGTAGACATTGAATAAATATTGAGGAAGCAGGAGAAGAGAATAGAGATGTTACACAGGTTTTCCTTCAGGTGAATGTTGAACTAGATAGTCTCTATGGTTAATTTATGCTTCTGATTCTAGGAATTAACTGCCTCCTGGAAGATCAAATTAATTCAATTAAACAAACGTTAATGAAATACTACGTGTATGATACTAGGCAAAGGTCTAGTAATTCAAACATGAACAATTATATAGTTCCTGTCCTGAATGAACTTTACCTTTTATAAGAAGGATGGTATATGTCAATAAAACACAAGCTGGAATTTGATAGACAAAGTACAGGAATAGAGCCAAACACACAGATGAGGACTGCTTCAGAGAAGCCATAGAGATAAAAACCCATTTTATAGTCTGGCTTTTGATTATCCTAGAATAACTAATTTGATTAAATTCATAGATGTTAGTATTGCCTTTATTATGATAATGGAAATGGGGGAAAGAATCAATAAGGAGTTGAATATAAAAAGGATGTGGAGAAGTGTGGATGAGATCTGTATAGATGGGGAGATTTAGAAGGGAAAACGGAATTTAGCTACAACCTTTCAAATCTATAGATTTGCTAGTGATGTAGCAACAACAATGGAGAAAAAACAAGATACAGTAAAGCAAAACAGTTGTTAGTTAAAGCAAGTTAAAGGTAAGTCATTGTTTAACTTAAAGAAGAAAGAAATACTTTAGGAAATCTGGTATTTATGGCAAACAACAAGGAGAAAATAAGGCTGACTCAAAGCAAATCCATTGCTTTACAAGAGGTACAAGTTGAAATGGATAAGACTTTGATGACATAATTTTCATTCATAAAGAGCATAAACATCAGTTCACAGCATTCAGTTCACTGGCATCAAAACCTCTAGAATGTAAATAATCAAGTCAGAGACTTTATAGCACATCTCAGAATCTGTAATGATCAGAAGAGACAAGTATTAATAATAAAGAAGTATATGTGAGTTCTTCCAGAAGAACTCCTCCAGACAGGTAATTGATCTCAATACTCTTTTGATTTAAAACTTTCTTGAAGTAAGACACATCTCCTAACATTTAGGAGTATTTGATAACAACTCACATGGTGATACAAATGGGCCAAAAGCAATTGGGTGAGCTATGTCCTGATTCCATGTCACTTTAGACAAATCACTGAAATGCTATAGATTTTTCTATATGTCAGAGGGGACTGGTCCCAAATTTCTACTTTTTCAAGGTTTTTAGGGTTAGAGGGATAAAAGAGTTGATTTCTAAGAAAATAGAAAAGGGGGGATGAGGAGTGAAGCCAGGGAATCCTAAGAAACTATAATACATTCTAGTGATTGCTATCTGTATCAACTAAGAGTAGTCATTTTTAGCTAACATTTAATTTCCAGAATGCATAATTTTGCAAAAAGTGAATCCTCCAGATCGTGGCTGGACAAAAGAAGACAAAGTCTCAGCAGCATGACACTTACTTTTTCTTAATATGAAGCTATATATTTCTTATCGGGAAAGAAATGAGACCCAACTATGTATATTAAGCAGAAACTTCACTCTAAGTTTTGATCTGAACTGGAAAAAGGGAAGTTGTACCATCATTTCAGCATAAAAATAGAAACATTTAATTAGCTAGATATTACTAAACTTCAGGATAAATGAACATCTCCACATCCAAGATGGATGATGCTTTTAATGACATCAGAGATAAAGTCTGCCCGTCCAAAAGATGGAGAAAATTGAACAAAAATCCAAACCATATTCAGAGAAATTCAATAAATCTTTCCTCTTATCACTAATCAAGAATCTATTCATTTTAATGTAAATTCAGATATTTAATTTGTGTTCAGTGTTTGTAGAGGCAGACAAAACATTCCTAAAACCAGAGCACTCATCTTTCAAAGGTATATATGGACTCAATATTTAATTAAATTGACCTGGAGATCAATCCATTTTTTTCTTTTTCCTAGAGCAAAAAACTTCCCCATTCCCTACTGGACATCGGGTTTATTCTGCCTAAACCCATTTCTCCCAATATTACTTCTTCAACTACATTGTCTCCTTCTACAACCATGGTGGGAAAAGAAGTTTTGCTTACACATAGAGAACTGTTTTCTGGTCCCCATCCTGCCCACCATCCCCCACAGTCAGGGTGTCATAGCCTCTTTCCAGGTCAAATTCCTCAAAAGTGAGCTTGATCACCTGTGGGAGAAACACAATCATTAGTATTAGAATAGGAGCTGTGGCAGTGAGATTTCTCAGGTTATTATTTTTAAACCAATTTTTAAATAAACAAGTGCCACCAACAAAGAAACTAGTAACCATTTTCCTCTTTTTTCTGATAAGTAACCTGTCCTTGATACCTATAAACATTACTGCACAACCATCCTTTAGAATTCTCATTCAGAGACTATTTTTTCTGGGTTGTCTTTATTGATATAGGTCTGGGACAGGAATTGTGATTCCACAGGAACAGATTCTGAGTGAGAAGACTTCCTCTACCATTACAGACTAGCATCTTCTCTTTAACTTAAGTGACTGGTGCAGGGTCACACGGACAAGATGTGTCATAAACAGGATGTAACCCAGGTCCTCTTGACTCCAATTGGGATCAACTGTCTATCCTCTAAATCATGCTGCTCTCCACTATTTGGATCTTTGCTCAATAGGAAACAAACTTTTTGAAGCCTCTTACTATTTTCAAAGGTCTTCATAGTAAAGTAGGCTCATTAATAGGATATCTTTGTAGAGTCCCACTGATCAGTACATTAAAATACCTGTGAATCTTGAAACAATATCCATGTATAGCATGGAATGTACAATATCCTCACTAAGAATGACCAGCAAAGGCCATTTCATCCATTCCCAACCATTCACAACTATTCTATTCTTCTGGATTGTTAAGAAAGGAAATAATCTGATATATCCTTTTAACCTGGTATAGGCTATGAAGAAGAATTTATTAAAGACTAGCAAAGATCTCCTCTTGTTCATTCTCTTTGGTTTGCTCGTCATCAGAACTGGGAGATGTCTGGTCACTTAACATTTTATGTAACATTTCACAAATTTAAAATTAACATTGTCTTTCTCTGATCTAAAAAAAATTATCTTCAGATACTCTTTCTGAACTTTGATTTAATTCTGCTTTTCCTAACATCTTCTTCATTTTCTCTCCAACATTAAAATCTATATAATCAAGACCCATCAAGTGGCCAGACATAAAGCAACATAAAGGTGGTCTACACCTAAGTCTCATAGAAAAGACTCCTGAAGGTATCATAAGGGTGTGTTTTTTTCAAATTGGTACTATTCTCTTTCTTTGAAAACAGATTGTTGGAAGGATGTGCTAATAACTATGGAGTTCTTGGAATTGCAGTCCAAAATAAGGTAGTTGCTATCTATTTTTCTATTTTGCTTAGTTCAGATATCTGTATTTAGGTGGTAGGTATTCCAGCTACACATGTTAAATGAGGACATTCAAAAATAGTTTCTACCAATTCCTTTTTTTTAAGCTAGTTTTTTTTTTCAATTCTTTAATCTAGCTAGTTTTCCCATTTTCTTCATCTAGTATACTTAATATACAGAGGATAATAATTTTAGGTCAATAGATCCCTTCCTCATCTGTCTGAAGGATCCCTAAATGGCACCATTTATAAGCTCCCTCACCCTTTCAAGATCTTTTTATAAGATTGTATGTCTCCAAATAGAAAGTATTCCAAGACTCTACAGCTCAGAATGATTTCTATTCTTCTGTATGTATTCTATGCCTCTTGTAAGTCACAGAATAACAGAATATCAGAACTAGAAAGGAGCTTAGAGTACATTTAAATGAAATCCTACTTGAAACATGAATTCTCCTTACAAAATCCCAAATTTTCATGCTGCCTCTGCTTAAACTCCTCCAGGGATAGGAAATTCAAACAGATTATAAGTTCTTTTAATATAAACAATGTCTTTTCTTTCTTTTAGTTTGTCTTTATGGCAAGTAAGATGTGAGTGAGGTGCCCTCCATCACAACTCCAGAATATCTGAAGTGAATGAATTCAAGTTATGATCTCCTTCATATTTTGCTAATCCGCACAGAAAATGCACAGATTCTAAAGGTTTAGTTCAACAGTTGTATACATATGTCCAATAACTCTCCTTACATTACTAACAAAAGGTCTAGTCTATAAATGAAGACTTCCATCCAAAAGGAACCCCACTAGCTCTCAAGGCAACTTTTAGTTCATGAAGTACATATTGATTTGTTAACACAAGGGATACTTGGATAGGTAATCTAATATGAGAAAAGAAGTAACATTATGTTTGTTTGTTTGTTTTAGGAGAAAGGCCCATATAATTAAAGAATGAAGCTTTCTTAAAGTCTAAATTCCCTGTAATACCTCTTTGTTCAAGATGGAGAATTATAGTTTTATCAAAGCACACTTTCTTAAAGGCTCTTATATAATAATGTCTCCATGATTGGAACGCTATTATTAATGTGGAAATATAATGATAAAATAATGTAATTAACACAAAGAACACTGCTCTACAGTGACACACATCATTAAGTGAACCAGTCATTCATGTAAACTGCTTTTTAAATAGTCTGACCCTAATTAAAGAGCTAATTACATTAGGTATAACATATACTATCACCTTCGTGCAGAACAACAAGATACCTTGTGCAATATTTATTTACAAAACTTTTTTTTTTATCCTTTGCTTTGGTTGAAGCCTGAGGTTTCTTTAATGTGTCATTAATTAACTGTCCCATAAGGCTTTTATAGGATCAAATGAAATAATGGATGTAAGATACATTAGAAACCTTAAAGTACTGCATAAACACAGCTATTATTATGAACAATAAAAATAATGGCACATGATGATAAACTGGAATGGATATATAGTATAGAAAAAAAAACAGGAGAAAAAAAAAGAGCTAGTTTTGCAAACAGGAAGACTTAGATTCACATCTTACCTCAGACACATTAGCAATATTATTGAGTAAATGAAAGTTTGATTTAATTTGTTATCAAAAATCAAATTTTGGTTAAAATTTGAATCAATGAAATAATCACGTAATTTAAAAGGAAGCTCAGGGAGATGCATCTCATGTCTGAACAAAAATCGCCTTTACAACATATCTAATAAATATACAATCATTGCTTAATATCCTAGAGTGAGGGGTAATTCAATATTGTGATAGACTCTTTAATTTTTGGAAAATAAATTTTTAGCATTCTTCTTTTGTTAACTTAATCAATATAGTGTGAACATTTCAATATATAAAAATGAGCAAAAAGGGATTAAAACAAACTTCCATTAACATAATTTTAATGCATATTAAATTTAACACAACAGTAACAAAACTAGTATTTTGTATCATTATGACTTTTTGATATATATTTAAAATTATTTTATTGATAGTCTTATCATACTTCTATCATTACCCATTTAGTTGCAATCCCCTTCTGCTGCCACTCCTATGGGATCCCTTCTTCTTAACAAATAAATATAGTCAAACCTGCTACCTAAAATCAAAACTTTAGTTTTCTTTGAAAATATATCTCATCTTGAGACTTAACATGAATTTATGCTAAGTAAAATGAGCAGAACCAGGAGATCATTATACACGGCAACAACAAAATTATACAATGATCAATTCTAATGAATGTAGCTTATTTCAACAATGAGATGATTCAAATTGTTCAGTGATGAAGAGTGCTACTCCCAGAGAGAGAACTATGGGAAATGAATGTGGACCACCACATAGCATTTCCACTCTTTCTGTTGTTTACTTGCATTTTTGTTTTACTTTTCAGGTTTTTTTTTCTTTCTTTCTAGATCTGATTTTTCTTGTGCAGCAAGGTTAACTGTATATACATATATATACATATATATATACATATATATACATATATTGGATTTAACATATAATTTAACATATTTAACATGTATCGGACTATCTGCCATCTAAGGGAGGAGGTGGGGAGAAGAGGGGAAAAGTTGGAACAGAAGGTTCCAAGGGTCAATGTTGAAAAATTACCTGTACATATGTTTTGTAAATAAAAAGCTATAGTAATAATAACAAAAAGAAAATATTTTTCATTTTATTCAAACCACTTCCAATTGTCCAATGATGAAGAGAGCCATCTATACCCAGAGAAAGGACAGTGAGAACTGAATGTGGTTCACAGCATAACATTCTCATTCTTGTTATTGTTGTTTGCTTGCATTTTATTTTGCTTTTCTTTTTCTTTTTTTACTGGTTTGATTTTACTTTTCTTGTGCAGTACAATAATTGTATAAATATGTATGCATATATTGGATTTAATATATATTTCTACCATGTTTAACATATATTGGAATACTTGCCATCTAAGGAAGGCTGTGGGGAAAGGGGAGAAATTGGAAAATAAGATTTGGCAAAGGCTAATATTGAAGAATTATCCACGCATATGTTTTGAAAAAATAAAAAGCTTTATAAAAAAGAAAATATATCTCATATTGTACTGCTACTCTATAATATTTTTGCCAAGAGGTAGAAGGCAGGCTTTATATCATGAGTCACTGTATTCAACAAGGTTTTAAAGCTTATCAAAGTTGTTTTCTCTTAAATTATTGTGGTCATTGTGCAAATTGTTCTGGTTCTATTCATCTCCATCTGTATCAGTTCATACAAGTCTTCTCATGTTTCTCTGACTTCATACTATTCATCATATCTTATGGTGCAACAATGTTCCATTATATTCATATATCACAATTTGTTTAGCCATTTTCCCAATTAATTAATGAGCATCTACATTGTTTCTAATTCTTTGATATAATAAAAAAGTACAGCCATAAAATTTTTTGTATATAAGGATCTTTTTGTTTACTCTGCTTTTTATTTCTCAAGCATATATGCCTAGTGGTGATATTGCTGGGTCAAAGGGTATTTTCAGTTTAATATGACTTTTGGTCATATTAGTCCAAATAGATTTCCAATTTATAGTCCCAACAATAGAGAATGAATATGTCTGTGCTCCCACAGTCTTCCAATAATTGACATTTTCATCTTTTTCTATCATTGACAATCTGAAAGGTATAAAATATAATCTAAAAGTTTATTAAATTTGTATTTCCCTCATTATTGGTTATTTGATTCATTATTCCCATCTAGTTGTTGACAGCTTGCGTTTCTTCTTTGAAAAAAAGTTCATATCCTTTAACCATTTAGCAACTGAGAATGGTTCTTACTCTTTTATATTTTAGATTGCTTCATCTTTTTCCTTCATCTCTTACCTCATTCCTATTTAATTCTAAAATTATCTAAGAGAGGATAGGCAGCAGGAAGAACCTTCAACAATAGGAATACTCTATCCCCTTACCTTCCCCCTTTGCTCCAAATGCTTGAAGACTCATAGAGCTAGGATAAGATGAGATTCAACAACTTCTTTCCTTCTGAAGAGATGGAGGACCACCAGATCTTACCATGTCCAGTCACTGCCTCCTAGACCTCACTCTCTGACCAGTCTCTATTCCCTAGTTTCTTGTACTGTTATCTTAACTACTTATATTACCTAAGGAATACTGAGCCTTGTTATACACCCTACCCTTAGAAATTCCAGGTCTTTCCATTTGCCTTGAACTGATCATTCTTTTATATTTTGTCTCTTCTAATTAAAAGCTCCTTGGGAAGTAATCTATTTCACTTTTCTATTTCTATCCCTATGATTTAGTATATGCTTATGACATAATAAATACTTAATAGTGTTGTCATAATTCTTTCTATAATGTAAATATCAGATTTTTATCAGAGAAAATTATTACAAAGATTTTCATATCATTCCAGCTAACTGCTTCCTTAAAATTCTAGCTGCATTTATTTTTCTTGTACAAAGTTTTTCAGTGTTCCTTCTTTCCATGTTACTCATTTTATCCTCTGTAATCATCTGCATCCTTTAATTAGTTTAGAAGTTTCCCCCAGCCATAATTGTGAAAAGTATTTTCTTCCCTTTTCCTCATATAACATGATATGACTTTTCATATTTAAATTATGATATTCCTAATTGTTGATAGATGACATTGTTGATAGAACATTGGAAATGGAGTCAAGAAAACTTGAGTTCAAATCTAGCCTCAGAAACATGTGTCTCCTTGGGCAATTCATTTAACTTATGCCTGCCTTGTTGTCCTTATCTGAAAAATAATAGTATCTAACTCTCAAAGTTGTTATGAAAATAAAATGAGATATTTGTAAAGTGCTTTACAACCCTTAAAGTGCCACATAAGGGTACTGATGATAGTGTTAAAGGTTTTGCTTTAATTCAAGGTAAAATTTATTTTTCCATAAAAATACTTCTTCCTACTGTGCCAAGTTCTGCCCTAAAGAACCAAATAAAAAGCAAAAATAAGAAACAAAAACTCAAGTCTGATTGGAAACAAAAATTAAAACCTTTTAATTTTAAGTTGCTTGAAAAATTAATTCACTATGAATGGTAACATATACTTATAACCTCAACTACCTGACAAGCAGATGCTGTCAGATCTCCTGGGCTCAGGAATTGAGTATCAATAAGCTGTGCCAATCAGGTGCCCATATTAAGTTTGGCATAAACAAAATGAATCTCTTAAAGTTGTCTATAGAAGAGTGACTTGGACCAGGTCAGAAAGAGAGCAGGCAAAAGCTTTCACACCGATCAATAATAAGATGATAACCAAGAGTACACATCAAGCTTGGGCAAGATAAGAAGGATCAATCTAAAAAACAAACAAAAAAAGAAGAAGAAGAAGAAAGGGAAAGAAGGAGGGAAGAAAGTGATGGGTGAAAGAAAAAAGTAAGGTTGGGAGAGGGAAAAGAAAAGAAGAAAAGGAGAAACAGGAAGGGAAAAGGATGGATGAAACCCTTCAAATTCATTTAATATGGGAATGAAATGATCAAAACCATATGGTAGACTATGCAATCAGTGGTGCAAAAGACAGACTGAAAAGGAGATAATACTGAAGCAACAAGATCAATTATGAGCCTATTACAATCACCTAAGAGATGATAAGGATGTGAACTTGGGTGTGTAGTAACTCTCTCAGAAGCAGAAAAGAAAAATAGAAAGGCTTAAAAAATATTCCTGAATTACAATGAAAAGATTATGGTAATCATAGATGAGCAAAAAAGAAGAGTTAAGGATAAAATAAGATCTTAAGTGGAAAAAATTGGTTTAAAATTGGTATCACTGACAGAAAAGATGAAGATAGAAAGAATAATAGATTAAAGGGGAAAGATAGTAAGTTTAACTTTGGCCATGTTCATTTTGAGAAGCTAATGGGATATCCAAGTAAAGGTACACTATGGTGAGACTTCCATTAAGATAGGAGTACTGAAGGTAAAAATTCAGGAGTGATCTCTATGGCCAATATTATAAGAGTAATTATATTATAAATATATATTTACATATATTGTATATATGCATACCATATATATTGTAAATATATAGAAATATATTACAAATATATAGATAGGAAAGTCACTCAGAAAAAATTATAGAGAATGATAAAAAAATAGACCCTTAGAGAATAGCTGCTTTAAAAGTTTGAAAATCATATTGAAAACAAGAGAAATGATTAGATATAGGGGGGAAAACTCAAACCAGTAATATAACAATCTGTGAAGCCAAGAAAGAAGAGGGCCTTCAATAAGGAGAAGGGGCCAATAGCAACAAAGACTGCAGAGATGTAAAGGAAGATGACAAAAAAAAGAGAGAGAAACACTAATGGATTTAGAACCATAGAATTATATCTTATAAGGAAGCTCAGAAGCCATGCAATTTAATCTTTCATTTATACATGAAGAAGCAACTGGTGATTGGTGATCTTTAAGAGAATAGTTTCCATTCAATGAATGGAATATAATCTAGACTTTTCCATGATTTTTCAGTCATGGGAATCCTGTGAAGTCAAGCAGAATAAATCAAATCTTTCTAAATTTTTATAATTAGGAAACACAAAGTAAGCATCCACAATTATTTCCACAAAATGTTTTTTTCCCCCATGGCTAAAGTTTCTTCATTATTCTAATGGCCTTCTTCTAGGCATGATCTAGTTGTAAATGTCCTTCCAAAAATATGGAACAAGTCTAAAGCACAATATTCTAGATATGATCTAAGAAAAACTCCATAAACTGAGTACAACAGAATTATAATTCTCCTTATTATGAACATCATAAGACTCTATTTCTATGAATGCAACCTGAGTATGTTACTTTATTACTATGACATCACATGACTGATTAAAATTGATATTTCTGTCACTGATACATCTAGGTCTAACGTCCTGCTTTATATGGATCAGTATCTATCTTTAAACCAAATTCAACATTATAGTTACCCCTTTAAGTGGAATTCTACTACTGTTAGTACATTCTTTAAGTGTGCCAAGATATTTTTTCTCATTCATATTCTTTCATCTATTCTATAGTTATCATTCTCAGCTTTATGTCATGTATAAATTTGATAAACATAAAATATCTTCATGAAAATCCCTGAGGTGTTAAGCACACACATGTACACACACATATGCAAACATACACATATACACACAAGTTATGAGCAAGGCCAATGGTACTTAAGTAAATACACACCTCTAGGATGACATGGATACATCAATCAGCATACTTTGGGCCTAGTCAGTCAGTCACTTCTGAATTCTTCTAAGTTTATTGCTATTTAGTCTATAGCTTTCCAATTTATTCACAAAAATATCAATAAGTCATGTCTCAACACATATAAGTATATAAACCCTTTCTTCTTCCTTCCTTCTTTTTCAGCTCCCCTTTATGCACTATCTTCTCCTATTAAAATATATGGTGTCCTAAAAATCTTAGTTAAGCTGTAATAACTTAAAATTTCACTGAGAAGGAAAATATAGCACCTAGCATATGTCAGGCACTGTGCTAATTGTCTTTTTTAAAAAAACAAATATAACTCATTTTATTTTTATAATCTTTGGTAACATTATTATCCCCATTTTACAGCTGAAGAAACTAAAGCAAACAGAGATGAAGTGATTTCTTCAGAGTTATTCTGCTAATAAATGTCTGAGGCCAAATTTTATCTCAGATCTTCCTGACACTAAACCTAGCACTCTATCCATTGTGCCACTAGCTACTTCTATAGCAGCCTTCAAGACTTTTGTGACACACTGTATAAAATCCCAAAGGGTAGGTAGATTATCTTGCTTATTTGCATTTATATCCCTAGGATTTAGCACAGGGTTTAATAAATACTCTGGTAATTCAATCAATCTATTTTATCTTATCTATCTAATTCCTTGATCTATGAGATTCTTCTAAAAGAAGCTATGGACCTAAGGTCAGGACAAGCCAAATCTCTAAGACAACTCCAAACTAAAGCTTACAGTAATCAACAAAGTTCCTATGCTTCTTTCAGTTCAAAGATTCCATTAGGACCAAAGAGTAGTTATCTTCAACCCTCCTAAACAAAAAGATTTTCAAAAGGTTGTAAGAGAACTGGAACTACAAAATGCCAGCTTGGTGACAGTGCCAAACTAAGGGACATGAAAATAAAGCAAGTAAGTTTCTTGCTGCTTTGAACCCTTCTCACCAAGCATTAATTATTTTATTAATTATTAATAAAGATATTAAATATCTTTGCCCCTTACTAGTTGTGTAAACTTAAGCAGCTATGTAAGATAGCCTGTAGAAACTTCTATGCTTTAGGTCTCAAGTTACTCTTCAAAAATGAGGGAATTTGACTAAGTTTATTCCTACAAACCCATGGGTTATACACAGCTCTTATGACAGAAAATAAAATCCTCAGAGAACCTTGACCATCTCCCCTTCTAGTTTCCATCTGGGAAAGCAGCCTACTGTTGTAGAAGAAAGTATTGGTTTAGGGGTCAGAAACTGTGAAGTCAAACCCTAACTCCATTATTAATATAAACGAAAACAGCCAAGATGAGATGGTTGGATTCAATAGTCTTGGGATAATTGTAACATATATGGTTTCAAGGGCTTCAGAAACCAACTTATTCAATTCCCTTATTTAAAACATGAAGAAACCAAATCACACAGAATAAGTGATTTATCCAAGCTCATTCTGAGATGGAATATTTCAGTCCAAGGTCATTCTCTACTCTCTTAATTCAATTATCCTATGAAGCTCACAACTCCTCATTTTGATTCTAGACACATTTTAGACGGTGATTCTTAGATTTATTCTCATTGAATCTCCTCTTTGAAAAGACTGAACCTTATCTTTCTGTTCTCCATTACTCCTCTTCCCTTTCTGCTTGCTCCAGGGCTATGTGCTCCTCTCAGTCAGCAGCAAGCAAACAGTGACCATCTACTAAGGCGCAGCTGAAATTATGGCAGCAATAGAAATGACTATTACTTGGATATTTATTTCTATAAGTCTGTGCTTTTACCACATTAGGCATTTCTACAAGTCAATCAATAAACATTTATTAAGTATCTACTATTTTCCAGGCCTGGTGCTAAAAACTGGGGATACAAAAAGAAGCAAAGGAGAAGACAACAAACAAACAATAATATGCAAAAAAAGCTATAAAGAGGATAAATAAGAAATAAAGAGAATAGGGAAACTAAAATTAATTGAAATAAGATTGCAATACTGTATATGCAAGTTTTATTAACCAATGGAATTCTTGTCCAAATACTTCTATGAATCCTCCAAAGAGATGTCAACACAGGACCCTGGAAATCTATCTCTGGGTCTTTTAGTATCTTCTGGATACCAGTGCAACTTTTAAGCTATCTCTCCATGGTCTCTGTGGATGATGGCCATTTTTTTTCTAATCAATCATAGTCTTGATAATGTCATTTTGTGAAGTATCCTGATTATAATCACCATATGTCTCTTCATTGCCCTTTGGGAATCTCTAATTTTGATTCTTCTGAGAGTAGCTATTTCATGGTTGCCAGTCATACAGTATTACCAAGAGCACAGTGGTACTAAAAATACATATACACTGGCATAAGGAATAGCTTTCAATCATTCAAAATGTCATAAAACTTCCAAATAAAATTTAATCCATTTCCATTAACCAATTTCTGATTGCTTTAACTAATGATGATTTCTTTTTCTCTTTTTCTTCTGAAAGAAGAATTCCCAATTTCTGATTTTATCAGTGTAAAGAATTAACTTGATGCAGTTTGCCACTCCTGATACAAATCAGCAAATATTCTATCATTTAAAAGTCTTAAAGAGATGCCCAGATCACTGATCAATTAATGAACTGTCCAGGGTCACATAGCCAGATTGTGTCCAAGCGAAGATATGAATCTAGGGTTCCCTGACTCCAAGCACTCTTAAACTGTTACCATGTAGTTTGTTGAATGATACAAGAAAAAATATATTAAATTACATAGAATTTTACACTTATGAATTTACATGCATACATACTTATGTGGACATAAGTGTGCAAGCATATAATACCACACATATATCATCTCATTTGAGCATCACAAACTCTCCTAGAAATGGGTAGTACAAGTGTTATTATTAAGCTTTCCACGTGGGGAAACTAAAATTCAGAAGCTAGATCACTAAAGCTAGTAAGCAGTAAAACAAGGTATCAAAATGCAAGTCTACTAACTCTAATTTCAGTGCTTTTTCCATGGTTACATTGTTGTTGCTATTATTCAGATCTTCAGTTCCAACTCTTTATAAATTCATGAACCATATTTTCCATGGGGTTTTATTGAAATAAAAAAGATACTCGAATGGTTTGCCATTTTCTTCTCCAATGTATTAAAACAGTAATCCTCAAAGTTGTGGCCCAGAGAATTCTAGGGTTCTCCGAAGCCCTTTCAGAAGGTCTCCAAAATCAAAATTAGTTTTTATTTCTAATATGGTAAGTATTTATAAATATAACCATGTTTTATATATTTTGTATATGTAATTTTGTTATTTATTGTTTAGTTTATTATTATATTATATTATTAAATATAATATGTAATATATCTATAAATATAAACTCACATCAACAAAAACTCTTTGCATAGACTCATAACAATGTTTAATAATATAAAGATATTGAGAACAAAAGTTTGAGAAATACTGGATTAAGTAATTTAGTTACTTATCTGGGGTCACACAAATAATAAGTCTCTCAAGCTGGCCCAATATGAATTCAGGTCTTCCTTACTCCAGGCCCAGTACTCTATTTACCTAGCTACCTCCTTCTATAAGATTATGAAAGTCTTTAGAGTTTATGCCACTCAAAAACTATTTCCAGTTTCCTAATGTTTTGTGTTTTCTTTATGTCTATCTGGTTTTTGACAGAACACTAAATTCTTTGATGGCAAAGACACCCTAGCTCCTTCATGTCACAAAGCTAAACACTCAGAAAACCATAGGTAACATTAGTTTACTTGTATTGAATTCTAGTTTACTTCACTGTCACCAAGGATTCCAAAAGGCTGATAAAAAAAGTACAATGTAGGGAATACCTAGTCTTCTCTTTCTAGCCCCAATGACTCTCTCAAAGTTTTGCTTCCAAAATATCTGTACTAATAATAAACTCCCTCTTTTTATCTTCAAAACCACAAAGGAAGTAGATAGGAAGGAAATGAATTATCACCACATGTTGTCAAAAGTCCATAACTGAAAAACTATACACAGTCTAAGAAAATCTCTCTTTCCCTACTTGTCCAAAATCATTTCTTTGGAACCTCAGTTCTGGTGTCAATCAAGAGAAAATTAAATCTATCCATTTACCACTTAACTTTAGGGCCACACTCTTATCAAAAATCATTAATAAATAATTGTATAATATATAATTATATGTAAATTACATTATGTTTATGCTGTAATTTTATAGTAATATTTATTATAATCTAATAATAATTAACAATAAGATGCATGGCTAAGTTTTATAATAGTTTATGGCCAATGTGATATGTTAAACAATTATTTCCTGCTTCATTAGATTAAAAAACTTCACACTGGAGGAAATGATCCATTTTGTTTACTGCAAGGTTCTACTCTAGTCACCCTCCTTAGTATAAATGTGGGCAGAAAATTATGGCCAATTTACCTGGCAAAACAAAAACAAAAACAAAAAATACATCCAACACTACTTAATTGGCTTCTCATGACATTCCCTCAACAAGTGACCTTGCTTTGCTTCCAGGCTACACAGCTAGCACCTATTAATTCATTTAAAAATTCCTAGGAGAGAAGAATACCCTTTCACTAGTTTAATAACCTCTAGAAAGTACTACTCAGATTTAATCCAGCCAAAGCTGAATCCCACTTTCTCATTTGCTACGGAAAATTGTTCAGTATCATCCCATATGACTGATAGGTATTCTTTTGGGGAGGATTCAAGAGCACAATATTCACTATGGAAATCACATATTCCTCAGATATTCCATATCATTCACCCTCTGGTTTCTGAACATACCCATACCTAAGCTATATTGATAATAATGTACTTCTTTTTGAAGCCTTTTAGAGAAGATGTAAATCTTCATGATTCAATCTATAACATGACCATTCTGCTCAATAGAGTCTCCCTATTAGCCATAAGGCTACCTGATTTAAGGAGTAAAAAGGCCTTACCTTGGCAGGATTGATTGCTGTAATAACCCACACACAGTGGGCATTGTTGTCATACTGAATAGGGAAGTTAGGGGATGTGATGATGCCTGAAGGGCCACGGAGGTGAGCATCACACATTCGAGCTATAGAAAGGAAACAAAAAAGAGCCATGTTAGCACTGGCCACAGGTCTGTCCCCCTTGCCCAGAAGCTATAATTTCTTTCTGTCAGAAAGGTTCTCCATTGCAATCTTTCCTCCCATTTTTCAGTAGATTTAACTGATTGGTACAATAGTCTATAATACATGGGAAACGAAGACAAAGAAATTGAGTTGGCAACTGTTCTACCTGCTACTTAAAAAAATAAATAAAAGCCCAGAAGCTCATAAACTATAATCAAATCCTCTACTCATGATGACATAATTCATTGTTCTTGTTCCCACATCCTTCCCACCTCATTCCCCAACTTCCACATAAACCCCTAAGCTTTTTTGAGAAACTTTTTTTTCTCTTCAAGACTATTTAGGATTGTTTATCATTTAGTATAAATGGCCTTAACCCAAACCCCACCAAAAGAGCTCTAGATGGGAAAGGAAGGAAGACCATTTGGTGACCACAAAATGAATCCAAGAGTGGTATGACTACTCCCTTCTACCTGTAACGGAGAAAGGAACAGAGGAAAGAATAATGCCAAGTGGTCTAGTGTTCCACAGTCTCTAATCCAGGCACAGAATGCAAGTCACAAAGTCTTCAAAAGCTCTCCTGAGGACTTCATATAATTAATCCCTTGCCCCACTCCCCATCCCCCACCTTTGATATACTATATCTATTTGCCAGCTGAAAAAGGACATGTGATCTTGGAGTAGCTTCCAAGAAAAATTAAGTCCCTTAAGTCCCAGTTTCCCTCCAGAAAAACTGTTCCCCTTCCTTCTTCTTCTTTCCTCCCTTCCTTATCACAAGCCTCCTTGTGATAGGCTTGTGATAGATCTCCTTATGATAGATAATGTCAAAGACCTAGATGACATGCTCCTCTTTGTGCAAGTGATCGTCAGAGGTGGTAACAGAAATACTGTTACATATTTATCACAAAAGCCACATTCTTCTCCTTCATACTCACATGATTTTAGTTTTCTTGCTTTTTTTTTTCAGGCTAAAATATCTCTGATAAAGGTGTGATGTTCAAAATATATACAATATTGATACAGATATATAACAGAGTTCCATTGTCCACTAGGTAAGTAGCCAAACATATGAAAAGGCAGTTTTCAAAACAAAAAAATTCAAATCAGAAAGAAGAATAAATGAATGAATGGATACTCTAAATTATTAATAAAAAATCAAATAAAAAAATGAGGCTTTATTTTACATGCCTTAGAGTGACAAATGTGAGCAAAGTTGAAAATAGCAAACACTGGCAGGTTATAGGAAGAAACACTGATTGTAGAGATATGAATTGGCCCAAACATTCCTGAAAACAATTTGAAATTAAATTTAAAAAACAGAAAATAGTGAAGGGATTCTAGTACAAAGGTAAAGGTCTCACATATAAAGAAATATTTATAGCATATCTTTTTTTGTGGTAGTAAAATACTGGAAAGAAAATGTTACTATTGTTAGGGAAATAGATGAACAAATTATGGCATATGAATATAATGGGATATTAATGTGGCGTACGAAATTTAAAGTGACTTGGAGAGACTGATATGAACTAGTCCAAAATAAAGTTAACAAAACAAGAATAGTAACTTAGACAAAGTCCACAATAATATAAAGGAAACAATTCCAAACTCTAATCAATGAAGTTCTTAATTACAATTTTTGAGAAATGATGGTAAAGCATTGAAATAAAGAGATGATAGATGATGGTCATGGAGGGAGAGAGATACTATTGGGAAAGAAAAGTGATTTCTTTTTCAACTATCAATAAAATATTTCCTCTCCCCTCTCCCCGACAGACTAATTCAGTGTTTTCTAAAACCTAAATCTAAAGTGAGTTTAAGTTGTCAGTAGAACTAGAATCATACTAGGAGCATTTTAGTGAACACTACAGTTCTAAACAAACAATACCAATGTAATTGATCACATTGTTATGCATCTGATGAGTGGAGATGGGACTACATTAGTATAAAATTTTTCTATATAATTTTATTCACCAGCAAAGTGGGCTAAAATTATAAGTTACCTCTCCCAACACACACAGAGTAGATACATCCTTCACCTAGATGTTGCTACTAGATTCCCTTGCATCAGTCTCCCTGAACTAACTACCTACTAAGGCAAAGAAATCAATTTAGCAATTTTTTGGTGCTTCTGCTATCAATGAAAGAGTAATTCCAGAGAATCCTGAAAAAAAATCATTTTTACACCTCACAAAAGTTTCCTAATGGCTTTGGAATTTTCCCTAACCCTAAGCTCTGAACCTTTTGTTGCAATTCTTAGGCCAGTTGACCCTGGAATCTCTATGTGCATGTCCTCTGTTATTTTACTCTCTCTATTAAAAGTCTCATAAGATTTAATGATAAAGGGGATCTTAAAAATAATTTAGTCTAACCTGTTTATTTTACAGATAAAAACAATGAGACTTGGAGAATTTAAGAGACTAGCCTATAATCAAATGCACAGTAATTACCATGGCCAGATTATGGACTCCATGCTGGAGTCTTTCCACTTTACTCCTAACAAACCTTGAGAAACAAAGCAATTTAAGACTTCCCTGAGGATTTCTCCATCTCCAAATTGATATAAATAAACCAGGAAAGACCTATAAAAGAATTATGCTTTCTTAGGCATGTTCCTAAATGTGCTAAAAGTCCAAGTGCTGACCTAGGAGAACCCATAGTTTAATAGTACTAGTCACCAAAAGTTGAGTACACAATTTTAGTCAACAGATCCAGAACTTAGCATGGTGCTTGGCACACAATAGGTAGTTCCTAAATGCTAGGTGGTATGACACAAATTTCCCTACTGCTCATCTCTGAAATGACTGTCAAAAGCTGAAGAGAAGATAGGTTCTTTTAAAATACAAGTAGTCAATCTGGTTCTTGTAAATGCTGTTCTAACACTGCTTCTAGAATGGAGGTACTCTCTTGAAGCATAACTAGAGATGTAAACACTGAGATCTTTATTTTGTATAGTTGATCACCAAGCCTCACAGTAAATGTTATTTTATGAGCTTTATGTCTACATAAAGCGGTGGTAAATATAATACTTCTGCTATCTTGTCACATTATGTACTCTAAGGCACCTGGGAAATCCTGGCATCAATCACCATCTGGGACAGGGCCAGCCTTACATGCAGGCAAAGTAAGGCATTTCTTAAATGGAAAGATATCTGAAGCCTCAGCAAGACTCCAATGTCCCCATTCCCTTAAATTAACATTTATAATTCCATTGAAAAGAGCTTTACTGCTTTAATTTTATTGATATCTTTTTTTTAACATATCCTTTATAGCCACTGTTCAATGCCTCCCATCAAGCAATTCTTTTCATCAAAGGTTTTTGCATATCAAAAACTCTGATACTAGATGCACCTGCCGACTTCGATCACTGTCAAGGAGCAAAGGGAAATGTCTTTTAGAGTTTGTTTTTAAGGTCAAGACTAATCATAATTTTTGTGCTTGTCAATATTTTCATTTATTTCACTGTAGTCAATGGGGTAAAATATTTGCCTAGGTCTTCACTTTTTTGTATCGGTTCATATAGATCTTTCCAAATTTCTCTGCATTCTTCATGTTTATTGTGATCATTGATTTTAGAAGAGTTTAGAAATCACCAAGTTCAAATTCTTCATTTCACAGATTATGAAACAAAATTAAAAAAAAAAGGTTACATGATTTGCCTCAGGTCATAGAACTATCAAGTTTCTGAAGAAGGATTTAGACTCAGGTCTTTCTCCTCGGCATTCAGCATTCTATGAACTATCTTACCTCATTGCCTCATATTTCTGACAGCACAATAAAATTCCATTACTTTCATGCATCACAATTTAGTCATTTCCCCCATTGACAGCCTTTGTTTCTAATTCTTTGCTACTACTTGGTCTGCTAATAAATATTTTGACATTTATGCAGCTGAATTTAAAAAGAAAAATAATATATGCCTGTATTTGCATTATTTCAAACTGCTAACCATTAATTGATCATTCAGAAACCATTAATTAATTATTTACTATGTATTAAATCTTTCACTAAGTGTCAAAACTACCTGTCCTACAGGAGGTCACATTCTAATGATGAAATAATGTGTCAATTACTATGATGACCACGTATTTAAAATCAGCCAGAGTCAGGAATTCAGGTTAAGGGGAAAATCTTCAACCTTTATTCTTTTTGAGGTGAAGGGGGATTGCGATAGCAATATGGGCAGCTGCAACAGGAAGCCAGCCAGCAGAGGTGAAGGGGGATTGCAATTGAGGGGGGGTGGTGATAGCAATGTGAGCAGCTGTGTTAAGAAATCAGACAGCAGTCTCTCTTTCCGCTTCCCTTTTCATCCCCTGCCTCCATCCACCAAAATCATCATTTCTTATACAAAACATCAGGACTTGCACAAAGAATGGGTGGGGGCCATTCTTTCTCCAAGCATATATATTAATAGAGTATGGTCCAACTACTATTTAGCCTCACGTGCTTGGGACCTCAGTGTATCAACTAAAGCCTCAGCCCATTACAAATTACTAGATACATAACAGATATCCATGGAGTAGAAGGAAAGTAATGAGGGGAAAGCATTAGCAGCTTTGTAGGACTAGAAAAGGCCTCTTAAATAAGCTAGGATTTGATCTGAGTTTTGAAGAATGAAAGGAAAACTAAGTGGTAGAGGTGAGGACAGAGAACATTTAAAACATGAGAAATAACCAGTGGTATCCATCAATTATGTCTAAGTAGTCCCATCTTTCTAGAACTTCCCCAATATCAAACCCATTCTTTGTCATCTTTGCCAATTTCTAGATCTTTTTAGAGTTCAGTTACTATTAGATTTCCATTTCCTCTAAGAAAGATCATAAAGAAAGTTGTTCTCATTTCTAATCATGTACACTTCAGTAAAGAAAAACTCTCTGATATGAGATTTGAGTAGATGAAAAGAGGACAGAGGATTAGAGATTTGAGTCCTATGGAAAGAAAGGGGAGATAGAAAAATTCACAGAACCAAAACCTGATGATTCCAAAGGCAATTTTACTTATTTCAGTAGTAATAATGGTAGTAATTTTGTAGTAGTCATCCCTGCTGGATTCTATTTTCTTCACTGAGGTCTTTGAATATTATTGATTCCAAAAGAGAACAAATTCAAACCTTCTAACAAAAAATGAGAGTCTCAGCAGAGAAACCCTAGGCAAATTTACTAATTCCTTCCTGAATTCTTGCTGAGGAAGGAAGAAATTTAAGGTATATTATGTTAACCCAAGTATGCTTTATCATTTGTAATTCTTGAATTAAAAATGAAAGATTCCATAATCTCATTCATTAAAACACCAAGTGATGGTAGACCCCAAGGAAAAGATCACAGTTTCGTTGAATGTTAAGAATCAAAAAGGATATTTGGAAATAATCCAAGATCAAGAAGGTCAATGAAACATAGCCACAGAATCAAAAGCCTTGAGAAGGGAAAGGAATGGAAAGCCCTAGAGTTTGGTGTGAACTGCAATGATATGATAGAATTATATATTGAAAGTACTTGATGAAACTTTAGACTACTTATTCCAAGTATAGAAAGGAAACAGATAGGGAAAGGGATATGGTTTCCAAGACCATAGAGTCTAATTAATGACATATCCTATTCTGGAACTCCTCAGTGCAGGGGGTTTTTCTATCCATAAGACAATGTTGGAAACAATTTGTTCCCATTTTTGCAAAAGAAAAGTTAATTTGATTTAAAATGTAATATTTGATCTTAATGTGTAATTAATTGGTCATTAAAGTATTTTTCTGATAGTATTAATGTTGTATTTTATTTGTGTGAAGATGAAAATCTCTCAGGTATCATCAAAGTGTTACTCAGGAAAACCTAACTTCTTTAATTGTTCCTTGTCAGGGGTATTGTAAAGGGAAGTCCCTGTTCAAGTATGGATTTAACTAAATGAAATGGCTCCCTGGCATAGTCTGAAGTTTACAATGGTTTCAGAGAGTCACACAGGAAAAGGCAGAAGCCCAGAAATCACCAGATGCTCTGCTATCTTCATTAAATATTTACAGATTCCAGGGATTTTGTAGGTACATAACCTCTTATTGTCAATGTTGTTTCCTGTACACAGAGGTAGTTTAACTACCCAAACACTTTATACCATCTGTATATGTTGCTGAAGTCCTGGGTTTTAACCCTTTGCCAACCTATTGGCTGCTATCTTTAGCATGATTCTTTTAGGATTCTGAAAGCTGCTTTGCTATTTTCTCCCTTCAGGCACAAATGCCATGAGCCAATTCCCTTTTGGTTGGTGCCTAGTCTCTTACTTCTTTCTTTCTTAAAAGTTATTCAATACTTAATAAAGAATATGACAGCATCCATATTTCTCCCTTGCTTATGTGGGTAAGTGGAGATTAGCAGGTAATTTGCAGGAAACAGAGTTAATAAAACCAGGCTAGTGTGGTCTATGCCCAAGGTTTCATTCTAAGGATCAGAAAAAACAACTATCTATCAGTTTCAAAATGAAAAACAAAAAGATAGGTGATGAATAGAAACAGAAAGCTAAGAAGGATATAGTTTGAGATCAAAGGATATAAATCCTGGGTTAGTATATATATATAGCTAGGTTACAAAAATAATATGAAGAAAGAAGTGTTGCAAAGCATCATGATTTGTTTCCCGCAAAAAAAAAAAATCAGACTGACATTTATGGTGGCAATATGCTAAACATGGCATTTCTTCTGTTCCATATTAGCTAAATATACAATCCTGTGTGTTTAAGAATGCCTCTCTAGGGATCAAATCCTAATTTGGTGGAATAGCCAGCTCCACAGCATGCAGATTATAATAAGAGTTTATGCTATGCTTGTGACTTCAAAATATTCCTTCCTCTGAGGTAATCCCTTCCTATCTCATAATAGACACTAGATTAAGTCCAGTTAGCTTGCTGATTGTAGGACATCTAATATCATATGTATTTCTAGCTAAATACAGTTAGCAGCAAGATTCAATGGGTGAAGTTTAAGTTTGTAGTGTACTTATATTAAAAAGCAACAATGACAATAGTACCTCATATTTATATGGCAGCTTAGTTTACAAAGTACTTTCCACATATCAATCCTGTAAGATGAGTAGATTCTTATTGTTATCATTTTAAAATTATAGGGACTTAAGTCAATAGAAATAAGATAATGTGATCATAATTGCAAAGATAATAATGACAATGTATACTTATTTTGTATTTAATTTATACTTTAATGTATTTAACATGTATTGGTCATCATGCCATCTAGGGGAGGGGGTGAAAGGAAGAAGGGAAAAAATTGGAACAAAAGATTTGGCAATTGTCAATGCTGTAAAATTACCCATGCATATAACTTGTAAATAAAAAGCTATTAAATTTTTTTTTAAAAAGATAATAATGTCAAGAGAAAGATGAAATTTTATTCTTCTAATTCTAAATGTGAGCCTTTCTCCATCAAATTATTCTTTAAACCAGAGAAATATGGCAAACAGGACTCATTATCATTGTTACTATGATGAAAACTCTCTCTTTGTTTTACTAGTTTGTTAGTAGGTCTGTCTCTGTACAGTCTCAGAAAGTCAATCGAGACCTGATACATAATAAATATGGATACAATTTCCATTATATTTTATTTCACATGTAACTATTGTCTACCTGAAAGATATGTTACCGATTGACCATGACAAGTCTAAAACACTTCATTAGAATCATAAATTTGGAAGTGAAAATGATCTTATAGTCTAACTTCCTCAATCGAATATATATATCTATATACACAGATATATGTATATAGATTCAATGGAATGCTTTTTATCTTTGATGGTGATCTAAGAGAAAAGAAATCAACATAAATCTACAAAAATAAAATTAAAATTAAATTTTAGAATAAATTAATAGAAATCTGCCAAATTTTAAAAAGTATAATAAAAATGAAAAAATAAAATAAAATAAAACCTGCAGAGTTATGAAGAAGCCTGTATGTTCTTGTCAAGAGGATTAGTTCATTATTTAGTTTATCAGTAAATAACACAGTGGCATTAATTTTGGTGGAAATCATCATTTAAACATAATGCTCCCCCCCTCAAGAAATTAATGGGAGCAACAACCCAAATAGCAAAGCCTGAAATCCTCAAAGTAACAGACCCAGAAGAGGTAAATAGAAAAAATATAGTCAGACTAGAGCAATAAATTCAAAAATGGAAGAAGATATAGAGGTAAAATCTAAGGAAAGGAATAGAACATTTTAATTATAAAAATTTTCTGCACATAAAGAATTAAAGAAATGCATTAAATAGTGAGAAAAATATGAACATTAAAACAGAAATCCATAGATAATTCATAAAGTAATTATAGTTACATGGAGGATTCTTAATAAGTAGAAAAATATTTTCCTTTAAACTGTGTAGAATCAAAGATCAACCATTTACTTAAGGAAACAGCTACCAGATGGAAGACTAGAACTAACCTTTTTGCAAATCAAGAATAGAACTCTTCTCACTAAGAAGATACATTTGCATTCATATTGAAGGCCAAATAACAGGAAAATAGGTCAAAAGATTCCCTCTTGGCTATTTCTGCTAAATCAATGAAGCATATTTTGGCTTGTTTTAAAGAAAATACTGAATAAAGGAATTAATGAGCCATAACAAAGGACAAATGGGGCCAACTACACTTTTCATGCTCAAATCCACATCAGGTGGAATTATTAAATAAAGGTTATATATTAAATAAAGGTTACAAAGGCAGTTTTTCTTTTGAAAGAAAACTTGTAGAATAATATGATGAAATACCACTGGTTATAATAACAAATATGTTTAAAGATATGTAGAAAAAGAAAACAACTAGTCCATTGTTAATTATTTGCCATTCAATAAAATATTCCTATAATAGCATAAATTAAAGTAAATCCTTCGAGTTGTGACATATTTTTAAGGAGAGAAACAACCATCAACACAAACAGGAGACCTTTCTGGCTTATTGATTCCCCTATACCAAACCTTTCATACACAAAAAAGTCAAATCAGCCATCAATTTATGAAGGAAATTTTCTTTCCTCAGTTTGTCTTTTCATCCTTCTGTTGTTCAATCACTTCAGTCCTGACTCTTCATGACCCCATTTGGAGTTTTCTTGCCAAAGAAAGTGGTTTGCCATTTTCTTCTCAAGCTCATTTGACAGATGAGGAAACTGAGGCAAAAAGATAAGTAACTTGTCCAGAATCACACTGCTGATAAGTTTTAAGGGCCTATTTGAACCCAGGAAGATGAGTCTTCCTGCCAGGGTGAGTACTCTATTCACTGAGTTTCCTAGATTCCTTTTATTTTTGTCCTTCTATGCTTCAAAAATTTTCATCAAGTTTCTCAATGGCCTTCTAGGTAAACATCCTGAGTGTTACATTTTAAACTATTTCATTCAACAAATAAGGTCCTACTATATAAAAGACACTGGGGATTGTTTTTGTTTCAGACCTGTAAATTGCTCAATATTAGAAGAAAGGAAATAAGTATTTATTAAATACCTGATATGTCCCAGGTCCTACAATAAACATTTTACAGACATCTAATTTGATCCTCAAAAAACTTCAAGATGTGTTATTATTTATCTTTTTGACTTGAAGAACTAAAGGAGACAAAATCTATTTGTCCAGGATCACACAGCTAATAAGTGTCAAGTATGTGAGGAGTCTTCCTGACTTCAGGCTCAAGGTTCTATTCCCCTGTGCCATCTGACTGACTCTGTTGGAACTTCTACTGAAGAAATTACCTCTACTAATGCAATCAGCAACTTTTCTGCAATTTAAAGTCTTAGAATTGTCTGGAGGGATAAATGATTAAATGACTGGCCCTTGAACACATCATTAACATGCTTCAGAGAGAACCAAAACCACTTCATCTGATGGAGGCCAGAGCACCATAACACCTCTATACAGAAGTATATAAAACAAAAACACAAACACAAACAACAAAAGAAAAAAATTCTTGCCCTCCAGGAATTTATTTTGGCAGGATATTACATGTATACATTTAAGTAAACAGAAAATAATTTCAGAAGAAAAATAGCTCATAGGATAGAATGAGAAATAAGCAAAAGTCTCATGTTAGTATCTTAAAGGAATTTCAGGATTCTAAGAGACAGTAAAAGAGTAGAGGAGTGCATTTCATGCATGTGGAATATATATCAAATAATGGAGATGAAATGGAATATACTTTGGAGAACAGCTTGTAAATTTGGCTAGAATGTGAGCAGTATTCCATAATCTTGGTACAGTGAATTTTAATAGTGTTTTCTGTAACAGCCTGAATAGTGTATGAAAAAGGGTTACTAATATCAGAGAAATCCAGGAAGGTAGATGAGGTACATATTTTTAAGGGATTTAAATGTCATGCTGATTTTATAAGTTTTTTTATAAACAATAGTTAGACATTGAAGATTTTAGAGTAGTGAAGTAAAAAATGCTATGGAATATTAGTTTGTAAATTGCATGAAGAAGAGACTGATGATGGGAGAACATGCACAAAGAAGGCCAATTAAGATTCTAATACAATTGGAAAGGAGTAAGGGGTAGAGCAAACATGGCATAGAAAAGGCAGGGATTCACGTGAACTCTCCCAAATTCACTTCCAAATGACTTTAAATAAAACCTCAAAACAAATTCTTGAGCAGCAGAGGCCACAAAAGGTTAAGGTGAACCAATTTTCTAGCTCAAGACAATTTAGAAAGTCTACAGGAAAGATTTATCACACCGGGATGAGAGTACAATATAGTCTAGGTCAAGCTGCACCAGTGTAGGCCACTCCAGCAAATTAACAACAGGGCTTGGGGGTAACTGAATCATCACAACAATAGTGGCAGCTGCAGCTTTTAGAGTTCTTTAGTTCACACATAGTAAGGGGATTACAGAGGTTCCTTTCGTGGCACTGAGTGCACTACCCATACATGGATCTGGGTTGCTATTCTGGGTCACAATCCCATGATGATGAAAAGTATTAGTACTCTAGAGACTGCAGCCACAAGAATGTGGTCTAGTTCCAGGGGAGAAAACAGTGCTTACAATCATTTACAGACCAGAGTACAGTCAACGAGAATAACAAATACACCAGCAGAAGAACTAAAAATTTATAGACTGAAAATAACTGCACAAAAATCTAAAGCCTGAAACTCCAACAGGCAAAGGCACCTTTAACATCAAATTAAATGTAAAAATTTGGCTGAAGAAATAAGCAAATTAAAAAAAAAAAAGAAAAGAAAAGAAAAAAGAAACACCTGAGTGTTACTATGATAATGGGGAAGATCAAACTACAAGCTCAGAAAAAGACAATAAAGTCAAAACCCCTACATCAAAACCTTAAAGAAAAAATGTGAATTGGTCTCAAGCCCCTTCAAAAAAAAAAAAAAGAATTCCTGGAAGAGCTTTTTTAAAAAGTTAAATAAGAGAGGCAGAGGAAAAATGGGAAAAGAAATGAGAGTAATATTAGAAAAACATGAAAAAAGAGTCCATAGCTTGGTAGAGGAGACACAAAAAATTCTGAGGAAAATTAACAGCTTTTAAAAAGCCTAATAGGGCAAATGATAAAAGAGGTCCAAAAATTTACTGAAGAAAATAACTCCTTAAGAAATAGAATTGACAAAATGAAAAAGAGGTACAAAAAGCTCACAGAAGAAAATAATTCTTGAAAAATTTGAATTAGCCAAGGGGAAGCTAATGAACCCATAAGACATCAATAAATAATAAAACAAATTCAAAACAGTGAAAAAAATTGAAGATGTTTGATATCTCTTTGGAAAAAAACAATTGACCTGGGAAATATATTGAAGAGGAATAATTTTAAAACTTTTGAACTACCCAAAAACTATGATCAACAACAACAAAAAGAAAGAGCCTAGACATCATCTTTCAAGAAATCATCATAGAAAACTCTCTTGGTATCTTAGAAGTGGGTAAAAATCAAAATTGAAAGAATCCACTTATCTCTTCCTGAAATAGATCCCAAATAAAAACTCCCAGGAATTTTATGGCCAAATTCCAGGGCTCCTACTTAAAGAAGAAAATATTGCAAGCAGCCAAAAAAACAATTCAAATATTGTAAAGCCATAGTCAGGATAATACAAGATTTAGCATCTTCTAAAGGATCAGAAGATTTGTAACATGATATTATGAAGGGCAAAGGATTACAACCAAAAATCATTTATCTAACAAAACTTAGTATTATCCTCCAGATGAAAAAATGAACATTCAAAAAAAAAATAAAGAACTTTCAAGCATTTCTGATGAAAAGACCAGAGCTGAATGAAAAATTCGAGCTTCAAATAGTAGGCTCAAAAGAAGCATAAAAGGTAAAAAGAAAAGAGAAATCATAAGGGATTCAATAAAATTAAAGTCCAGGGGTCCTCAAACTTTTAAAATAGGGGGCCAGTTCACTGTCCCTCAGACTGTAGGAGGGCCAGACTATAGTGAAAACAAAAACTTTTGTGGGCCTTTAAATAAAGAAACTTCATAGTCCTGGGTGAGAGGGATAATCATCCTCAGCTGATGCATCTGGCCCATGGCTGTAGTTTGAGGACCCCTGAACTGTTTATATTTCTTCATGGGAAGATGCTACTTGTAACTCCTAAGAGCTTTTCATTATTAGTGCAGTTAGGAGTCTCCATAGACACAGGGAATGGGGATGAATTGAATATGATGAGTTGATATAAAAATAAATAAATAAACAAAATGAAGGATAAGAAAGAGGAATGCATTGGAAGAAGGGTAAAGGAAAAGACAGAATAGAATAAATTATCTCAGCTAAAAGAGGTATAAAAGAACTTTTACAGTAGCAGGGAGGAATAGGGGACAACTTTTGAACTTTGATAGGATTTGGCTAAAAAAGGGAATAATATATACATTCAGGCGGAATTATAAATCTACCTCTCCCTAAAGAAAAATAGAAGGGAAAGAAAGTAAGAATGGATGGAACATTGAAAGAAGGGAGAGTAGAGTGGGAGGCACGACCAGAAACAAAACATTTTAGAGGATGGATAAGGTGAAAGGAGAAAGAGAATGAGAGAGAAGGAGAGAGAGAGAGAGAGAGAGAGGGAAAGAGAGAGAGAGAAAGAGAGAGAGAGAGATAAACAGGGAGAAATAGAATTGAGGGAAATATATATTAATCATAAATGTTTTATTATAATTATAAATATAATCATATATGTAATCATAATTATGAAAATTGTAATCATAAATATTTTAAAGCAAGTTTCTCTAATAAAGGCCTCATTTCTTTAAAATGTAGAGAGATCAGTCAAATTTATATTTTAAAAATTAGAGCCATCCTCTCTAGTCAAAGTAGATGAACAGACAATTTTCAGATAAAGCAATCAAAGCTATTTATAGGTCTTATGAAAAATGCTCTAAATCACTATTAATTAGAAAAATGCAAATTAAAACAACTTTGAGATATCACCTCAGCTATCAGATTGACTAATATGACAAATGTTGGAGGGGATGCAGGAAAATTGAGACAGTAATGCACTGTGGGTAAATTTGTGAATTTATGCAACCATTCTGGAAATTAATTTTGAACTATGAGCAAAGGGCTACAAAATCTTTGACCCAATACCGCCATTAGATCTGTATCCCAAAAAGATAAAAACCAAAAAGGAAAAGGACATATGTGTAAAAAAAAAACATTTATAGTACATCTTTTTGGGAGGGCAGATTTTTAGAAATTGAGAGGATGCCCATCAACTGGGGAACAGCTGAACAAGCTGTGGTATATGATTATGAAGAAATAATTTGTACTATGAGAAATAACAAGCAAGATGCTATCCCCTCCCAAAAAACCCAAAAAGCTCTGATACAAAATAAAATAAGCAGAACAAAGAGGACATTGTACATGGTAACAGCCATATTGTATGATGATCAATTCTGAATGACCTAGCTATTCTCAGTAATACAATGATTTCAGGTAATTTCTGAAATACTTAACAGTAAAAAAAAATCCCATCTTTTTCCATAGAAAGAACAGATGGAATATGAATGCTGATTGAAGCATGCTTTTTTGTTTGTTTTTTTGTTTTGTTTTGTTTTGTTTGTTTGTTGTTTGTGAATCATTCTTTTTCATACTTCAGAAGTAATCACAACAAGTTTACCTTGGTCATAAAAGAACCTCAGAAAACATGTAATCCAGCATATACCTAAAGAGGGGTTAATAATTATATCTGACATTTACATAGTCTTCTTAGGTTTTACATTCCACCATATATTATGCATAAAGTAAGACTGGCTTCCTTGTTGCTACTTCCACAAGACACTGCAGTTCCAGATTCCAGGCATGCCTGGAATGTTTTCTCTCCTCATCCTCACCTGAGTTGCTCCAAGACCCAGATAAAATCCCAAGTGTTACAAGAAGCCTTTCCTGATCCCCTTAATTTCAATATTTTCCCTCTGTTATTTATTTCCAAATATGTGCATGTAGATATATATATATATACACATATGTGTGTGTGTTTGTGCATACACACACATTTTGTACCTAGTTATTTTAATGTTGTTGCTTCCATTAGATTGTGAGCTCTTTGAGGGCTGAGATTGGTTTTTCACTTTCTTTTTATCTCCAGTACTTAGTGTAGGATGTGGCACATAAACATTTGTTGACTAATTTTAAAGTTTGCAAAGCACTTTTGCACATATTCACTCACTTGATCTTCACAACAATCCTATGGCGTAGCTATTATTAACATTATTATTATTCCTCTTTTAAAAATGAGGAAGTTAGGAATCTTGCCCAAGATTATACATTAAGTGTCTGGCATAGTACATTAATTCAGGTCTTCCTGACTTTAAGCTCTGAGCTCTATCCACTGAACCACCTAGCTGTCCAAATTCCTTCTATAATCTAAGTATTGGAACTTTTAGAAACCCAAATATTTGATTAAAATATCTCTGAAAATGACTCTCAAATCTACATATGTCTTTATTTTATCTCTTGAGCTTTCAGCCTTCATTATCAGCTGCCTTCTGGATACTGCCACCTGGATGTCCTTCTGCTATATTAAACTCAATCTATCCAAAACAAAACTGGTTATGTTTTCTCCAACATCTAACTTCTCCAAATATATATTTTGACATGATATAATGAACATTCTCCAGATGCCTAGGTCTGTAGCCATCCTTGATTCCTCGCTTCTATCCTCATATCCAATTGGATGCCAAACTCAGTCTTTTCTACACCCACAACATCTCTTGCCTCTGCCGCTACATTTACTGTATAGCTACTATTAAATTTCAGGCCTCCATCCCTTCTGGACCAAATTTAATACAACAACTTTTAACTTTTTTCCTGGGTTTTAGTCTCTCCCCTTTCAGCTTATCCTTCACACAGTTGATAAGCTGATATTCTAAAATATAAATCTGACTCTGCCGTGTTCTTACTCAAAATCTTTGTTGATTCTTCACTGTCTCTATAATAAAATGAAAAATCTTCAACTCGACTCTTAAAGCTCTTTATGATCTGGCTTCCAGTTAACCTTTTTCTAGAATTCGCCTGAATCACCTCTTATCTATTGTTCAATGTAGCTGTAGTATGCACAGCAGAAACACTGGTAAAAGAAAAAACTGCAGATAGACTAAACCATATTGAAGGTAACTGACAGGTCTCAAAATTGTTGGTGAGTTAGATGGATGTCTACCCCAAGCATGTGAAGACTTTCCTTGATGAAATAGGCAAACTATTTATTCAAATGGCCATGAAGTGGACAAAGAAGGCCATGGAGAGAACTTGTGACTTAGTTAGAAATGGAAGATGCCAAAATTATCGTATCTCAGACTGGGATAAACTTTGATGACTCAAGAAGAGAGAATGAGGCTGATGACTTTGTATAGCTCTGCCTCACTTAAATCAAATTCAAGAATAAAGTAAAACATCACTTATGATGTCATTAGTCTTCTTCGAAATTAAAGAATACACAACAATAATTATTCATAGCAAACCTATTGGCACATTCCTATGTACAGCATGCCATTTCCCATTCCCATGCCTGAAATCACCCTTTTGTCATTTAATGTCCAAGAAACTCCAATTTCCTTTTGAGATCAGCTCATTAATCACTCCTACTATATTTTCTGATCTACTCAGTTATTTGTGCCCTCTCCTCCAAAGTAAGTTGTACACACCATATAAAGTCAGCTGTTAGAATAGAGTCATTTTGAATTAGCCTTGTGTTTTAACCTGGCACAATCTTTGGTTACAGTACTCAGCCAGCCTGTTGGAAAAGGCTCAATCACTTTATTATCCCATTGGAATAAATAGTTCTCATTTGCCTATTTCAGAGAGAAAATCCCATTTTTACCAATCATATTCCATCTCCTTAGCATTAATCTATCTCTTAAAGATGCTGTAATGAGGAGAAGCTAAGGAAACACTAGTCCCCCCCACCTCATTAAAAGGTCTATTAACCAGGTTTTCTTAAATTCATATGTAAATTATTTTGTTATTATTGGCCACACATATAAAGTCATCATATTAACTTGAAAAACAAGCTGAAGTGGTTTTTCAAGAAGCAACACCTTGGTTTAGTACCAGTAATGGAGACAAGAAAATCTTTTCTTACTTGTGAATATCTATATAAGTTCATCTAGAAGATCCATATAAAGTAAGCTTTACAAAGATGATTTTGGGATTGTTTTCTGAGTTGCTAACTTTGGCCAAGAATATTCTTCTTATAGAAATATGAAATTTAAAAGATGTATTGCCAAGAATGCAGAATTTCCTAAGGAATTCAACAAATTGGAGATTTTTACCTGACAGAAGACAACTTTGCTGGTGAAAATTCTGTATCTATGATTGATTGTGTTATCTGGTCCTATTTGAATAGTTTGAATGCTATGAAATAGCCGATTTTATGGACCAAGCCTTGCTTGGTGGGTCCTAGCCATGAAGAACAACCCCACAGTTGCAGCTTTCCTCTCTGATGTAAACACAAATAAAGAATTTGATCTTAACTTTCAAAATAATCCTAAGGCCACTGACTGTGTATTGTGTCAACCTATTAGTAGACACCCTGTTTTTCAGAGCCAATCCAGCAAGCAAGCTGTTCCCTGGCCTTGGTATAACAACAATCCTTTGCACTTACCCTCTAGATGACCTCACTCAGAGCAAAATCCCAGAATTTTTTCTACTCATAAAGTCCTGCTGTGAATCAAACTTATCACATTGTTGGTTTTACCTTTCATTGTCCAGGCTCACTGGTAGCCATTGGAATAAATATTGAGAACTCCCCTTACTACCTCAGCTCCTCTCATGGATTGGGGTTCTAGTACATGTGTCTTTGAATTTAATCTATTTTCCTTATTTTGAAATTAAACTTCTCTTTGCTTCCTGACTCTCCTGTCTCTCACCTGCTTTGCTAGATTCAGGCCATCCACAGGTTAGAGGTGAATTGTGTTGTAGGTGATAGTTTAGTTCTGACATGTTTTATCAAACACTAGTGACAAAATCTGCATCATTATTAGATATTTTCAACATATCCTCATAACAAAATAATTGTGTTTGAGTTTGTCTAGGGGCTAATAATTCTTATTTTCCAGGAAGCTCTTATTAAAAAGTTTTAAGTGTCCTAAAAATAAATACACCAACAAATAAAAGCAGCTGTTGTTGTTCAATTGATTCAATTATACCTGCTCTTTGTAATCTCATCTGTATTTCACAAAGATATAAAAATGGTTTGCTATTTCCTTCTCCAGCTCACTTTACAGAGAAGAAAACTGATGCAAACAGAGTTAAGTGAATTTCCCAGGGTCACATAGTGCTTGTAAGTGTCTGAGGTTAGATTTGAATTCAGATCTTCTGATGCCAGGAACCAGAGCTTTAATTGCTGTGCCACTAGCTGTCCTGAAATAAAAGCAGCTAGGCACACCCACTACAACTTTGATGCCTTGGGGTGCCAATAAATTCCTTTCATTTTATTTTCTGAGTTTTGCTTTTAATTGACCAGGTTAAGGTCTAAAACAGCATCTTTTTTTTTTAATAATACTCCAATTCCAGTATTCGGTCTAGAGATATCAAGGTAGCACAGAGGACAGAGAAATGAATCAGGAATCAGAAGGACCTGAATTCAGATTTGACATCTATTAGTTGTATGAGTCACTGATGTCTATTTGTGTCAGTTTTATTAACTTCAAAATTGGGAGCAGAAATATCAGCGTTCTTGTGAGGACCAAATGAGATAATATTTATAAAGTGCTTAATGCAGAACCCAAAATATAGTTGTCACATAGTGAGTACTTAATAAATACGTATTCCTGACTCCTCCCTCTCCCCCATTCACTACAAAACCTAGTTTCCTTAATAAGAAACTCATTATATTTCCTAAGGAAATCCATTCTACTTTAAAATAACTCTTAATTGTTAATATTTTCTTTATATCAAGCCTAAATGTTTTATGCCTCTTGTATCTATTGTGCTGATTTTTTGAAGGGTTAAGGGACCCAAAATAGTAACCTCCCTATCACATACAGTTTTCAAGACCCATGTTTTCTCTAATTTAAGATAAGTATTCCCATTTTCTTCAACAATTTTTTGTATTTCATGGTATCCACTTCCCTACTATATACTAGACTGCAAAATTACAGTGTTAAAGAGAAGATTGCATGCAGAATAGGAAATGGGATGTAAAGGGCTGAAACTCTTAAAAGGTGTGCTTGAATCAGACAATGGAGCACTTAAGGCTAATTACCTATTGGACAATGATTCTATTAGCATATGTTTGGAATTGCTCTTCTTACAGTTAATGCTGGCTCAATGTTTGGGGTTAAGAGATTTGTAGGTAAGGATTAAGGGGAGGGATGAGAGAGCGAAAGACCTTCACTTGCAACAGGACCAGGAAAAGGGAGGTTGATGGTGAGCTTGTGACAGTTTGTCTGTCTCCTTCACTTTTCCCCCTAAAAACCAAGGACTTTTACCTATCCTGACTGTGACTGTTCCTGAGGCTTCCAGGGAGCTAGCCCAGGCTTTACAATGCCCTTTGTCAGTATCCTCCTACCAAGGGACAATAAATTTCCAAGTTAGCATCCTGGGAGAAAGGAGGATATGTTGAAAATATATAAGTATATAGTTTTAATTATAGAACTAAACAGGAAGTTGAACAGTAGGTCCAGTCTTCAGTTGCATCAACATGCCAGTACAAAGTGCAGACAGAACTCGAGAATATAAGCAGCTGCTATTAAAAAAACTAAAACTCTGAGGAAAAGTGATGAATCAAATGGTCATCCCCATTGACACTCCACATTATCCTTTCTAATCCAATAAGATTACAGCATTTTAGATATAGAGCTGGAAAGTAGATCAGAAGTCATTTAGCCTAACCTCTTTATTTTACAGTTAAAGAAACTGAGGACCATAGAATTTAAGTGACTTGAAAGTTACTTGAGTAATAGTAAGTGACAGACTTAGGATCATCCTTTAAGTCTGCAAACCTCTTTTACAATTGGTTTTTCCTATTTTATCAAAGCACACCAAAAAAAAAAAAAATCCTAAAAACTGATCTGGCCTGACTTTTTTGGTTTCTGATTGCTTGGCTCCTGATTTAAACCTCATTTTTCTCTCCTTCTGTATAAGGATTTTCCTTTCTCTGCCCCAATTTGGTTATTCATCACATTTCAGTCCTTCCCTAGGTGGGATATAAAGGGAATCACCATTTTTTTCTTTTTAAACATTAAAAACCATTTATTAAGTATAGACACGTAAAAATAATTTTTAGTACACCTAATCAGGCTAGATGTGGTTTCTGATATTAGTATGGTATTTAAAGTATATGCAGCAAAGGAATATAATATGCATAAAATTAGAGAAAAATAGAAATTACAAATCTGAAAAAGAATTATATTAGCCCAAGATGATGTCAGCAAAACAATTGTGTCATAAAAGCATGCAACCTATACCACAAAAATCATATATCAAGGATAATCTTAGGATCAAGCACAAAATGGCCTTAGCAATGGAAGTCTCAAGAGAAATTTTTTTTTCTCTTTGGAAAAAATTGTTTAACTGTTTCATTTAAATTGTATTTGAGGCCTGAGAAGAACAGACTTCACAACTATCTAAAACCCAAGTGATCCATTTATGTAATAGAGCTACCATCCTCATTTAAAGAAACACCTTGTAACTGGTTGATGGATGAGGCTTTTCTTTGCAATAAATCCTGGGGAAAAAATGGACATTTTTTCTTTAAATGCTATATACAATTTTGTGAGGAGATGGGATGGAAGAAAAAAAAAGGTTAGAAAAATCCACTCATTCAAACTGCTGAGCTAAAAAATAAATGTTGTCCAGAAATATTTTCCTACATAACAGTGGTTTAAGTCTATTAACTCTCTGCTTTGAAATTCAGAATTAAGGATTTAAGTCCTCTGAAGTCCTTTTCTACTAATAGTGGGAGGGCAGAAAAAATGAGAGGGGGACAGAGAAGACTAAATATTATATAATTCACAAACCATCTAATAAATAATAAATATTTACAATCTTACTAAGCTATACCTATCTTGACATTCTCATTATAAAATAAATTTTAAAATAAAAAAGTGTTTATTGAATACTTACTATGCACCTCACTAAGCAGTGAGGATATAATAACAAGCAAAGAACTTGCAACTCTGCCTTCAATTTATATTCTAATAAACAAAGGATAAAACAAGGGGTATATAGTTTTAGGCAAGATGTGAAAATGAAGGGAAGGAAACATCAAGTATGGTTGCTAATTAGTGAAAAAATGAAAATTTATTTCTCAGTACTAGATTGCTAAAGGAATGATTTCAAAGTTTTCACAGGGAGAGGGGGAAGATGGAAGATTAATAAATTAATAAACAATTATTATACACTATGGACAATGTACATTAATAGCCAGAGTGGGAACGTGACCTATAATTCTATAGAAGAATGTAAATTATCTGGAATAAATAAAATAAGCTTTAAAAGAAACTTCAAGTACTACATGGGAACATTTGTAGGTGTTCCTTGTCCATCCCAGGCAATATGCCTTCTTTGTTCTTTTTCTAATATCCCATCTACTCCGGAGTTGATGTAGGGGTCCATTACACCATTCTATCCAAGGATTGGGTTTCATGAGCAACCCTCTCTAAACAATCTAATTAACCAATCAATCTCAATAAACCTATATTTAATAAGCAAGCTAGTATGGGCCCTTATTTCTTTGATATCTCAATATTCTCTCAGAATGTCTGACATCTCAGGGCAAAACAAATTGACCTCCTTACTTTTGAACTTATTACTGGCATAGCTGACAATGTGGTCTGTCTCCCTACAAATTTTGTGCCCTTACAGCCAAGTACTGAGATAAATGCTAGGAATATAAAAAGAGGCAAAAAAAAAAAAAAAAAAAAAAACCAACATCAAAACCATCCTTGCCCTTAAGGAGCTTACAATCTAGCTGGAGAGACAACAACAAAAATAAAAGAAATATGCAGAAAGGCTATATGTAGAATAAATAGGAAATAATTAACAAAGGGAAGGCACTAGAAGTAAATGGGCTTATGGAAGTTTTCCTGTAAAAGATGAGATTTCAACTGGGTTTACAGGAAGCAAGAAAGCTTGAGATAAGGAGAGAGACATCTCAGATATAGGGGACAGCCAAATAAAATGCCTGGACCTGAAAGATGCAGTGTTTTATTCAAGGAAGAGCCAGAAAACCAATGTCACTGACCAACAAGTATGTGTCAAAGAGTAATAAAAGAAGACTGGAAATGTTGGAGGGGGGTAAGGCCTTGAATGCCAAACAGTATTTTATATTTGATCCTAGACACAATAGGGAGTCCCTGAAGTTTATTGAGTAGAAGGGTAACATGAATCATATCTGGTTAGTGGATGAATGGAAAGTGGCCTTGAGTCAGAGAAGACTTGAGACAGGCAAACATACCATCAGGCTACTACAGTAATCCAGGAGTGAGGTGATGAAGATCTGCACTAGAAAGGTGGCAATGTCAAAGAAAAGAACTGGGTGTATTCAAGAGATTTTGCAAAAGTGAAATAAGCCTTGGCAACAGATTGAATATGGAAAGGAGTAAATAATTGAAGATGACACTGTGATCAGGAGCCTGAGAGACTAGGAGAATGGTGTCACTCTCTACAGTAATAGGGAGGTGTGGATGGGGAAGACTTAGATGAAGATGATTATCAACATAGTGAGGAAATGGCAAGAAATTTATATTTAAAATAGCATAATATGCTCAAAAATAGTATAAAGTTAAACATAATAGCTTACATATATGTCCCACTGAGAGAGTTTTCCCATAAACTGAGAAAATATGATTCAAGACCAAGAAATATAAGAGGCACATATGGACACTATGATTTGTTTTGTTGAGAATAGGAAGAATACCCTGGATGTGGTAAGCAGTAAACAACATCATGTACAAAGAAAAATAAATTGACCATATTTTAAGAGAAAGGAAATGACTTGCTATAGATTTAGCAAAGATTTGTCAAAGAAAAAAATCCTCATGCAGTCAGGCCACTGACAAACTGAAAAAAAAAAAAAAGTAAATACAAAATTTACAAGAAAGATAAAAATGAAAAGACACTATACAATAAAGGCAGCTCCAAATCAGTTGGTTAGAATAAAGTTGATACATATGCAAAACATTCTAAAATAAAGATAATAAACAATCATTACTATTTTAGATGAATTTAAATCAATGAAAAGTAGACCTTAAGGAGGGAAGGTTTACCACAGAAACCACACCAGCCACAAAGTACTTAATCCTCTTAGAGATATAGTAGCCAAGAACAACACTAGTTTGAGTACAAACTTAATGCAAAATTTTACAATGGAAACAAAAAAAAAATTTCATCAAAAAGCAAAAAGCACCAGAAAGCTTAAAAAAGATCAGCAGGAAAAATAAACTATAATTCAAATAGGTCTAATCATCCCAGGAGCATTTGTAAATCAGCTAATAAGCATTTAAGTGACTACTTTATGCTAAAATCTAGTTCCTTTTCTCCATCTTTTATAAATCTGTTGAACAATATGACTTGTGACCTCAGTATTCAATTGAAACTGTTTTCTTCCATGATGTTTTAATTGCCAATTTTAATGGCCTCTTATTAATACTGAAACTGTCCTATCTTGATAGGATTCTATGATTTAAATCTGGAAGATCCAAAGTCAAATCTTGCCTCTGATACTTTCTGGAAGTGTGCCTTTGGGAAAATCACTTAACTATTCAATCTCAGTTAAAAGTATCTACTTTATAGAACTGCTGTGAAGAACAATAAATGCAAAATGTTCTATGATCTATGAAGAACTATTTTATCTTTAGTTATTGATGTTGCTGTGTTTAAGATGATTACTGCAATTTCATTCCTAATACTAATCCTAATTTCATTCTATCCCAGTATTTTTACCTTTTCCCCACACTCTTTCATCACAGAAAAAAAAAATTTACAACATTCAGTAGGAACTAACTTCTTACCTACTCCTCATTTTGTCTTACACTAAGGTGTCTATCTCACCTATTTGTGAAGACAAACCCACATACATGTACATGTAATCACATGTCTTCTCCAGAAAGACTGACCTTCAATCTTCTTCATTCTTCATATTATCTTTAATTTTACTCTTATCTACTGGTTTATTCAATGCAGTCAATGCTTTTGGTTTTAGGCTCCTCTTGTGGCAAAGCACATGGTGCTGATTTTATTCCAGTTGAGATTTACAAGACAAGGGCACCAGTGCTCATACAAAAGTTGATTGAAATTTTCCAGGTCACATGACCTGAGGAGGCTATATTCCAGTGGTTTAAGTATATCCTCAGTACCTATCTCTATAAATGAAAAGGAAATAGGTTGAACTGTGACAGTCACAAGGAGATCTCTCTTCTAGTCATTACTGCCAAGATTCTTGCCAGAGTCTTCCTTAATATGTTAATCCTTCACCTGGAAGATGGTCCTCTACCCAAGAGGTAGTGTAACCTCAAAAAGAGCCAATGGATATTTGATATGGTGCCCAACAATTCCAGGAAAAATGCAAGGAGCAGTTCAGGGGTTTGTCTATGATATTAGTTGATCTAACCATGGTTTTTGAGTCTGTAATTTGTGAGGACTTGGGAAGATCATAGAAAAACTTGATAACTTGGAGAAGTTCATCAGTATAGTACACCAGATTTTATGATGGTATCCTTGTACTGGTTCTGAATAATCCCCAGTTCTTAGACTTAAACAGTTTGCATTCCCATATGGGGTCTTATAGCTGAATGTGGGTGTTATTTTTCTGTCACCTATGCTAATTTTGACCTAACAGAAAACAAGAGGTAATCCACCAGCCAGCATTGTACCATCCACTTTTGGAATCACCAATCACAGCAAGTGGAGAAGTTTTGAATACTATGGACAGGTTCACTTACCTTGATAGTAGATTTTACAGGGATATGCACGTAGATGATGAGATTGATATACACATTTCCAGAGCTAGCTCAGAATTTGGAAGGCTCCAAAGAAAAGTGTGGGAGAGAAGTATTAGGTTGTCTACCAAACTGAAGCCTCATTGTTGTATGTCTATGAAACCTGGACAGTCTACCATGCCATGCTAGGAAACTGAATAGTATTTTAACTGTCTTAGGAAGATTCCAAAAATCACCTGGCAAGATAAGGTATCAGATACTGATACTCAAGCAGTTCAGGCAAAGGTTCAAAGTCTACTACAGAGAGTACAACTTTGATGAACTGGTATGTTTGAATGTCAAACATACATTTGCCTAAAACATTATTTTATGGAGAATTCACACAAGGCAAGTGCTTACCCAGAAGTCTGAAGAAGCAATATAAAAATACTCTCAAGGTATTTCTGAAGAACTTTGGAACCAATTATGAGCCATAGGAGACACTAACAAAAGACCATTCAACTTTAATGCCTGCATTAAAGAAGGCTCACAAAGCAGAACTTAGTAGCTTAAAAGATATATAAGATGTGCAAATTTAGGTATACTTCCAATGCAAATGGTACCCAACCCATGGTAGAGCCTTCCAAGCTCATATATCCAGTTCAAGATGTCTAAAAGGCCATTGGCAATACAAAACAGGAGCTCAGGTAAGAAATAAACAAAAATTGGCTATATCTATCTCAGTATCATTGGCAGAGAGATGATAATTGAGTTCATGTGAGTGCATATGTGTGTGAACATATACATACATGTATATATGTACACTCAATACATATGTATAGATATATGCTATCTACAGATAACCAATAGAAGGATGATAGACTATGAAGACTATATAGATATGAAGATCACAATGAAAGTAGCAGAGTTCATGGTAATAAGGAAAAGGAAAGGCGAGGGTTGGATTAAATGGCATCAAAGATTGCTTCCAGTTTTAAATCTATAATCATATCAGTCTACAAAATATAATACCCTACTATGTCTACTACTTCTTAATTGTATAATTCTATTAAAAATACTATGTCTTAGTAGAACAAAATAAAATCTTAAGGGTTCCTTTCAAACAAAATTTATTTTTCTGTACATGATAAAATCATATAAGTTTGTAAATTAGATGAATTGGTAAGGAAACTTGTTTTCCATTATCCATGATGAGCACTGACATTTTAACTGATTTCAAACAGATCATAAAACAAATACATGTTTACCTAAGATGGCTGTCAATATCAAAAAGGATGTCCATTCCAGAGTTTAAAAAAAATAATAAAAAAGTAGTCATCAAAATCTTTTGATACTGGCTAAGAAACAGAGTGGTAGATCAGTAGAATAGATTAGATACACACAATACAATAACTGAAGCCTACAGCAATCTTGTATTTGATAAACCCCCAAACTCCAGCTTCTAAAATAAAAATTATTTGACAAAAATTGCCAGTAAAAGTGAAAAATAATATGTCAAAAACTTGGCATAGACCTATGTTACACTCCATACAAAAATAAGATTAAAATGGGTATATGATTTGGGCATAAAGGATGATACCTATGGTATGGAACATCAGGAAAGCAAGGAATAATTTACCTCTCAGATCTTTGGAGAAGGAAGGAATTTATGAACAATAACTAGAGAACATTATGAAAGGCAAAATGGACAGTTTTGATTGCATTAAACTAAAAAGTTTTTTGCACAAACAAACCAACAGAAACAAAAATTAAAAGGGAAGTACAAATCTAGAAAAAATCTTTACAGTCAATGTTTCTGATAAAGAAGTCTCATTTTTATATTTCTAGTCATATAATGAAGTGTTAAATTTATAAGCCTACAAATCACTCCCCAATTGGTAAATGGTCAAAGGATATGAAAAGGTAATTTTCAGGGAAAGAAATTAAAGCTATATTAGCCCTATGAAAAAATGCTATAAATAGCTACTGATTAGAGAAATACAATTTAAAACACTTCTGAGTTATCACCTCATATCTCTCAGATTGGCTAAAATGACAGGAAAAGATAATGATAAATGTTGGAGGGGATGTGGGAAAACAGAGGATGCTAATACATTGATGATGGAGTTGTGAAATAATCCAATCATTCTGGAGAGCAATCTGGAACTAGGCCCAAAGGGCTATTAAACTGTGCATACTCTTTCATCCAGCAAGTGTCATTACTGGGTCTGTATCCTAAGGAAATTATAAAGGAAGGAAAAGCATCCACATATGCAAAAAAAATGTTTATAGCAACTCTTTCTATGGAGGCAAAGAATTGGAAAATGCGTAGATGCCCATTGATTGGAGAATGGCCAAACAAGTTGTGGTATATGAAGATAATGGAACATTACTTTTCTATAAAAAATGATGAACAAGCTGATTTGAGAAAAGCCTGGATTTATTTGAATTGATGATGAGTGAAATAATCAGCAGCAGGAATACATTGTACAATAATAATAGCAAAATAATAATAATAACAAGAATGTGTGATGATCAACTGTGAAGGCTTGGTTCTTCTCAGTGATTCAGTGATCCAAACCAATCCCAACAGAATTTGAAGAGAAAATTCCATCTGCATCCAGAAAAAGAACTAAGAAGACTGAATGTAAATCAACAATGCTATGTTGATGTCTTTTTTTCTGTTTTTTTTTTTTTTGTTGTTGTTGTTATTGTTGTTGTTTGTTTCTCCCATGGTTTTTTCATTTTGCTCTGATTTTTCTCTCCCAACATGATTCATAAAACAATGTGTTTAAAATAAAAAATTATTAGAAAAAAATAATAAAGATTTCTATATCTAGTAAGTTTTTCCCCCCAAATTCCAATTTATCTATAATATACTAAATACATTGTATCTCAGAATATTATGAAGGCTTTTTAATTTTAATTTTAAATGACCAGGTAATAACATTAAGTTATGTTATGCCACAGTTCTCTTTGACTGTCCTGACTCAGTTTCCTTGTACAAGTTTCCCTTGTCTCAGTCTCCCTAATTATTGCCATAAGCTGTAAATCTCCCTCTGGTCCATTAAGGCTGAGGACCAATTACTCTAAGGTTATAAATTGTTAGTCCAAGCAAGATAAACAAGAAAGTAGACCTCCTGATTATTTTCTGTCCTCAAGAATTTACTATATCCCTCTAAAATATTCCAAGATATTTCACTGACATCTTTATCTCTGGGTATTCAGACATCCTGTCTCTGTTTTTTTTTTGTTTGTTTGTTTTTGTTTTTTTTTGTTTGTTTTTTTTTTTGTTGTTGTTGTTGTTTTTGTTTTTTTGGTTTATGGCCTTTTCCAGCTTGACAGGGACTTTCTCGCGCTTTCCCTCTTCTTTGTCTCCAAAGGTACATAAAGGTTAGAGATTCTCCCATTCAGCACTGGATAATTTGAGACAAGAGTCCTGTCCAGTCAATCTTACTCTCCCATTAATAAAATATTAAAAACTCTCTAATCTCTCTCCTGCCTCAGTTTCTCTGGCATTACAATTAGATGATTAATACATTAAGTTTGCACATAGATCTATAAATCTAAATATAAATGTGCAAACAGGTACTACATATAAATAGATTTAAATTTTTTAATATTCTTAAATATTATTTATTTGAAAGCAATTTAAATTTTTAAAAAGCTTAAAATTAATCAAATGATCACTTTTGGCAAATTGTGTGATATTTTCAGTGATTCCAAGTTTCTTAGATCAGTAAAAGATCATCTCTTTCATATTAATTTTTTCTCAATAATGCTATGTCAACCTTCAGTAAACTACCCTTAGCTATCAGTGTATAGATAAAATTATAAGCTCCTTGAAGGCAAGCAAGAGATTAGGTTTTTTGTTGTTGTTTTTCTTTTTGGGAGGGGGGGGGTCACAAATGTACTATCTTGTATATTATAGATACTTATTATGTATTGCTAAATTGAATTGAGGAAGAAATCTGTAAGGCTACTGATCCTGAGAAAGAACTGTGCCTATTATCCTTCCCTCCAGGTCTCTAATTAAATACTATAGAAAAGTATCAGATACTTAAAGGCAGGCCATAGTGTTTCTCCTTTTTTTGTGAAAGAAAGTAAGAAATTTTCAGAGGAAGAAATGAAAACAAATGAATGATGATACTTATTCTAGAGGGTAGCTCTCATACTCCATTTTTCTGGATTTCAAAATAATTGTCTATCTGATCTCAGACTAGATTTGGCTTCTCTCTACTTTTCTGATGAAGCTAAAGTCTAATGTTTAATGTCCCAAAAGGAATAAAGAATCTAATCATAGCAAGAGTCCAGATTCTGTGACCTGCCTTCCTGTGTCTACCTCTTTCTATGAGACCTGACCCTACCTCCTTATCACCATCCCATATGATTTTTTCCTCACCTACTAGTCTACCCTCCTCACCTCTGCAGACAGGTCGGTGATCACTCCAGGCAGCAAACATGTCACTCACTTTCATGCAGGTGATCCTTTTGGATCCTTGTAGATCATAACCCTCATTGCAGGTAAATTGGATGCTTGAACCTAATCTGAAAGACAATAAGTTGACATGACATTTGTCCTGCAGATCAACTCTCCTACCCACCCCACACTCATAGTGTTCCCTAGTAACTTTCTTTTTTCCCCTGAATACAATTCACAATTAACAGTATGAAAAACTCAAGACTCTCTCTCTATAAAGTTTCTGTTTCATTTAGATTTTTATAGACCACTCCTTCATATGGATTTCAAGGGGAAAATTTGGTTAGGGTAAATTAACAGGTATCTTGATGAACAAAACAGCAATTTCCAGAAAAATAAGATTAAATATTGATCACTGCTACTAGTAATGGGTAATTCACCCACATGCATTTTAAATAAATATTGAGTCTCAGGGAGACTCACTAGATAGTTGTAAACTTTGGAGGGAAAGAGTAAGCTAGGATTTTTTAGATTCACAAGGACTTGGAGTCCCTTCCTAGTTCTCCAAACCAAATACAAACTGACAAGAAGAATTCTTTGAATCCCATATTTAACATAGTGTTCTACTTTCTAAATGTGCTCAATATAGTAAACTAAGAGTGACTCTGAAGAACAGGAGCAAATGGGGGACTAATATGTGCCCAAAGTATAAGATTGTAAACATTTTAAACAAGACATTTTTCCTGTCAAAAAATAAGAAATGGCAGCTATTATAAGACAGGAACCTGAATCCACTACCAAATTTCATAATCTTTTCTAATATCTGCTCTAGTCTAATATCTATCTAATATCTAGCCAAACCCTAGGTCCCCACATTCTCCACACACTCTACATGCAAAAAAAGAAGGAATCTAAAAGGAACTTACCTAAAATCTGAGCCTAGTCTTTTGCCCCTTTCTGGAATACCAGGGTCTGGACACATATTATGTCCTTGGGATACACCAACCTGAGTTACTACAAGGCAAAAAACAGTACATACAGAGATAGAAAATCATAGGCAAACACTCATCAGGCAATTGTCTCAGTGTGGATAGATGCAGAAACAGAAAAGGCCTGTTGCTTTGGAGGCGGAGGCGTTGTTAGAGTGGGATTGGGGAGTTGCAGATTTTGTGTTGGGGAGAGATAGGAAATTTACCTTTAACAGATAAATCTCTTTTGACTCTAATGAAGTTGAGGCTGAAATATGGCAATTTCATTAGGACACAGAGGCAGATGATACACACTATAGAACAACTACCCAATTTCCTTATTCGATGGCAGGAATCAATGAGAAAGTACTCTACCTCACTCTAAGGGAGCAATGAAAATCAACCCTTACAAAGCCTTTGGGTAGTAGCCTATTCCCGAGTCCTGCTATCCCCAGATTGAGGGTCTAAGTCTGTATAAGATATAGCCCTCAGCCTCAGCCCCCAAACAGACAAATAAATCAAACAAAGAAAAGTATAAATATGCATGATTACAAATAATAAAGAAGGTAAGAGATAGCAGCCTGAGGTCCTAAAGACTATTGAGTTTGAATATGGAAATTTCCCCTTGACAAGTTCCCATCCCAAAGATTACCCATAGCTAACTAAATAGTACAAGTAAACAGTATCTCTCTCATCTGTTAAATGGCACAAGTACAAACGCAAACATGGATGACTCTAACAGGGATGAAGGGAGATTTTTTTAACATGATAACTTAAATTTCACATTCCACCAAAATCTCATGCACAATAATCTTTCCCAAACATCTACAACATTTTATTGTGATTCCATTTTTAGTAGACTAGGCAAGGTTAAATAAAATAAGATGGCTAGCTAGGCACTGATGCTAGGGCTGAAGAGAAAAAGGCAGAAGGCAAAAACACACACTCTTAGACATCATAATATCCTACTATTCCTATTTCATGGCAATAAACATCTCTACTGCACTAATAGATGGGTTCTGTGATCTGGGCCTTTAAATACTGTGCGTAATCATACTTGCTACCATCAAAAGCCTTTTTGTAGAAGGAGGGGCAGGTCTACAGCTAAGCATTTAAAAAAAGAAAAGAATAAAGTTTGAAATCCACTGGCTTGCAGCACTTAGGCAAGTTACACCAAGCCATTCTGGAAAGTAAATTCGTCTGAATTTGATCATTCCAATACACAGCTCAATTTCATCTCCTCTTTTTTTGTGGTAAACAGAAAGTGAAGAATCCATACAGGTCAGCATTTTTCCCAGCTGCCGCTACACAAAACAGTTTTTTAAAATGGGAGATTGGAGGCCACAGTCTGTACTCAAAGGTTCTCAGCAAACCCAAAACCCCACTAGGACATATTTTATTCAAAGTGTATGGAGGTCAGAGAAGAGATATGTTCTTAGAGGTGGACATATATAGACAAAAAATGTGAGTCAATTCAAAGATCTCTTCCTCCCATGGAATTGAGCAGGCAACTTGGGTCTTTATGAATATTTATGGCCAGGGTGGAGAGAGCAAACAAGCCAAATACCACTCCAGAACTACCTTCCTAATATGCCATGGGCCATTTCTGTCAGGAAGTCAAGGGGATAAGGAGAAGACAAAAATGTGTGGAGCAGGATGATATGGTGTAAACTAGACAGCTGTCCAGATAGGCCCTAAGCATTTAAACAGTTTCCTATGATAAATAATACAAAGAGGAACAAGGTGTTTTACTCCCAAAGAGATCTATAGAAAAACTTCTAAAAGGCAAATGCCTCTCTTCTGAAGCTACGTGAGGAGCATATAAACAATATTAAATGCCCAAGCCTCATGCAGAACTGAAGCAGGGTCTCTTTTTAGCATCATACCACTATCTCCAAACACAGGCTGGAGAGTAATGACAGGCAATGCAAAGACATCCTGGTAGTGCAGTGAAAGGCTGGACAGCTAGCACAAGCATAATGAGGTTGGAGATCAAGAGCAGCAATCCTGAGTGCAATCTTATGTTGGCAAGACCGAAGTGCTAAGGCAGGTAATGTAAAGTTAGAATGCTAGTATAGGCAGTTTGGGGTTGAAGTACAAGTGTAGCCCACAAGAAGTTAAAGAGCCAGTGTAGACCGTGCAACTGAAATGTCAGTGCTTAACATGTAAGGCTGAGGTGCGATTTGAGACAAATTCTAGTTCAAGACCATGTGAGGCTGAAGTACTAATACAGACAATATTTTAGATTACAGGTGAGATAGAAATACATGTTTTAAAAGAAGGGTTCTGAATAATTAGAAAAACTTGGAAAAACTGCACCAAATGAATATTAAGCCCACTAACAAAGTTTATTTTTTGGCAAAGAGCATCTAGTCTAACTCATTATTATCTAACACCTTGTCCTGTAGAAAATACAAAAGGCCCATACCTATTAATTTTTCCATAAAAAGGTCATTGATCCAAATTGAAAGGCCATCCCTCTCCCTCTCTCCATAAAAATCATAGAGCTTGCCCTCCCCATGATAAGATGGACAAAACAATCCTTCAAAACAAAAATCATCTCCCTCTCTCTTCATCCATACACTAAATCAAGTTCTCATTCTGACCCGTCTCCTATAGTCCTTATAGATTTAGAGAAAGAAATAGAATATTCCAAGAAAGAGCATTAAGGTTACCAAGTCATTTAAAGTCATAGTGGAAGGGAAGGATAGGGCAAAGAAGAGAAAGAAGATGACTCATTTTGAGAATTGTGTGAATTGGAGGCATTTTCCAGTATTACCTATCTTTATACATAAATAATTGCATCTACTACACATGAGATAAATACATATACCCACTAGTGATGTGCAAAAACTGTCATTCTCCCAGTATATACTAAGGAAAAAAAATCCCCCCCACTCCGTCCCTTTTTTTCTGTCTTATACCTTCAATCTTCTCTCAACCAATATGATACCAATCCACAGAGGGACAGGAGATAAGGAAATGCTGCCTACAATCCAAAGGTGCCATTTTTAGACCCAAGTGCCCTCCATCATAGCTACAAATCTCAGTTTTTAATGAATAAGGCCTAAACATATCAAGAAAGATCTTATTTTAGACAAACTCCAACAGTACAGAAACTTCTTTTCTGATTCTCCTCCAATCCTGAATACCAAGACAAGGTATAAGAGAGCAATAATCATGGAAAGATAGAGTAGAGGGGGAGAGTGCTATGGTATAGTTTACCTAGTATTTAATTTTGATAAAATAACAGGCAGCAGTTTTCCTCTTTAATTACTAAACTAAAAATATAATTTAGCCATGGCAGCCTGAAATCAGAAATCCTTTTTGTGATGCTGTATGCTACTGACCAACTCTTCTCTTGCAAAAAATATCCAACAAGTTCTTGTATTCTAAAATGAATTCATCCCAGTTACCAGGGAACCATGAAACTTAAATCTTAATGAACTGTTTACACTCTAAATTACAGATGGAGTTTCCTTTCCCTTTTTTGTCAATTACAACTTTACTATACTACTCAGAATCCACCAGTTGTGACTTTATTGTTTTGCCTGGCAATTTACTGACTATTGAAAGGAGGAAGGAAAAGCTTGATCTTTATCTTATCCTCCCAAAAATACAAATAAAACACTTTACCTACAAGTCTCCAAGGGCAAGGCACTATTCCAGTAAGTGTATCATGACTATTAAATTTTGACTATAAGGAAGTACTCTTTCTAATTAAAAGAAGGTAGGAAAATTTGGCTAGCAGAACTCACAGCCTGCCAAGATGCAGGAACCCAAAGTCCAGTTATCCTCATAAGACATATATCGGCAAACTACAGAATCTGTGGGGCATTTATATTACCCAAGGAAGAGGAAGGATAGAGAATTGTCAAAACAGATCATTCCTTTCCTGAGGAAAGTGCTCTGATTGAGCTCCAAATAAACAACTTGATTTGCAGTAAAAGTTTAATATGCACTATAGTAAGGAAGTGGTCTCTCTAGGACATCATCAAGAGAAATAATGTGTGGAACAGGAGGCTTAATTCCTTTCCAGGAAAGTTCAAGATAATCAGTTCTCAGACTGGCAAAGGGTTTTTGATTCTTTTAAATATTTAAAATTTTACACTGCATCAGCTGAACCCAGTGAGATAAAAAGGTCCAGAACAATATCCCTTTACACTTCAAAGAATTGAAGTTTAGAGATGAAGATTTTCCAAGATCACACAAACAAAAATAAACTAAACAAAGAGTTCAGGCCTCACAAGTTCCAATCCCCAACATTTTTCACTATACCCTTAGCTGTCACTCCTGTGTTTGCAAATTTGGGTCTGAGTTCCTTTACTGGCAAGAATCAAATCTCATCAAATTCTTATTTCCCTTAAAATCTGCCAGTATTCTGAACATAATAGATGCCAAATAATTTTTAACTGAATTAAGTCCCACTACAGAGCACTGATAAAGTCCTTAGGAAAGTGCATATTCCTTTGTTTAACTTTGCTTCAGATTTGGAATAGCCCAACTTCAAATGAAGTAAGAAAGGTAATTATCAAGTCCTAGGTCAAGAACCGGGTAAGCAGATGGATAGATCTCTAGTTCCAGCTCTTGGTCCAAGAGTACCTAGTTTTCTAAATACACAAAGATTTTGCTTTGAAAAGGTTTAACTTGTGCTCTCTAGCCTCTCGTGAATACATGAGAGTGAAAGAAAGATAAAAGGAAGGGGGAAGGGGACTGTTGAGAAAAGAGCAATAGGAGAGAGAAGAGTAGAATTAGGAGAGGAAAAAAGAGATGGAGATAGGAAAGAAAGAAGTGAAGATAAGAAAGGGGAAGGAAAGAGAGTAAGAAGAAAGAACAGTGAAAAAGAAAAGAGAAGAGGAAAGAAATAGGTGTGAGAAAGAAGAGAGGCAAAGACTAAAATGTTATAGAAGAAAAGAAAAAAGAGGAAAGAATAAAGAACAAAAAGAGTGAAAAGGAAGGAGAAGCTGAGAAGGATAGAGAGGAGGAAAGAAAAGATAGAGAATGAAGAAGAGAGAGAGAGAGTAAAGAAGAGAAAAATAAAGAAGAAAACAGATAAATTTACTTTTGTCTATAGAGAATCGAGCAGTAAATAAGACCAAATATAATATCAACTTAGCTTTTTAAAAAAAAAAGTTGTTTTCACCTCTAGACCTAGAAATAAACATCACAGTCCTTCCCAGAATATAGGTTAAAATGTGTGTGTCCAATTATCTCTCTTTTCTCTTCTCCTAAAGAAGCTCATTTGCTCAGGTATCCCATTTTGTTCTGCTTTTAAAGATGATTCTCTAGGTCACTTTTCATGGTTGGGATCCTGTTCTTTCTCACCTACATAAAACTGGCACCAACCAATAGTGATGCCTAAGTTCGCACTCCACACTGATCAAAAGAATAGTTTAAATGAGATAAAGGTACTCCTTCACTCAGTATCCCTCCCTCCCTTCCAAGCTATGTGGGTGCTCTCTGTCTTGCCTAGCTCAAATATAAGGTCTATAGATGAGGAAAGCAGGGGAAAGATTGAGAAATAGTTCTAAAATTTCCTCCAAACTTCTTTCTTGATGAAGACTGGGATTGAAAAGTGACACATTGGATATTTGGCATAAAGCCTACATAGAGGCCTACTCCCTTAGGCAGGGCATGAGCTTCATGGCCCAATATGCTGAATGGAAGGTGAAAGGCATGAAGTTTATGGTTCAGATGAGAGTACAATGCTTCCCCCTCATACCTTGTGGTTATTAAATGAGATAAACCAATCAGCCCCGACTATTCTCTGGGGAGCTATGGAAAATATGGAAGTGGTGAAGAAAAGAGCTGCCAGTTTGGGGTGGCATAATGTGAGCATGCAGGAATCACAATTTTTGAGGGATGTATCTACCATGCTGAGGATCACAATTACTACAAAGAATAACTAGAAGAAGTTGAAAAGGCAACAGGAAAACCTGGTTGATTTTAAAGTACATGATTTAAAACATTTAGGAAAGAAAGGAAAAGAAAAAAGACAGGAGAGGAGGAAGAGGAGAAGAGGGAGAAGAGAGGAGAGGAAAAAGAGGAGAGGAGGCAGAGGAGAGGAGAGAAAAGCAGAGGAGAGGAAAAGAGAGGAGAAGAGAGGAGAGGAGAAAAAAGGAGAGAAAAGGAGAAGAGAGGAAAAAAGAGAGGAAAATGAAAGGAAGGAGAGGAGAAGAGAGGAAAAAACCAACATTAACAGTTTCTAGTCTAAAACCTAGAATGGAAAGCAATTCAGAGGTAGAGAAAAAGAAGAGGGAAGAGAAAATATAAGAGAGAAAGGAAGATAAGAAAGGGAAACTAAGAGTAAGAGGGAGAAGGAAAGAAGGGAAAAGTAAGAGATTAGTCAAGGAAAAGGCAAACTATACCATAATATAAATCCCCAGGCCCCTCTTCCCTCACTTCCTCCCTGTGCCATCTCCCAAAGTTAGTATATGTTTGTGAAGAGAGCACAGAATAAAAGGTGATGCAATAAATGCAGAAAAAATTTTAAAGGGCATCTTAGCATTCCACAAAAAAAAACAAAAAAACAAAAACAAAAACAAAAAGGAGAACCATGGCTCCAGGAAGATCAATAACTAGAATGGAAAACACTAGCACCTCTTAAATCAAGAGGCTAGAGAACTTACAGACAGATGTCTTCTGGTTATTGTCTTTGCTGGGCATCAGCTTCACTCCTCGAGATTTCAATTCGATTTGTTTCTTGACTAGAGATAAAAGAAGAAAAAAAGAGCAGTTTACCTTAGTGCCAGACTAGAGAATCTAGAACAGTGCTAGAGAATTTATTTATAAAGCAAAAATTTCATGTTAGTCTCCATAATTGGTCCTAGGCTATCTTATTATGTCCTAAACTCACAGCTGATCAGGAACAAGGTCTTTGAATGAATATACAAATATAGTACAGAATCCTTGGTATTACACTTGGAAACAAAAGAGATCCGGATTGAAATCCATCACAGCATTCAGCAGTTGCATGACCATAGGCAAATCACTGAATCTTTCTGAACCTCAATTTCCTCATCTCTAAAATGGGAATGATTGCAATTATAGTACTTCCAGGGCTGAACTGAAACTCAAAAGAAATAATATAATAGACTCTCAAACCTTAAAACACTTTATAAATGTTAGCTATATTTTATTTAGCTTGCTTATATCTACTTTGCCCAAGGATAGCTGACTTAAAGCATTAGTGAAATAGGAAACTATTTAGGGATGATCTGCAGCCTAAGTGAATAATAAAATCCTTCACTTGACATTCACTAGTAACATTCAACTAGTAACAATTGCAAATCTTTGGTTATGAGTGTTTCCAGGTTCATATTTTAAAATGCAAATGTCCCTCCCCCTTACACCATCACGTGAGCCACTTCTCAGGTCCTTTTGTCTAAACTTCAGATAAATAAGCGGGAGTTAAGGCAGGTACGCTTTGGAGGACTGGGATGGAAACAAAATTGACAAACTTGGCCCCTTGGTTACTTCAAAAAGCAGAGCTGTGACTGTGCAGCTGTGACCGACTGTAATCATATAGGAAACGGACGAGAATAAAATAAAAGTACAAGAAATGCTAACACCAGGTAAAGAGCAACCTAGGGATTTCTGCCTGGTAGGAGACAGCAATTATACATTATTAAAGCATCTAGAATACAACAACAGCAATAAGCATTTATTAAGTACTTACCATGTGCTTACCATAGTTCATGGGCACTATGGTAAGCATTAGGAATACAAAATCAAATGAACAGCAAAAAACAGTTCCTGTTCTAAAAGAGCTTACAATCTAACAGAGGAGATAACAAGCAAATAACTACATACAAAGAAAGGCACTAGCATTAATGGAAACCAGGAAAAACATGATGTAAAAGATGGGATTTTATCAAGGACTTGAGGGAAGTCAGAAGAGCAAGGAGACTAACCAATGTCACTTGATTACATAGTTTGGAACTGAGAGAAAAAGAAAATAAGACTATAAAAGTAGGAGGGGATGGTAATAAAGAACTTTAAAAATTCAGAAGATTTTATATTTAATCATGAAGTAATAGGAGTCATTAGACTTTACTGAATAAAAGGATGATATAGTCATAGCTGAGGTTTAGAAAGATCACTTTGACATAAGTAGAATTGTTATTTGTCTTTCATTCTTGAAGAGGACCATGATATCAGGAAGCTGATGCCATGACATGCAAGTGAATTGGATTTAAGTGAGGAAGGGCTGTGCAAGGTTACCTGCCTCATTTTCCCCTTTAGAGCCAAGATTTGAGGCAGAGAGAACCAAACAAAAGGCTTTTGCAGTCATCTAAATATCAAATGATCAGGGCTTGTACCAAGATGGTGGCAGTGTCAGAGAGCTAAGAGAGTACATACAAGAGACATTGAGAAGGCAGAATTGATAGGACTTGGCAAGGTATTGGATATAGGAGGTAAGAGAGAATGGTCAATGATGGCACCTACATGGATGCAGTAATTTGAAAATTGGGAGTCAGAGGGTCTGAGAGAAAAGCAAGAATGCTGAATTTAAGATGCAACAGATTCCAGTTTGAGCTGTCCAATACTAAGGTAATGACTAAAGGAAAAGGAGAGATGTTAGAGCTGGGAAGTATTTTTGAGAATAACTAGCCATACCAACCATACAATAGAGGCAAAAATAAGGAATAATGCCAGACAAAGCACAATGGTAGCTGGGAATCCTAAATCTTAATCCCTGTTTCTGAATTTCTATTGTACTCTTGGGTTTCTACCTGATCAGCTGAAGTATGGCCTTTGTTTTCCCTTAGCAGAATGAGTGTTGGGAGTTTAATTAATTCCATTTGTCTAGGACTTTTGCAGTTGTAGATTAGGACAGTTTTATCAACATTGACAAAAAGTGCTGCTACTAGCTAGGTTCAATTGCTCAGTACTACTAGCAGCACTCTACATTCTCCTGCTTTAAGGCAAACAGGAACCACAAAAAAAAATGGGGCTTTTACCATGTATAGTTTAGGCTCAAATCTGCTCTATACCTGAAGCAATAATCAAAAAAAAAATCAAAATCAAAAAAACCAATAAGATGTCTATTTGGGGAAAAATACAGACTGAATAATTTTGTGCCTGAATCATAAACCTCCCCATAGATTTCTTTCTCAGAAGTTCTGTTCATCTTAACTGAATATATGATGAAATCCAGTTATATCCACACACAGGCATTTCTTGATATGCATTCAAATCCCCTTGAAAAATGTGTGTTACTTTCCATGTGTATCCAGCAGTAAAATTCCTAGTGAACACCAATATAGACATATTATCAAGTAGAGGGCATTAGCAAAAAAAAATAATTCGAGCAATTCAAGCTGATTTGAGCTCCTATGAAACAGAATATGTGCTTCTTTATTAAGGCACAAATTTGGGGATAAGTGAAGTTCAATGCCAATAAAATTGTGACAGGAATACCCCAGCCCATAGGGGAGGATTGCAAGGTACCCAATAGCAGTCACATTAACCTCAGCGTAGTATCCACCACAGGCAAGAGAAATTTTTCACATCAAGGCAACAGTGAATCAAAAAATAATCTTCCCCAAATGTACTTTGTTTATCTAAGTATATGATGTGGAATCATCTGTTTACAGCTACCCAGATGAAAGGCAAGGTACTGAAGTACTCCCAGAAGCACAGAAATCATGTAGTAAATGGAATTGGAGGTTTTGTTGTCAAAATTGAAACAAACAGAAGTGAGGAAAGGAGTCCAAATAGGAGAGCCTGCCTATGTTGAACACAGAAAAGGGAAAAAAAAATATTTTGTAGAGAGAATCTCTAGCACTAGTAAGTTTCAGTTTTCTCATCTCTAAAATTATATCTGTTCTACCTATGAATAAGGACAAAATTATATAAGGCATGGTATAAAGTATTTTTTAAAGCTAAATACTGTTATTATTAAGTATTAGAAAGGTACAAGAGATCAGAAGATTTTATGGGGATACTCTCATTGAATTGGTATTTTTTTAAACATGAACATAGATAGACAAGAAGGAAAAAAAACACGGAAGAAAACTACAACACACCTAAGAGAAACTTTATGATTATTTCACATTTAAGAGAGAAAGATTTCCAGAAACCTGAAGTTCTATTCCCTTTGCAAAGGCCTTCTTGAAACCTGGCTCCATTTCCTCCTGGACTCTGTACATATCATGGAAGAAAGTATCACAGACTTTTGGAAGGTGTTTGAACAGTATTTTATTTTTCCTAATTACTGATAATAGTACCAAATATTCCTTCTTCTATGTTAAATTGCTCGCCATTTTGAGGGGAAAAGGAGGAAGAAGAGAGGAGAAGAGAATTCAGAACTCTAAATTTAAAAAAAAACATGAATGTTAAGAAATTGTTTTACCCAAAGACTCCAGTTTTGGGGATGAGAACTCATTATTTGATAAAAATGCTGGGAAAATTGGAAATTAGTGTGGCAGAAACTAGACATTGATTCACACTTAACACCATACACCAAGATAATGTCAAAATGGGTTCATGACCTAGGCATAAAGAATGAGATTATAAATAAATTGGAAGAGCATAGGATAGTTTACCTCTCAGACCTGTGGAAGAGGAAAGAATTTATGACCAAAGAAGAACTAGGGATCACAATTGAACACAAAATAGAAAATTTTGATTATATCAAATTGAAAAGTTATTGTACAAATAAAACTAATGCAGACAAGATTAGAAGGGAAACAATAAGCTGGGAAAACATTTTTACAGTCAAAGGTTCTGATAAAGGCCTCATTTGCAAAATATATAGAGAATTGACTCTAATTTATAAGAAATCAAGCCATTCTCCATAAATGGTCAAAGGATATGAACAGACAATTCTCAGAGGAAGAAATTGAAACTATTTCTAGCCACATGAAAAGATGCTCCAAGTCATTATTAATCAGAGAAATGCAAATTAAGACAACTCTGAGATACCACTACACACCTGTCAGATTGGCTAGAGTGACAGGGAAAGATAATGTGGAATGTTGGAGGGGATGTGGGAAAACAGGGACATTGATGCATTGTTGGTAGAATTGTGAACACATCCAGCCATTCTGGAGAGCAATTTGGAACTATGCTCAAAAAGTTATCAAACTGTGAATACCCTTTGATCCAGCAGTGATTCTACTAGGCTTATACCCCAAAGAGATACTAAAGAAGGGAAAGGGACCTGTATGTGCCAAAATGTTTGTGGCAGCCCTGTTTGTAGTGGCCAGAAACTGGAAAATGAATGGATGCCCATCAACTGGAGAATGGTTGGGTAAATTATGGTATATGAACGTTATGGAATATTATTGTTCTGTAAGAAATGACCAGCAGGATGAATACAGAGAGGACTGGTGAGACGTACATGAACTGATGCTAAGTGAAATGAGCAGAACCAGGAGATCATTATATACCTCAACAATGATACTGTATGAGGATGTATTCTGATGGAAATGGATCTCTTGAACAAAGAGATCTAACTCAAGTTTCAATTGATCAAGGATGGACAGAAGTAGCTACACCCAAAGAAAGAACACTGGGAAATGAATGTAAACTGTTAGCATGTTTGTTTTTCTTCCCAGATTATTTTTACCTTCTGAATCCAACTCTTCCTGTGCAACAAGAGAACTGTTCGGTTCTGCACACATATATTACATCTAGGATATACTGTAATCTATTCAACATGTAAAGGACTGCTTGCCATCTGGAGGAGGGGGTGGAGGTAGGGAGGGGAAAAGTCAGAACAGAAGTGAGTGCAAGGGATAATGTAAAAAAAATTACCCAGGCTTGGGTTCTATCAATAAAAAGTTATAATAAAAAAAAAAGAAATTGTTTTTGTCAGTAATTGGGAAATTATCATTTCGATCAGTTCTGAGTACCACAGTTTAAGAAGGATATTAATGAGCTGGAAAATATCAAGAGGCGTATTGACCAAGATAGTAATATATAATATGAAATATGTTATCATATGAATATCTCATATGAATATGCCATATGAAAATCAGTTGGGAGAGGATTCTGGGAAGATGATGGAGTAGGTCAGAAAACTTTTCAATCTCCACAGACTCCAAAACTTTTCTCCCTCCACAAAAGACAACCCATCACTTCAGAGCAGCAGAAATAAACATGGAATAAAGCAGTTGTCCTCCTAAGACAATTTGGTAAGACTGGACATCCAGGGGCAGAGGCTTGGCCTGAGTGAAGTACTTAGTGAATCGAAAAACAAGCTCTGGGGGCAGCTGGGTGGAGAGGCAGACTCAAACTTAAAAACTTTCCTTTTGCAGACAGTGTGGGAGTCTAACAGGAAAAGCCTAGAGGACCTTCCACTGGGGAGAGACACCAAGCATAGTTGTATAAATAGACCAGACTTGTCCCTAGTTGCAGCTAGGAGGAGAGGGAATTAGCACACATCTGTTCAATGCTAGAGGGGGGAAGACTATTGATTATGGGCATTTGGAGGAGAGCAAAGTCTCTGGTTTCAGTTCTGAGGCAGAGAGGACAGCTATATTTTACAGGTACCTAAAGGACCAGAGGCAGCAAGATCATTTGCAGGAAAATTTAGCTGGAGAGGAGAGTCCAAGGTTGGACTAAAGACATTGTTCAGAAAAGAACAATTAAAAAAAAAAAACTCTTGAGGCTTAGGGCATCATTCTCCATAATTGAGGACTGTAACTTGATTATATTAATAGTTGTTAAATAAATAAATAAATGTGACAATACAAAGTAGACAGAACCTAACCATAGCTAGCTATTATGGGAATAGAAAAGATTTGGGGTCATATTTGAAGGGAAGTAATAGAATTTTTATAAAGCCACTCCTTTTTCATTGAGAAACATCAAATGGTCCCAAACACAAAAAGAGCTTATGGAAGAACTTAACAATATTTTAAAAAATTATATTAGAATGATCAAGGAAAAATTAGAGAAAAAATAAAAGCAAGCCAAGAAAATCAAGAAAATTGTGAAAAGAACATCAACTAATTGGAAATAGAACTTAAAGAAAATAATTTCTTGAAAGCTAGAATTGGGCAAGTAGAAGTTAATGATGTTCTAAAATGCTAAGAAATGATAAAATAAAATCAAAAGAATGAAAAATATAGAGAGTGAAACATCTTACCCAAAAACAAGTGATCTGGAGGACAGATCAAGTAGAAATAATGACTACTACTCAGACTACTTGAAAATTATGATAAATAAAGAATCTTGATATAACATTACAAGAAATTTTCAACGAAAATTGCCTTTAAGTTCTAGAAGAAGAAGCTTAAGTAGGAATAGGAAAAAAATCCATCAATCACTATGGGAAAAAGATCCCAGGAGGAAAATTTACCATAATATCATAGCCATGTTTCAAAGCTCCCAGATAAAGGAGAAAATGTTAAAGAAGAAAAATTAAATATTATGGAGTTACTATAAGGATTACACAAAACTCTCTATGTTGAAGAATCATAGGTCTTAGAATACTATATTCCCTAAAACAAAAACAAACAAAAAAAAGGTAGGGTTACAAGCAAGGATAATTTCAAAGTTAAGTATAATCCTGAATGGGGGGGGAGGGGAGAAGAACACAACAAACTCAGAAACTTTCAGATTTTTCTGACAAAAATCCCAGAACTTAAGGGGAAATTCAAAATATAACATCCAGAAGAAATATAAGAGATAATAAAGCCTAATTATAAGGGTTTCAATAAGATCAAATTGTTTTCTTTGTACATGTGAAAATATTAACGGTAGTGATATTATGATTTTCATCATTATTTGGTAGTTTGAAAGAAAGACACAGGGTGAGCTGAATATGATGGGATGTTTCTAAAAAATATACATAAAGTTGTAAGGAGAGATAAAAAGAAGTAATTATCTCATACAAATAAGGCATTAAAGGAAAAACTAATACAGAAGAAGCTAATAGGGGAAGAGAGGTAGTACTGGAAACTTAAATCTCACCAAGAATGTGTTAAAGGGGAATAACATATAAAGCTAGAAGGGTATAAAAATCTTCTAGATTTGGAAAGAAATAAGGTAAGGGGTTAGGGTAGGAGGAGAGGATAAAGGAGGGATTCTCAGAGGGGTAGATAAGTTAAGGAATAGTAAAGCAAGACAGCATGAAATTGTAGAGGACTAGTGAGTGATAGGATAAATATAATAAGAAGGATAATGAAGAAAAACAGGAAGGAGAAAAATACATATCAGTTGTAGTTAATTGTAGCTTAGAATGTGAATGGATGAATTTATCCATAAAACCAAAATGCTCAGCATATTAAAAATCTGAACTCAGTAATATGTTGCTTTCAGGAAACATTATAAAAATTAGAGATATACACAAAGAGAAAATAAAGGGCAGGAGTAGAATTTTGTATGTTTAAAAAAACAGGGATAGTAATCATAATCTCAAAGTTCAATTTTAAATAGATTTAATCAAAAGTGAAAAATAGCAAAACTTCACTATATATCAGCAATATAATTCAATATTTTCTTAGACAATTTAAATTACCTAGGCAGGATAAAATGCCTGAGTGCATACTTGTCAAAACAGATACAGGAACAATATGAATATAAACAAAAAATCCACTCTTTATACAAATAAACCCGTCTAAATAATTGAAATAGTATTTATTGATCATGGGTAGATAAAGCCAATATAATTTTTTAAATGGCAGTTTTACTTATCTATTTATTCAATGTCATTCCAGTTAAATTACTAAAAAAAATAACTAAGAAAAAATAATAACAAAATTTATTTGGAAGAACAAAGTTAGGGACTTGAAAGAAATTAGGGGAAAAAAGATGTAAAGGAATTAGATACAGCTGTATTAGACCTTAAACTATATTATAAGGGTGAGAACATTTTTGAAGTATAAAAAAGCTAATTTCAATTATTTCAAATTAAATTTTTTGTATAAATAAAAATCTATATAACCAAAGACAGAAGTAATACAGATAAAATGTAATTGGGTTGGAGTGTTTGCTACGGTGTAAGAAATGATGACCTAGTTGATTTAGAAAAACCTGGAAAGACTTGAACTATGAAGGAAGATGCTATCCACCTTCAGAGAAATGATTATAGGAGGGAATAAGCTTAGCACAGTCTTACATATATGTGTATGAGGGTATTTTGTTGAGGCATTTGGGGTTAAGTGAATTGCCCAGGGTCACACAGCTAATAAGTGTTAAGTGTCTGAGACCAGATTTGAACTCAAGTTCTCCTGATTTTAGGACCAGTGGTCTATCCACTTCATTACATAGTTGCCCAGTATAATATATATATATATATATTGAATATATGTTTATCCTTATCTATGTGTATGTGTGTGTGTGTGTGTGTGTGTGTATATATATATATATATATATATATATATATATATATATGTCCATGTTTAATTGTAGCCTTTTGTAGTTGGGATGGGGAAGAAAAAAATCAAGTAAAAATGCATAGCAGAAAACAAAAGAAAACATACAAGGAAGCAAAGAAAAGCTGGGCAATTTTGAAAAAAAAAGTTTAGTTCTTAATATATAGGTTTTCTTGAAATGGAAGTGTATTCTCTTATACTGAATATATGTTTCTTTGCTCCTTTAGTAATTAAGTTTAAAATTTTTTAATTACCAAAATTAGTTGAAAGAACTGAGTTTAACAAGAGGAGAGGACTCATGGAGGATGAGAGTTAAGATAGTTGTATTCTAGCATTTGAAAGGCTACTATGTAAAAGAGGGATTAAAATTATTTGTTTTGTAGGGCCTCAGAGAACAGAACTAGGAACAATTGCTGGAAGTTACTGATACAAATTTATATTTGATGCAAAAAAAAAAGTAAAGAACAAATTAGATCTCTCCAAAATTAACAATAAAAAAAAATCAATAATAAAAAAAAATCAATTAACAAACATTAAGCATCTTCTCTGTGCCAGGCACTGTTCTAAGCACTGTGGATAAAAGAAAGGCACTTTTACCTCATTCTCTCCAATATTTGTCATTTTCCCATTCTATCATTTCTATCAGATAGGTATGAGCAGACACCTCAAAGATTTTTTAAATTTGCACTTCTTTACTCAACAATGATTTAGAGAATTTTTTCACATAACTATATATGACTATGATTTCTTCATCCAAAGCCAATCTGTTCATATCTTTTGATCATTTTTCAACTGGGGAAAGACTCATAATCTCATAAATTTGACAAAGTTCTCTATATTGAAATACAAAACCTTTATCCTAGAAACTGTCTATAATTTTTTTCTCAATTTTCTGCTTTCCTTCTAATCTTGATCACATTGCTTTTAAATTTAATATAATCAAAATTATCCAGTTCATGTTTCCCAATGCCCTCTATCTGTTGCTTATTTATAAATTCTTCTTTTATTCATAAGTTTGATAGGTTAATATTCATTTTTTAAAGTTCTAAGTTCCAAATTCTCTCTCTCCTTCCATCCTATGGACAAATCATCTAAAACTCATTGTACTACCTAAAAATCATTGTAAAACAATCAAATTAGTATATCACATTTTAAGAAATAATAAATGAAAACTGCTCAGATTTCTTAGAATCTAGGAGCAAAGCAAAAATAATTAAAATCATCCTGAAAGAAACATTAAAACAAAAACTCTTCAGAATGTTGTAGCCAAAATCCAGGGTTCTAAAGAAAAAAAATATTGCAAATATCCATAAATAGTATTGAAAAGCCATAGTCAAGATCACACAAATCTTGACAGCTGCCACAATAAAATAGGAGAATCAAAATTATTCCAAAAGGTAGAACAAAAGGATTTAGAATCAAGAATAACTTATTCAGCAAAATCTAGCATAATTCTACAAAGGAAAACTGAATTCTTAAGGACACAGAGCATTTCCAAGCATTCCTGATAAAAAGATGAGAAGTGAGTAAATACTCTGGAAAGAAAATGCAACAGAGAAGAGGAAATATATAAAAGTAAACAATTTGATCAACTGTAAGGGATTATGTGAGAATGTTTATGTTATTCGGGAGAGAAGCAACAAATGTCCTCTGATAGGCCTAACGCCTTCAAAGTTCATAGAGAAAATTCAAAAAGACAAGAGCACCTGAGGGTGGTTCGATGAAAAAGAAAGAAATAAAGAAAAAGGAGTGTCAAAGTGAATAAAAGGGAGAGCAAGAAAAAGAAACATTTTTCACATAACTGGGATTCATGAGATGAAGAACATACAAGGCCAGGATGATCAGGTACCTCATGAAATTCATTTTTATCAGAATCAGACAAATTGGATCAAATACTCACAAATGCACACACATTTACACCCAGGCTATAGAAATATACTGAACTCAAAAAAAGAAATAGAAGGATCAGGGAGAGGGGGAAGAGATTTTAAGGGAAAGATATAGAAAGAACTAACCATAAGTATACAAACTCCAACATGAGGGAGGGGAAGAGAAAAGTTAAGAAGAAAGATTAAAATCTTGTCACTGGAGCAGTAACAACATAACAAAAATGAATCTAATCTTTTGTGTAGCACAAGTATCAGGCAAATTCCTCTCTTTCTAACTTCTTTATTGTAAAGAGAGGGCTGGAAAAAAATAAAGCAATAGTATTGAGGAAAGAACATCATTAACAACCAAAACAATGAATGTGATGAACTTACAAATGAGAAGAAAGGAGATAATAAAAAGCAAAATTCAATATATTATTCACAAGGAACACATTTGAAACAAAGATTCACACAGAGTTAAGTGAGGTATTGGAGCAGAATCTCCTAAACTTCAAATGAACTCTCAAAAGCAGGGGTATTAATCATGACTTCAGACAAGGACAGTAAAAATAGGCACAATGAAAAGAGAAGCAGGAAAGCTACATTATACTTATAGGCACCACAAATTCCAAATCAGTATCAATACTTATATAGGCAATGTATAGTATAGCATTAAAAAGTTAAATGAATTGAAGGAAAACATAGACTTGGAAAAATCTAACAAAAATTAAGAGTTTGAATACGACTTTTTAAAAAATAAAGCAATAGATTTCTGGCAATTACTTAATCAGAAAAGAAGGGAATTTATGTATTTCTTAGTCATGCCTATATATATAGATAGATGCCAATATCTAAATAGATAGCTATAATCTTAAAAAATTAAAAATTATTGGAGACTAAGTAACTTATACTAAAGAATTGGTGAATCAAAAGAACAAATCATAGAAACAGTAGACAATTTTATAAATTATAATAACAAAAGACAACATATGAAAACTTCTAAACTACAGTCAAAACTTAGGCTAAAATAATATATTTCTAAAGAATTTCATCAATAAAACAAAGGAAAAACAAATCAATAATTTCAGTATATAATTTAAAAATGGAAATGTACCAAATTAGAATCCTTCAACTTAACACAAAAATAGAAATCCTGAAAATTAAAGAAGAGATGAATAAAACTTAAAAGCTTTAAAAAAAATTGAACTAACAAAGCCAGAAGCTGATTTTTGGAATGAATTAAAATAAAATAATCACATGATTTCCTTTTAGCAAAGAAAGGAAAATAAAGTTGTTCAAGTGGAAAAGGAAAACAGTAGAATTCATGATAAAAAAGAAATAAATAAGGGAATCAGTAATTATCAATAATTATTTTCCAGTGACATGTCAATAACATTGATGATCAAGATAAAATGAACATTTATAAAATAATATAAATATACAAATATTTATACAAAATAATATCCAAATATACAAAAATATGTAAAATTTATATATTTTAATAGAACCAGGTTTTAATTAGCTTAATTATTAGAAAAAGCAAGTGAGATACCTACAAATGAACTCCTAAGGGTAAAAAAATCCAAAATTAAGTGGTTTACAATATATTATGTCAAAAAATTAAAAAAATAATTATAATGTTATATAAACTTCAATAATAGAAAAAAGGGATTTTTTCATTCTTTTTCTATGATTCATTTATGTTATTGATCAGGAAGAGACAAAGCAGAGAAAGAAAATGAAGGATCAAAATGCCTAACTAATATTGAACAAAAATATTAAATACTGATCAAAAAACTATGACAATGTATTAAAATTATACACTATGACAAAGTTTTTAAATTGACAAAAAGAAAAGAAAAATGACAATTTTCAGAGAGACTATAGGGTAAAAAACACATTGGAGAAGCTATGATTTGGTTCAGCTATTCTGGAAATGAATTTGCAACTGTAACTTAAAAATCACTGAACTGTACATACACACTCCTTTGGCTCAGTGATACTCTTAGGCCTACACCTCAAAGGGATCACATAAAAAGGAAAATAATCAAAATGTACAAAAATCTTTAAACTAACCTCTTTTATAGTAGCAAACAACCAAAAACTAAGGGGATCTTCATCTCTTGGGAATTGTCTTAATTAACGATTTCTACTATATGATTGTAATAGAATATTATCCATTTATTTTTCCATATGAAAAAAATGAATCATTTTAGAGAAACCTAAGAATATCTGAATGAACAAAAGTATTTGAGCAAAATCAGGAGACATGTAGACATATATGTGTGTGTATACGTATATATAATAAAAACATTATTAAGAAAAAATTTCTGAAAATTTTGAAAACTCAAAACACAAAAGGATAAAGTCTCCCAGTACCCTTTCAATTGAAATAAAAACTTTGAAAATATTCTCTGGAAAAGAAAAGTTGTATTAAATAAAGTATTATATAGTCAATATAACAAACGATCCATTAATTACCTTGATATTGGGCACTGAATCCCTTCAATCTGTGGTTGCCATCCGATGTGAAGTGAAGGCGAAGCCAGTTCTTACTGCTGATAACTGGGGGAGGAAGGCTGGCTCCAGTGAACCTAATGAGATATAAGATGCAAATGATCATTGAAAATGAACATTGATAATACACTCTACTGAGTAACTCATGATGCTAGCATGGATAACCAACCCTCACTCTTATTGAAGCAGGAGGTTTGTCTTCAAGGATAGCTGGGGAAAGAGATTTGCGAATTATCTCTGTGACTTTTCCCTAAATAATATAGATCATAAAAATCAAGATACCAAAACCAAAAGCATAAGGATATAGTGACAAAGATACATGGATCTGGGAATACCATTCTACCACTGGACCATCACTGTAAGAACCCTAATCCCCATCTGTCTAATTCCTTCATTAGCTTCTGTCTGCCTTATTTTAGTGCTTTAATATCTGTTCTAAATTAAAGAGGAAGATATCTATTTAATTCTGTCTGTCTGTCTATCTCTGTCTCTCTGTCTCTGTGTGTATGTTTCTATCTCTTTCTCAAAAGGAAGTATGAGATAGTCTAATTCTTCTTTTGCAATATGTCTCAAATTTATTCCTTCCTCTCAGTCTCTATTAATGTTGGTATGGTCTAAGACACCACTGTTTCTTACCAACAAATCCTAACAGGTCTCCAGTACTCAGATAGATTTCCTTTGTAAGTAAATTCAATTCAGTATTTATTCAATATAACACTTATGTAAAAGTGTTAGTTGATGGTTGTTGTTTTTTTAAGTAACCCAATAACAAAAAGTCCCTGCCCTTCAGAAACTTATATTCTAAATTATAATTTATCATCCATACTAACAGCTGCCTAACATGTGAGAACACAGACCTGATCTTATCATTTTCCTGATTTTGTGAATGTCTCTTTATTAATTTGCTGGAGCTATTTTCATCAGACTCCCCAGCCTGCTAACCAATAAGCAATCTGTCCTTTTTTTGGTGACTAATTCTTTCAGCTCTAGCAAGCTGTCCTCTTTAATATGTTATGTTCTCTACCTCAATAAAGTCTCAAAGGAGAATTTATCTAAGAAAAGTATGACTAAAGTACAATATTAATGGCCTAAGATTTCTAATGAAACAATCCATATAATATGGGTAACAAGTAAAGTGAACTTAAAACTACCACATAGGTATTATATTATGGTATGGAACTCATGACTAAATATAACAATGGAAATATAGATCCTTTTTAAAATTTTATGCAAAATGTTTTTAAGACATATACTCTAAAATTGTTATATTATATCACATATATATGCATATATATATTAGTTAAACATACACTGCAGCATAGGATGAAAGAAAGCAAATAAGCATATATATGTGAATAAAAAGAAAAAACAAACTAATACAAAATTACAGCATATTATAAAGTAATTAGTCAGAGTATAAGGACAATTCTTTACAAATACATTTACAAATGAGTAACCTAAGAAATCTGACTTTCCCAAAATTTCATAAGTATGATACCTCAGAGGCAGGATTTGAACCTGTGACTTCTGGCTCCAGAACTAGTGCTCTTTCCATCTTAAGTAGTGGGTTCTTTCTCACTGGAAATCATCAAGCAGAGATTATATGGCCACTTATCAGATATAACAGAATGGAAGGTATGGATTGATACCAAAGTCCCTTCCAACTCTTAAACTCTCTGCTTCTGTAATTTTACCAAGTGGGAAAATAGCTGGCATTCTTTCTGGTATATTTCCTGCATGTGGTTAGTGTAAGGAGCTTATGAACTTTATCAAGATCTCCTTACTGATGCTAAGATTATTCCCTCACAATTAGTCTAGTTCTTCTCCATGACTGAAAGAAGCAGAGGCAAATTTAAGATTGACAAAAGGACAAATTTCCTAGCAATCAGAATTAAGCAGAAGTGGAGGGATTGGACCAGATGGTCTCTCTAGATCCATCATCTTATGATCATGGTAATCTTGATTCCCATTTGCCAGCCTGTTCTATTTTTGTGATACTTTTTCAAATTTTTAGCAAATCTTCCCTAAAAACAAATCTAAATTTTTGATATTCAGAACTTCTGCCCTTTGCTCATAGCTCTGCTCCCCTTCTGTCTGCTGAGGCCATACAAGACAGTCCTAAACTGTCTTCCATATAACAATCTTTCAAATGCTTGAACACAATTATTATCCCTCAAAAGTTTTCTCTTTCTTCTGGTTTAATATTCCTTATTTTGAGTTCTTTCAACTGAGGCTCATGTGGCATTAATTCAAATGACTATATCTATTTCTACTGAATTTAATCTTATTAGATTCAGTTTAATTTTCTTGCTTGTATCTTTTTGGATACTGAGTCCATCATCTGCTATTATCAGTCCCTCCTAGGACTTTAAATAACAGGATGATCAATTTGTATTTTGTCCTCAAAGCAATAGGGAACCACTAAAGAGTCTCCAACCTGGAAGTGACATGGTAACATATATAAAGAAAGTTTATTTTTGATTTTTTTGTCCATTGAGGAAGTTTTCTCAATCTCTCTTAAATCTTCCATTTATTAATATCCTGTAAATAGCTTGTATGTACATAGCTGTTTGCATATTGTCTCTATCAGAATGTGACCTCCTTGTAACAAGAACTGTCTTTTACCTTTCTTTGTATTCCCAGCCCTTAATATAGTACCTAGAACATAAAGAAGTGCTTTAAAAATATTTACTGATTGAATGATGGTCTGATAATGAATTGGAGAGGAGAAAGACTAGTAAATTACTGCAATAATGCAACTCAAAGTATTAGGATTCTTCCTAGAACTTCTATCTTGGGTAAAAACCCAGAGCAACCATTCGTCATTTTCTTGCTTTTGCCATGATACTTCCAAGCAGGTACCTCCATCTCTCCCTCTCCAAACTTATTCCTGCTTTTCAACTCCTTTTTTATGTATTGTCTTCCTCTATTAGAATGTAAGCTCATTACTACAAAAAGGTTATAAAACTGTGCATACTCTCTGAAAGAACAATACTATTGCTATGTCTGTTTCTCAAAGAGATCAAATAAAAGGGGAAAGGACCTCTTTTATGCAAAAAATATTTATAGCTTTTTTACTGAATAAAAAATTGAAAATTGAGAGGACAAACCTCAATTAGAAAATGAGAGAACAAACTACAGTATTTGATCGTGAAATACTATTGTATTGTAAGAAATGGCAAGCATGATGGTTTCAGAAAACCCTGGAGAGTCTTATATCAACTCATGCAAAATAAAGACAATAGAACCATAACACTATTCACAGGAGCAGCAATGTTGTAATGATGAACTGTGAAAGACTTAGCTACTCTGATAAAAACAATGATTAATACAATTCCACATGATGAAAAATGCGATTCATCTCCAGACAGAGAACTGCTGAACTCTGAATGTAGATTGAAGCATACTTTTATGTTTTCATTATTTTTGTTGATTTTTGTGTTTTCTTTTGCAACACAGACAATATAGAAATGTTTTCCATGGTTTCATTAGTATAATCAATACTATAATCATGTGTCTACGCAAAGAGTGAAGGAAGAAAATGTGGAACTCAAAATTTAAAAAAATGAAAGATTTTGCTATACTTAGAGTCTTCTCTACATAGATAAGGAGATACTGAATTTTGGAGAGAGTATCAAAGTGGGAAACTTCACAAAAAGACAGAAGTGGGAGGGATGAATCAGGCATAATTATTGTGACTGGCTTTACAAGAATGGCCATCTTATCATCAGAAACTAACCATAGAATAAGCAAAGAGAATATGGGAAAGGACTGACACAGGGGTTTTGAATCATGGAAAAGAGAACTCAAAGCTAGCTAGCTGAGAGCTCAGATACATGACCTCCTTTCTTAGTAAAGAAGGAGGCAAAATCTTCTGATAAGAAAAGGAAGATATAGAGAGTATTATAAAAAGCTTGAGAGTTTTAAGAAGCTTTGAAATAGCCACTCAGTGAGAACCCTAAAATGATATTTACTAAAAGACCACATACCCTGTGAAAAGGAGTTTTGACTATAATGGTAATGCTGACACATCCTAAACTTTGATGTGTAACTCATATTGCTACACAGAGAGATTATAGAAACCAATTACTGTACTGAACCATATCCCAGCTAAAAGAGTTTATCCTTCATCATTTAAGATTTTTAATTTTTAATTTAATATTTTATTTTTCTCCAATTACATGTAAAAACAATTTTAACACTTTTGGAATTTTTTTTAGAATTTTCAAGTTCTAAATTCTCTCTCATCCTCCTTTCCTAACCCCCACATTGAAGAGGCAAGTAATTGGACATAGGCTATACATATGTAATCATGCAAAACAGATTTCCATATTAATCACGTTGTAAAAGAAAACATAGACTCCCCAAAAAACTCAAGAAAAGTAAAGGTTTTTTTATGCTTTGATATATATGCTTCAGTCTGTATTCAGACATCATCAGTTCTTTCTCTGGGGATGGATAGCATTTTTTCACCATTAATCCTTTCAGAGTGTCTTCGGTCATTGCATTTTTGAAAATAGCTAAGTCATTCACAGCTGATCATCTTACAATAATGCTGTTACTTTGTGCACAGTGTATTTCACTTCACATATAATGTTCATGTAAATCAAAGTTTTTCTGAGATCATCCTGCTCATTACTTATTATAGCACAATAATATTCTATTATATTCATATCCTACAATTTGTTTAGTCATTCCCCAATTGATGGATATCCCCTCAATTTCCAATTTTTTGCCACCACAAGAGAGTTGCTATAAATATTGTTGTACATATAGGTCCTTTTCTTTTTGTCCTTTTTAATATCTTTTTGGATGTAGATCTAGTGGTGCTATTACTAGGTCAAGGGAAATGCACGGTTTTATAGTTCTTTGGGCATAGTTCCAAATAGTTCTATGGAATGTTTGAATAATTTCAGAACTACACCAATAGTGCATTAATGTCCCAATTTTTCCACATCCTCTATAACATTTGTCATTTTCCTTTTGTGTCCTGTTAGCTAATTAGATAATAGATATGAACTAGTACCTCAGAATTTAATCTGCATTTCTCCAATGGATAGTGAGTTAGAGTATTTTTCCCCAATGTGGCTATAAATAACTTTGAACACTTCATCTGAAAACTATATCTTTTAATCATTTATTAATTGGAGAAATGGCTCTTTTTTTATAAATTTGACTCAATTTAAAAAAAATGTCACATTTATGCTATTAACTGTATTTTCCACCATTCTATTTCCTGCTCTCTCTATTTATTCTATTCTCTGTCTCCTTTCACCTTGGTCCTTCTAAAAAGTATTTTGCTGACTACCACTCCCCCATTCTTTCATCCCTTCTATCATACTTCCACTTTCTCTTATCTTTCTCTCCTATTTTCCTCTAGGATAGAATATATTTCTATACCCAAGTGAGTATGTATGTTATTTCCCTTTTGAGATTCCCTTTTATATAATTTACTCACTCCCCTCCATTTTTCCATCATCTTCCCCTCCACCATAAAAGCTTTTTCTTGCCTCTTTTATGGGAGATAATTTACTCCATCCTATTTCTCCTTTTCCTAGCATATTTCTCTCTTTCTCTCTCTCTCTCTCATCCATTTTTTTAAAATAATTATAACTTTTTATTGACAGAACATATGCCTGGGTAATTTTTTTTACATTATCCCTTGCACTCACTTCTGTTCCGATTTCCCCCCTCCCTTCTTCCAACCCCTCCCCCAGAGGGCAAGCAGTCCTTTACATGTTAAATAGGTTACAGTGTATCCTAGATACAATATATGTGTGCAGAACCGAACAGTTCTCTTGTTGCACAGGAAGAATTGGATTCAGAAGGTAAAAATAATCTGGGAAGAAAAACAAAAATACAAACAGTTTGCATTCATTTCCCAATATTCTTTCTCTGGGTGTAGCTGCTTCTGTCCATCATTGATCAACTGGAACTGAATTAGATCTTCTCTTTGTTGAAGAAATTCAATTCCATCAGAATACATCCTCATACAGTATCGTTGTTGAAGTGTATAATGATCTCCTGGTTCTGCTCATTTCACTGAGCATCAGTTCATGTAAGTCTCTCCAAACCTCTCTGAAATCATCCTGCTGGTCATTTCTTACAGAACAATAATATTTCATAACATTTATATACCACAATTTCCCCAGCCATTCTCCAATTGATGGGCATCCATTCATTTTCCAGCTTCTAGCCACTACAAACAGGGCTGCCACAAACATTTTGGCACATACAGGTCCCTTTCCCTTCTTTAGTATCTCTTTGGGGTATAAGCCCAGTAGAAACACTGCTGGATCAAAGGGTATGCACAATTTGATAACTTTTAGGGCATAAATCCAGATTGCTCTCCAGAATGGTTGGATTTGTTCACAACTCTACCAACAATGCATCAATGTCCCAGTTTACCCACATCTCCTCCAACATTCATCATTATTTTTTCCTGTCATCTTAGCCAATCTGACAGGTGTGTAGTGGGATCTCAGAGTTGTCTTAATTTGCATTTCTCTAATCAATTCTCTCATCCATTAAATTTATTTTTATAGATATCATCCCTTCATATTTAAGTCACATCTGTATCCTCTGTCTAGATATACTCCTTCTAATTGCCTTAATAATGAGAAAGTTCTTATGAGTTACAAATGTCATCTTACCACAAAGATACCACATATCTATAAAAATCTTATTAAGTCACTTTAGATTTCCCTTTCCTGCTCCTTTTGGATCTTGTATTTGAAAATCAAATTTTCTATTCAGCTCTTTTCATCAGGAATGCCTGAATGTCTTCTATTTCACTGAATAGCTATTTTTCTTCTGAAGAATTATATTCAGTTTTGCTGGTGTGTAATTCTAGGTTGTAATCCTAGTTCCTTTGTCCTCCAGAATATCACATCCCAAACCCTCCTATTCTTTAATGTAGTAACTGCTAAACCTTGTTATCTTGACTGTGGCTCCACCATAGCTGAATTGTTTCTTTCTGAATGCTTGCAGTATTTTTTTTCCTTGGTCTGGTAGCTCTGAATTTGACTATAATATTCCTGGAAGTTTTCATTTGGGGATCTCTTTCCAAAAAATGATCAGTGAATTCTTTTGATTTCTATTTTATTTTCTAGCTCTAAAATCTCAAGGCAGTTTTCTTTGATAATTTCTTGAAAGATGATGTCTAGGCAGCTCTTTTTTTGATCATGGCTTTCAGGTAGTGCAATAATTTTTAAATTGTCTTCCCTGGATCTATTTTCCAGGTCACTTGCTTTTCCAATGAGATACTTCACATTGCCTTCTATTTTTTCATTCTTTTGGTTTTGTTTTATAGTTTCTTGATTTCTCATAAAGTCATTACCCTCCATTTGCTTGATTCTAATTTTTAGGGAATTGTTTTCTTCAGTGAGCTTTTGTACCTCCTTTTCCATTTGGCAATTCTATTTTAAGGAGAGTTTGTTCAGTGAATTTTTGTCTATTTTTTCATTTGACCAGCTCTGCTTTAGAAGTCATTATTCTCCTCATTGGCATTTTTTTGTAAGATTATTTTCTCCAGTATTTCTTTGTATTCTTTTTACCAAGTTGTTAACTTTTTTTTCATGATTTTCTTACATCACTCTCATTTCTCTTCCCAAGTTTTCATCTACTTCTATCATTTTATTTGCAAAATTATTTTTGAATTCTTCCATGGCCTGAGACCAATTCACATATACACATGCATACATAGCCATACATATATGTACACATGAATATGCATGTGTTGTATATTTATATACACATATGCAAACATATACACATATGAGACTTTGATGCAAGAAATTTGATTTTTTTTATCTTTTTCTGAGTTTGTGCTTTGTTCTTTCTTGTCACCATAGTAACATTCTAAGGTCAGAAATTTTTTCTGTTGTTTGCACATTTTTGCAGCCTGTTTCTTGACTTTTAACTCTTTGCTAAAATGGATTCTGTTTCCAGGATGTAGGGCACACTGTCCTAAGCCTCAGGGTATTAGCAGCTATTTTCAAAGATCCTTCTAGAGGCCTGTAAGTTTTCAGTTCTTCCAAAGTATTATGATCTAAGGAGATGTGTGTTTTCTACTTTCCTGACCTGTGCTCTGTCTGGTTTGTGAATGACCACAAGCACTCTTTGCTGCCCTGGAACCATGACAAGGGTCCCATTCCACTGCAACTGTAAGTTCTGCTACAGGGTTCTACTGCCACCCTGGACTATAGTCTGGATACAAGTAGAGGCAAAGCAACAGCCTGGTGCTAACAAAGAAACCCATGTCATCTCCTTCTGATCAGTTGTTGGCCCTCTAGCTCTCTGTGGGCTGAGAGTTCTGGAAGCCAATGGTCTACGTTGTTTCAGGGACTCTCCAAATCTGTTCATAATTTTCTGGGGACCAGTCTGATGTGGTACTGCCTGGGCTGGATCTTTTATGCCAACCTTCTGAGTTGTCTTTGGCTGTAAAGTTATTTCGATCCATACTTTTTGAGGTTCTGCAATTCCAGTAATTATTTCTTGGACTTATTCAAAGGTGTTTGGAGAGCTCTGGGAAAGAGCTCAGGCGAGTTACTTCCTTTTCTCCACCATCTGCCCTCTAAAGTGTTTGTTTGTTTTTTTAAGCCATAAAAAAAGAAAAACATAGTCCCCCTTCCATGCAAAATTCAGTTCTATTTCAGAGACAAAATGTGTATAAATCAAGTCTTTCCTTTAAGGCTATTTATAAAGAAGGATGAAGTTTAAAATAGCCATGTATCTTATTCATGACCAGGGCTATATTTTACAGAGAGAGGCTGAGTTGAAAGCTGACAAGGAAAAGAGATTAATGGTCTAAACTGTGGTTGCACAACATAGCTACAGGGAAACTACCCAATGGCCAGACTTACATGCAGACAAGGAATCCAATAGAATATAGATACCAAAGCAGCTTAGTGGCAAGAAAGTTAGACTCTTTGGCTTGGTTTAGAGTTAGGAAGATAAAATTTCAAATTCTGTCACCCTTATTAGCAATGTGACCTTGAGCAAGTTTCTTAGCGTTGGTTTACTCTTTTGTAAAATAAGGGATAACAACAACTACAATATTTAATTTATGAAATTATAATTAAGTCAGAGCATTACAAATTGTGAGTCACTATATAAATGTGTAGCACTATGCCAGTGCCTGGCTTAAAGTAGATGCTTAATAAATGTTAATGACTAACTCCTGTTGTCATTATTAAGAGTGTGATTTTATTAGCATCTAAATTCCTTTCCAGACCAAAAGTATTTCTACCCACACTCTGACACACCCTACCACCACTTACTGTGATATAGATTATGCAAGATCCCAATTTATTTATTGTTTATTCAATTTAAGACAGCATTTGATTCAGTATGATGAAATGAAGACTTGAAGGCTCTTTTCAGAAAATGTGTTCCCCATACATATGTAAAAATTATACCAGCCTATATAAAGATGTAACTATAAGGATAATATTATTCATGAAGCTACTGAATTTTGAAATCATGAGGTATTAAACAGGGAAATATATGTTTCCCTAAGGTGTTTGACAATGTCATAGAAAATAGTGTCCATACAAAAGAATGATTTACTGTTGATATTAGCAGCAACAAATATGTTTTACTCTGTTCACAGTATTCTCTGGGCACTGTGGGAAATGCTGAGATTAAATGCAATCTGGTCCCCACCCTTCAGGAGTTTATAGTCTAGTAAAAAGATAAGAGACTAATAGAGATGGTTATAATGCATGATATTATACAATAAGTGAATTTAAAAGGTAAAAAATTTGCTACATGATCTTGAGCATGACATAAGTAAATGTACCTGAGACTGGAGACAGCAGGTTGTTATCATTCAGTTGTTTAAGTCATATCTGATTCTTCATGACCATATAGGTTTTTTTTTTTTTTGACAAAGATATTGGAGTGTTTTGCCATTTTCTTTTCAAGCTCAGTTTACAGATGAAGAAATTGAGGCAAAAATGATTAAGTGATTTGCCCCAGGTCACAGAACTAATAACTATCTGAGGCTGAATTTTGGAGACATATACTACTGCCTAAAAAAGATTTCTGTCTTTGGGATAGACTAGGTCCAAAAATTGAATGAAATGTATAGAATATGCAAATAATATTTCCACTTTGATTACCTGTTATCTAATCCAATTAAATGCTTTATAAATTAATGCCCTTTGGAGAGGCAATTGATAAAACATAGAGCTAGGGATATGTGAATACTTTTTAGAGTGGCAAAGTGGATAGAGGATCAGGCCAGGAATCAGAAAGACAAATCAGAAAGAAAGGCAAGTTCAGAAATATGTCTATAAGAATTGCAGATGTTTAACATATATTGGATTACTTGCCATCTAGGGGAGAGGGTAAGGGGAATGGAGGGGAAAAAAATGGAACACAAGGTTTTGCAACAGTGAATGCTGAAAACTATCTATGCATATGTTTTGAAAATAAAAAGCTTTAAGATAGAGTACCAGCCCTGAAGTCAGGAGGACCTGAGTTCAAATATGACCTCAGACACTGTGTAACCTGGGACAAGTCACTTAACCCAAACTGCCTCAGCAAAAAATAATAATAATAATAATAAATACAAATAAAAAGCTTTATAAAAAATAAAGATAAATAAATTTTAAAAGAGAAAAGGCAAGTTTAAATCTAGCTTCAGACACTTTCTTCATTGTGTGATCCTGAGCAAGTCATTTAACACTTTGCTTCAGTTTTCTTTTTTTTTTAATAATACCTTCTTATTTTCAAAATAGATGCACAGTTAGTTTTTAACATTCATCCTTTTTGCCTCAGTTTTCTCAAAACACTCCAGTATCTTTGCCAAGAAAACCCGACATAGGATCACAAAGTGTTGGACACAAATGAAAAATGATTCCACAATAAAATAGACCAACAAACTAAGGATTTGAATTTGTAAGAACACAAACCCACAGACTTAAACTAAACTTAAATAAAATCCTGGAATTATCCACAATGGGTCAAAACTAAGAGACCAGCTGCCTGAATTCTAGCAAAGGGCTGAGAGAATGGTTGATACTGTGACATCCGGGACTTGTGGACTTGTGGACTACATGTCACACGGAGAAAGAAAATCATAGAGAAAATAGAAAGATCATAGAGACGAAGTGACTTGCTCATATGTGTGTTGAAGGGTTTGAGACCAAGTCTTGGCTCAGGGACACTATAACTTGTCACAGGCTATACAATGTTCTTTGATTCTTTTTACCCTTAAAATTATATCCTAATGCTTAGAGACAGTGAATATGGAAGTGAGAAGTCTGATTACATCAAGATAACCATTAAATAGAGTAGCGAAGAGAAAGCTCTTAGCTTAGCTGTGAACACCTCAAAAGACACTGTGTAGAAGGGTAGTAGTCACTAGGAAGGAATTGCTTTGACACAGATAGAGCCTCCTTCTTCAAATAATGTAATTCTGAGCAACTATCAGCAAAATGTAATGGCTATGGGAGTGAGGGTGACAGGGGAAGAAGGGATGCAGAAAAACTGGAAAATATCTATTGCAGTTCTTCATATGATTTTCTGGGATCACAGGTATTTAGAAAAACTAAGAAAGGCCTGCCATCCTCCAAACTGAATTCACCACCTTTATGCCAAAGAACTCTGTCAGTTACAGTCAGAATCCTTTAAATACAATTTGTTAAACTAAATTTGGTCTTTTACCTAATTGTGTGCATGTACGTATTTTTAAATATAACATCCAGAATTGAATCAATTCGTCACCCAAAAACTAAGACTGAACTGCAGACAACAATGATATAAAATGATTCAAGTATATCTCTCATAAAATAGTTATATGAAAAAAATTTTATAAACTTTAAAGAGCTACATAAATGTGAGTAATTATTATTATTGTTGTTGTTTTTATGACCCATAAAATGAGACTGGATTAAATGATCTGTGAGATTCAATCTCTGAAATTCCATGTTTCTACAATTCAGTTTTCCTTAATGTGAAAGCAATATAATAGCTTTTCTTCAAAAAAAAAAACTCTTATTTGCAGCTACCTCACCAAAAAGGTCATATTCAGGCATGAAAAATATCAAGATTGAATTGTAGATAACAATGCTACAAGAAGAGCTGTCAGCCCTAAGCTTCACAATATATCATCTGACAACAAAACCAAAGACTGTGCTAAAGAAAAATCATGAAAGTGTTTTACATTTTGTCATGTGCATGGTATATGGCCTCTGTGATTTAATCTGTTTAGCTACATAAATGTTTCTGTGTTGCTATGCATTAAATATTTTCCTGTCAGCTAGGAACCAAGCCATTAAGTCATAGATAAGTATCCTTGGGAGATCATATTGACTTAGAAAACCACAAAGTAATTTTTTCTGTGTTCTATTATATTTTTATTTATTTTGTTAATTATTTCCAATTATATTTTAGATGTGGTTCCAGGCATACTCAGGAGTGTTTTAGGATCCCAGTTTTGCAAGCTGACACCTCTAGGGTATTATGCATACAAATAGGCTCATTATTAGAGATTTTAGTTATATTCACTCTCAAAAAAATGTTATTTCTTTGTACATTATTCTCTTTTTTTGTTAGAATACTACAGTTTGGGAAATGAAAGAGACAGTAGCACAAACTTGTCATAACTTAAAGTCTCCATGACCCATTCAGAAAGAGAATACTTTCTTCACTGAGAGAAGTGATAAACGATTTCCAACTGTAATTGAAAAAAAAAAATTAAGGAAAAATGAATAGGGGCAGGATTGGGCACAGAACAACCTTCAAATATGGGACTTTAATAGTCAAAGTGATGTGGTGCATCCCTTAGGAATAATCCCAAGGGAAAGGGACCCAACATGTGCAAAAATATTTGTGGCAGCCCTTTTAGTAATGGCAAGAAACTGGAAACTGAGTGGATGCCCATCAATTGGAGAATGGCTGAATAAATTATGGTGCATCAATGTCATGGAATATTATTGTTCTGTAAGAAATGACCAGTAGGATGATTTCAGAAAGTCTGGAGAGACTTACATGAACTGATGGTAAATGAAATGAGCAGAACCAGGGGATTATTATATATGGCAAGAACAAGATTATACAATGATTAATTCTGATGGATGTGGCTCTCTTCAACAATGAGATGATTCCGGCCAATTCCAATAGACTTGTGATGAAGAGAGACATCTACACTCAGAGAGAGGACTGTGGGAACTGTGTGTGGATCACAACCTAGTATTTTCACTCCTTTTCTTGTTTGCTTGCATCTTATTTTCTTTCTCATTTTTTTTCCTTTTTGATTTGATTTTTCTTGTGCAGCAAGATAATTCTACAAATATGTATGCATATATTGGATTTAACATATATTTTACCATGTTTAACATATATTGGATCACTTGCCATCTAAGGAAGGGGTGGGATGAAGGGGGGATATAGAAACACAAGGTTTTGCAAGGGTTAATGTTAAAATAAAAAGCTTTAATTTAAAAAAAAGGAATAACCCCAAGGCTACATGGCCTTGGGAATAATGTATTAAGGACTGATATATTTCTTCTCTTAGACTATTTTGTCTCAATTTACTTCATAGGGCCAGAATGTTGAGTGGAAAAGACTGCTGGCTGTCAGGTAATAGCCTGTTGGTCAGTGATAATGGGGTTTGTGAGACTACTGAGCAACAATAATGAGAGTGCTTAGAGTTAACTCTGGTGCAGAACAAATTGGGTGGCCTCCATTTGACCTAATGATATTTGGGGCCTAAAAATACTCCAGAAGGTTCCCTGTGACTCTGCCTAGAAAACTATGGGTATCATACCCATGCAAAAGTCAGAACAAGACCACCCCTCAACTCCACCTCTAAACCATAAAATTAGTGTATCAGTGACATAAAACCTCTGGTTTCTCTAACTTTTCCCTATAAATTTACCTTCTTGCTCCTGATTCTTTGTTAAACTGTTTTCACAGTTTAGCCACTTTGATTGGTACTACAATAATAAACTTTGCCCCTTGAATTGGAGATGGGTCTGAGCCTGCAAATTCTTTTGAGACACCTCATGACATTGGTCTGGAACCCCAAAATTTTAGGGGTGCCCCTGAATCCCAACAAAAGAAAATCTTAAAAACTCAAGCAATTAATGTCTTACAGATTTTCAGGTGCTGAGATAGGGCAGTGAAGGGAAGACACTAAGGAATTAGTAATCATTCCTGATTCTCTTCCCAATAACTCCATATTCATAAGGAAAGTCTTGGTGATGAGAGTTATATCCTTCATAAAGAGCTAAACCCTGAGGCAGTATGGTCTCAAAGAATATTAGACCCTATCTTCTGCTTCCAAATTTTGGTTTCATTCACTACTTAGTAAGCTATGTGATTAAAAAAACCCGCTTAATCTCTTTGAGCCCAAGATTTCTCACATGTAAAATGAGAGGGTTGAAGTCATCTTTAATATTCATTGATTCTACTCAAACTCAACACAAGCAAGAATTGTACTTTCACATCTGGAGGTCCCATTTAGAAGGCAGAGGCATTTCATATGGGATCATCTCAGACCTGGTGTTCTGGCAGCTAAGTGGATTCAGGAAGTGATGTGTTAGTAAGAAAGCTATTATCAATATGGAAGAGTCAGCCAGGAG